>NC_061529.1:12415000-12747500 GCF_022379125.1 Scophthalmus maximus | reverse complement strand
TATGCAGGAGCAGAATTGCCTTCCTGCTACTGCTCCTTTATGGTTTTCCCTGATCTCAACACCGGGGCTCACTTTAACTTGATTCAATCACTGGGCCATTAGTTTCACTTCTCAACCTTTTTTTTGTCCTTTTCATTCAGCAGAGAGCCTGGAGGGGCTGTCATATTCAATTTCTCTCGAGTCTTTAACTGCCCTGTTTAGTCTAAATGTATATGATCACTTACATTAAACCCTTATCCAATTTCTCTCTGAAGTAAAGCCTGTGCTTCAGGTTCGTGGCTCACTTTAGCGCGGCGTGCATTACAATACAGAGTGATTTCCGAAAAGTACATATGGTCACTTATCTATAATCCAGTGTGCGCTTTTACTGTAACACGGGCGGTTTAAAAAGGTAATAAAAGTAAGGGGTCATAAAAAAATGAGCGAATGGGAAAAACTGGTTATTGAAAATAGCTGACACTTCATCAAAGAGAGTGCCTGTAAGAGCTGTATCTTTTATTTGAAAAACAAACGGAATCTGAAGGGGCTTACTGTACTTAAAAGATGAATGTGTGCATAATATTTATCAACAGTCTACAAATACGCAGCGCTGAGGTCATTTCGTGGTCATGGAAAAATAATCCGTGTCACTCCACCAGCCCACCCCGCACCTTCCCATCACACTCCAGATCCTTGAAGTACTGAAAGTGGCCTGTGGCACACAATTTAAAGTAAACAAGCCCCTCGATCTTGTGACACGAATGTATGTAGTAGACGGCACTCGGGGATTTATGACACGGTCCTCAAACAGTAAATCAGGCCACTGGTCTGTGGTGGCAAAAGCAAACAGCGGCGCTCTGTCAACAGGGCCATGGAATGCTATTGACACAGATGCTGTGGACGCTGACAGATCGCAGGCAGGAACGCTGCCGCAGCTCTTGGCAGTGTGGAGTGCCGCAGCGAAAAAAAGGGCCCCACTGGGTGTGAACAGTGGTCTACCTGATGCACACTTCCTGTTATTGTGATACAGCTCAGACTCCGGGCCCACTTAGCGTCCCTCTAAGACTTGAAAGAAAGCACGGTGGAGCCCAAAAATGCTGTTCCCCAGGGCTTGAGCTCAAAATTGAAGACGCGCGTCAGACTTTTATTTCCACAGACATATTCCCACACGGACAGCCACTCTGTATTTTGGTTTACTCAGATCATGGTGAATGTTAATTGATAGACCACTGCATTACGCATCGTCAGCCTGTGGTATGATGAGAAAGACGAACAAATTGAAGATTAAATATCACACAATCACCACTCTCTTCTGCTTTAGGGCGAAGCAAATTTTATTTAGACCTACCAATTCACTCAAGCATTTCGTTTTAACTGCTCTGAGGAAAATGTAGACCCTTTTTTGATGAAGCATACACATTTAGAGAAATGTGGTCGAGGATTTGTATAACTTGCTATGTGATCCAAATTTTCCATCATGGGATAAAATAGGAATCGCCTGAGCTCTGTTTGGCAAGGAGTTAAATACATCATCTAGCTAAAGTACAGGCTGGCCGTGTGCCATCGCCTTGTCCAAAGTCTGTTTAACCTCAAGTCTGGGGATAAGGCGGTGGCTCAAAAAGGCCACAGACTCAAGTGACATTATGTTGCAGGGGCAGAACTTGGTAATGTGTGAAACTGCATTCTTCAAGTAAACCATCTGAAGTGGAACGAGAAACAGAGCAGGGCAGAAAAATAACCCAATAAATTGTGCTTCCTGACCGGCTGCTGACGGGGTGTGATTACAATCGAGGGACGTGCGACCGGTTTTCGGTTGTGAGGAGCCGAATTGACACCAGACGAACGTGTCGCCTTCGCTGACAATAGAGTGGACAGGTCAGTGACTCTGGGCCTGGCATGTGCCCCACATGAAGCCTCTTTGCGCGGCTGCAGCACTCATTGTCACTGCCTGTCTGTGTTGTCGCTGGGCCCTGCCTCTGGGCTGTTGAGCACATTGTCACAGTAATTGCTGTTGTACAGATTTGTCTTGCACATCATTAAAACTAATTGCCTCACATTCTGCCCCTTTCACAAATATGTGCAGCAATTAATACTTTGCAAGAGTCATAATTAAATGAGAATCCGCTGGAAGTGAAAGAGGAGAAATGGCAAACATTCCTGGCATTACCACTTCAGCCTTAATTATGACTGAGAAAGACTGGCCAAGTTTTGGGAGATTGTGTCCAGATCCAGTCATCTGAAAAGAGGAGACTGTTAGACTGTGGTTGGCAGCTCTGAACCGTCCAAACAAACATGCTGATCCAGAAGAACCAGTAATAAAACAAACTATTAATATGGAATCAGCATTTTCCTTGGGCTCAGCTGAAATAGCTTCAACTTCATATTCAAGTGGGTCGGATGTCTCAAACTTAAGCCACGTAAGGATAGCCATTGAGAAAGTTTAAGGATGTCTTTACTGCCTGAGTAACATCTCTAAAGAAATACCAAAAACAACTATGGGGAATGCAAACATCCATCCTTCTGCAAATGGTATTCACTTTTCAAATAATGTCAGTTATTTCTTCTGACAAAGTGATTTGTTTCCTGGTTTTTAGGCGATCAACGAAGGGAATTCTGTTCGTATATTAAAAGCAACCCCGCGGTCTTCATTCAGATGAGTATAGTTCATAATTTGCTCTCCTGGATCACTCGTACCTGTTCTACTGTAAGCTTGGGTTTGCATGTGCGTGTTTATCCAAGGAAAATTGCCAGTCTTGTCCCCCCTCCACTCCACTGGACTCTCATTTCCCACTCAGCGCTCGTTTCCAGTCCATTACAATCCACCAGAGACTCGCCTTACCCTCCCTCTGACTCAGAGTAATACAACCCATCAAATCTTTATAGTCCTTTCATTCAACAAAGGGCAATTTGAAACCAATATCTGAGATAACTCAAACATGTGGGGAAATCTCCTCTCTAGGTCAACAGTCCGACCAGAGGGAACCTGACATTCCTGAAAATAACATCGATAATGAAAGCATAATCGCGATGATCTTGGGATGGACCCTGCAGTCTGAGTACCATTATGAGATTTGGAGGCTGTGAGCTGCTCTGGAAATTAGAATTTAGAAGAATTTGACAAAAGGCTTGACTGAAGGTCCTTTCAAACCCTGAAAAAAAGAGACAGGAAGCTAAGGAGTAAGAATGAAAGTTACAATGGCGTTAGAAATGATGGTTGGAGCAACTTACCTTACATTGGCTGTTGCAGTTTAGCTATCTCTGAATATACTTTAGTAGATAGTGACAGTTTTCATAGGTAGATTGGGTGTGTGTACATGCATGTGTATGCAAAGCTTTTAAAGAGGCCAAAAGCCATGAATATGTCCCTTAAAAGAGGCCCTAAAAATGTTTGCAACTTTGCACAAAACTGCACAATCACAGACCGTTGTAAAACTCTTGTGACTGAACATGCAGTCTGGTAAACCTCCTGTGATGACAGCAGGGGCCTCTGAGCAGATCTCATGAAACAGGTCAAGTGCTTAAGATTGTCGGAGGCAGCGGGGAGAGACAAGCTTGAAATGTTGCCTGTCATTCAGACTCACTGTCCACTGACGAAGTAAGAATTGGTCTATTGAGCAGTTAATACAATTGCCTCTCAATGCTAATCATTTCAAGGGAGTTTTAATCTCTTAACGACATGTGATTTCCACATGGTTGCCAGAGCAATTGCTATCGTTTCAGGTTTGCCAAATGCTAACTTTGCTGTCTGCAACCAAACTGCGGTTACGGTAACTCTGCATGGTTCCATTAAAGGTTCAGACTCAAACTCCCCTATTGTTCTAATGAGAAGCAGAAGGGGGGAGTCCGACACTGTTGGACTGATCCTCTGTTTTCTCTCTGTGGTGAATCTTACAAGGGTAATATTTCACCCAATGAACGTGCCTCCGTCATAAATGCACATTTTTCAATCACAGCTTGGGGTTTTTCAGTCCAGTACAGTAGTTGAAGCGTTTACTCTCCCAACCCACCCCAGCTTTTGGGGGGGGGGGGGGGTTGTTAACCTACATCTGACCCGCGACACTGTGTACATTTCTTTTAGCCATGCTATATCATGCCTCCACCGCGCCCCTCAAAACTCCCAGATTCAGCTCCTAATGAGCCACATGCCACATGCACTGTGTGGAGGATATCTGGATCTGGGGGCGTGCACCCGCAACTTGTAAAGCTGACTCTGTGAGACGTGGTGCTCACCGAAAAGCCACAAACCCCATCCTCCTGAGGGATCACATCCCAACAACTTCCATATGGTCTTTAAGCAGGAGGGTGCCATGATATATTGTTGTCTATGAGCTGCCCTAACAACACTGTGGCCTCACTGGGCGTGTGTGGGCGTGTGTGTGTGTGTGTGTGTGTGTGTGTGTGTGTGTGTGTGAGTGTGTGTGTGTGTGAGTGTGTGTGTGTGTGTGTGTGTGTGTGTGTGTGTGTGTGACTGACGGAGAGGGCTGCTTGCTTGTTAATGTTTCTCTGTGAGTCAGTAAAGCACAGTCTTGTTTTTTTTCGGGGGGAGCGTTCTGCTGAGACATCCCCAAGAGCATGTGAACTTTTTCTTCTGCATCATGACGCCATTAAGAAAACCAAAACAACACAAAGCAAACAAGAAGTCTCGTATTATGAACAGCTCATGACAGAGATGTAGAAATTTAACGAATAAGAAATTCTACAGGCACTTGTTTAGGTCCAGACACTGAGTATTTCCTAATTTTACCACACTTTTGTCTGAGGTAGCAATTAGAAAAACATGTGGCACAGGACGTCGAAGCAAGCTACAAACAGACGCAGCAGCTGGAGTGGAGAAAGCTGCACTCCTGGTTTGAGGAGACAAACGGAGACTCGAGCTGTCCAGCATCTTACGTTAATGATGGGCTGGGGATGACGGGTGTGTATTGATTACAGGATCTGTCTAATGGCCCATAACTCTCTACAGGGCTGCCAAGGGAGTGTTATTCCCCTGAACTGTGAACTGTGCAACCCCCACAAATCCACACACACGACACATAAAGCCTAGGAGGACTGTGTGTCTGTCTGTGTTGCAGTAACTTCAACCCCGACTCAGTGACATCACTAGAAACACCGCCATCATCTTGTAAACGGAGAAATCTGTTCGGGAGGCTTGGTCCTCGTCAGTGTTAGGTCTTTCCCCCCCCCCACCTTTGGCAAAGTAGTTTTTTGCTTTGCAAATGTATGATTTAATTAAGGAGCTATTACTCCTCTAATATGCTGTAGATTAACTGCACACAGGATATTGACTTATCTACAGTATCTACAGTGACTCTGAAATACTAATGCGTTTAGCATCGCTATTCAGCAGCAAAGTCCTTGTGACTTGGTGGACGTCATGTGCCTGGCTTTGACTCATGACCTGTAGCTGCATATACTGTCCTATGAAGTGTACACGGCATGATAAACCTTCAAGGGTACAGTTCAAACATTGGTTATGCACAATAAATCTCTTCTGCAGAAGATGAAAACTCATAGTACATGTTGCTTGTTTAGATAAGAGTCCATATCGTGGTGCTATGGATGTGTACCTACAACTGAGCCAGCTTTTTGGAAGCTGGCTCAGTTGAAAGTGAGACGGCTTGTATCTATTAGTAGTTGAAGATGGTGAACCTGCATTTTTTAGGTACTGTTCTGGAGGTCAGAAAACGTTAACACATGTATGTCCTTGATACTTAACCGGCTGCTGAACACATGTTGAACCAAAAAGAAGGGCATTAAATGCGTTTCGCTTACGAGATCAGGTTTAAGCAAATTCGATAAATGACTCAACAAATAATGTGAAAAGTGTTGTTTTTATATTGCTAGGAGTATACGAAGGTTTCACATAAAACACACATTGTGCCGCTTTACCAGCCAAAGACAATCACATTTCCTCTTTTGGACTTCAAATGAGCTTTGATTAAATCCAGCCTTCGAATGTTATGTGCGTGGAATGAGGTGACAGTGGGTCTCTAATCTTGCTCACACTAAACCAGCGACATGATACAGTAAGAAAAACATGCTACATTGTGGTTCAATGTTGTGATGGCAGAGGTAATCGGGATAGAGAGAGAGAGAGAGAGAGATACTCTGCTCAAGGAGGTATTTCAGGGTTGGGATGGGGCCCTGAGCCGCACAGCAGGCCAAAGAAAGCTGGAAGGCAATCAAAAAGAAACTCTTCTGATACCGCGTTTCACTCTGTCAATCACCAACTGCTTAAGAGACTGAAAACAACGTTATTCTTCCACGTGAATGATGCGCCTTTCATCTGCCCTCTGTAAGATAGCAACAGGTTTAAGTCAAGGGCCATATGTGTGTGTGTGTGTGTGTGTGTGTGTTTTTTCCAAGTTGGGGGAATTGTGCTTCCAGTGTTGGCTATGCTCGCAGCATGCCGCCATATGTAGCACATGCTTTCATCAAAACATGTTTTTCATGTAGAGTGTAGTATGCTGCAGAATCTATAAGCCTGTACTTTAGTGCGCACCGTGAGCTTGTTGGGTAAAATGTGAAGCCAGTGCGTTCAGAACAGTCTTTCCCTGTACTAAAGTATGCTGTAGTCTCCCAAACATGCACTCTGTGGGCGGTAGAACATTGCCATTAATCCAATTACTAAAACAGCCATGTTAACTGGAGAAGTCAGGGCAGCATGACATAACTCTGATGCGTAGTGACGCCGCCAGGGGTACGCCAACACCTAGTGCGCCTTTTTCGCCCATTCTACAGGATTCTTTGTCCCCCACTGTGGTCAAGAATGAAATTTGTTATCAACTGTCGAATGAATGAACTGCATTAATATAGCGCTTCTCGAGTCCTATTGACCACCCAGGGCTCTTTACAGTACAAGTCAGTGTGTCCCTCCTCGTAGCCCTTCCAAGAACCAATTTACAGCCAGTTTGAGTGAAAGCCACACAAGAGAGGAGGAAACGAGATAACAATTAAAATCTATTCTCTAGTAACACGGCCTTTAAAAGCTCTTACTATAATGTTTTTATCCGAAGAAATGTTGTAAACCAAAACTTCAAAACAGTAATTGCACCTTGACAAAAGCCATCTAATGGAGGGTTACTGTATTTATCATAAAACATGCCGGCAATTCAAACTTTCATCCTACTATTTTGTAAACAGATTTCTGTGTCCGTTCTCAGTGCAAGTAGAGTAACAGTGTAGAATTTCACTCAACCGACATGCCTTTGTCTCTTATTTTGCAACTACTCTTACTACAGCTTACTAATATTGTCATGTATTATGTTGTTGATGTGTGGGTGAAGCAATTGTTTAAAATGGGCGTGAGATTCCCTGAAAACCATTGAGAAAACAACAAAACCGGGAATGACTACCTTTAGCCATCTGGAGTGTTCAGCGTGAGCTTCACCAGTTTTTGTGTCAAGGCAGCACTGACAGTTAGAGTAATGCAGCTGACAGACAGTCTTGTCTTATACCTCAAGCAGGAGGACTACTGCTGGGCCTTGACTGGGAGAGGCTACAACATGGCCTCCCTCTGCTCTTCATCTAAGCAACAGGAACACATGAACAGATGTGAATTTCAATGCAGTGGGGAATAAATATAAGTATAGTGCTGACCCAGAAACAAGATGCTCCATTCATTTTAACAGGCAGCTCGATGCTGCCTTGGAAACGCAGCAAAGCTCACACCTGGCCTCATTTTACCAGCCAAACACAACACTCACACACCTTTGATTCTCGGCCACCGTTAACGACATCAGCATCGGTTATGTGAAAACTCATGTCATAAAAAAGAAATGAAGGTTGACCGGCAATTACAGTGGTTAACTTGACTGTGAGCGAATAAACACGAGGCAGCAGTGGAAACACTGTCCTTAATGGATCAAAGCTTTCTATCACACAACACTGGCTATGTTTTCCTGCACACTGAATTTGCCTTTGATACACAAGCAGGCCTGCTAACCATCCGTCCTGAAGTCGAACACAGCGCAGTCAGCGCCAAACCTGCCAGGACACGGGAAGGACCGAGTCCTCAGAGAACCTCCGGCCAACAGACCCAGGGAGGCCCAGACGAAGACCTTTCTACACAGTGAACACATGCAGACACACTCCCTGGACAACTAGTGATCCAATTCCTCTCATATATTTGCTCTGAGCTCAACCCAATTGAACAAGGAGGTATTGTTGGGATGCCATAACTCTAGACACCCAATCCAGCCTCGTGGGTAAAGCCTGCAGCTGACACTTTTAATATTAGACATTACTTCAATCCCTTCAGCGAGAATTTCCTAGACGCCGCTCACAAACGAGGTGTTTTTTTTTCACTTGTGCTCTCAGTCGACAGGTTTGTTCCTTTTTCTTTCCCCCCGCTGTGAACATGTTTTCTCATGCTGCCACCTCCTAATAAAGCAAGGGACTCAGACGGGGACAGAATAAAGATAGTCTGAGCCCGTTTTCCTCCACGGAGGTCTTTCTACGCGGGGGCTTACCAGTCCCAGCTCAAGTCTGGGGTCTTTGTGTTGGCACCTTGCCTGCCTTGGGGCTTCACACAGCTGATGATAGCATAGCCTCCAGTCAGACCTGGGTGAGGGCCAAGCTGTAAGAGGGTCCAGATGGTTGGAAAGACCCCTGGCCTGCTCAGATTCACTGACTTGTTTAACACAGGCGTGTTAGACTGGACCCGTTACTTACTGGCAGATAAGAAGTATTTGCTCTTTTAATTTAGGCGACTGCGACTCCATGTTAGATGTAATTTACACCTTGGTAACCGTCCCTTTAGCTGGGACTTGAGAAAAAAAAGGAGAAGGAGGCTTTGCACTGGGAAGGAGGGAAGGAGATCTAATTAGGTGGCTGCCGGAGCCAGTCAGCTTGTTGTGTAATGGACTGGCTGAAATGCGGGTAAACTGTGTGTGTGTGTGTGTGTGTGTGTGTGTGTGTGTGTGCGCGTGTGCGTGTGTGTGTGTGTCTGTGTGTGTGTGTGAGAGAGAGAGAGAGGAGGAATTAGCCAAGAAGAAACAGAGAAAACAGTAAACAGCAACAGTAAATAAGTCAATATAATATGTAGCTGCTAGACATCAAGCAGCAACAAAGATAGATGAGTCCTCATCTTAGTGAAGAAATGTCACTCACCATGTTGGTTTTCACTTGTAAAATTTAATGATAACTTTTTCTAAAAGAAACCACCTCCAACCTGTTATTTCAGTCTGCAGCAGACAATGTTGGTCATAAATGTGAAAATGACCCATGACATGCAATCAGTAAAACTGCTTCAGCCGTTTCTACGTTGAGCTTGGCCTCTTTATCAGAAACGAGTCTAAATAAAGACAGGACCGTCCATGTATCCAAGTCAAAGACAGAAATGTCAACGCTATAGCAATTTTAACCCCTCTCTGTCAGTTCTGCAAAACGCTACTGGAAAAAAAAGTGGCTAATTATTCCTTCTCAGCCAGCCTCCTCTACTGCACTTTTAATTAGCTGGCTGTTAGGATATCCAGTAGCGCTGTGGTCGAATAAAAAAAGAAGCGGTCCCACCCATAATTAAGGGCTTGTGTCTAAAAGAGAGCCAAGTGCTAAGTGCTTGTAATTTCCATGTAAGGACCTCACATGAAAAGAACAGGCCAACACCACACGATGAACATGACTATGGGGGCAATAACACCATAGGAAAACTTGAATAGACAAATTCCGCTCGACAGGATAGTCATTAGTATCCATTTAATATGTTAGTTTTCAGTCTGTGTGCATTAGATTGTGAAGTCTCTCTGTCTGCTCAAAGTTTACATCCATACTACTACATTTCAGTTTTAAAATGCAGTCAAGAAATGAAACACGATCTCTGTCCAGATGAGCGTTTTAGCTCCATTTTAGTATCACTCCCCATCCATACTAACACACCTGAATATGTAGATCATTGTGAGCATTCACTTGGTACATGAATTACACCAGTGTTAACAGGATGCAGATTGTCTACTCTGCAGTTGGTTGCTTAGTTACCTTAAATACCCCAAATGAGAAACAACAATAATGAAAAGTAAGACCAGGGTTTTTTTTTTCTTGGACTGATGACAAGGTGGAAGTGCAATTGACAGCAATTGTTTACAACGCTTTGCAACTGCTGGTAGTTGAGTCGTGACTGATAAGAACCAATCAGGAAGCGAATGCGGGTGACTGCGTCATTGTTTCCAAAGTGTTCTGCCCGTCCATACTACAACGCAGCCCAAGAGTTTTCAGACTAAAACTGGGCCAGAAGCATTTCCAAACCTCTCTGTTTTAGCCGCTCGAAAACTCCAGAGTAGTGCGGATGGCAGGCGCAAACGTGACAACAGTGATACGTGTTAAAACAAAAGCATAACAGTGATGATGTGGCCTCAACTAGAGGTACATAACACTTGTCAGTGTACCTATGTGTCTTTTCAAGACTTCACAAACATGTACGACCATGGTTGCCAAGAAATAACATAGATAGATATATGATATAATCTGAATGAAAGAGTGTTCATGCAAGTTACATTTACTTAAAATGTAACGTAGGACAGTTGAGTTATTTGAACTTACGTTTTATGCAGCGATTGGTTCCTGGGGCCAAAGCCCAGCCAGAGCAGCACTGCTGGCCTCCGCACACATTTGGCCTGAACAAGGGAGGACATACACACAAAAAACATTATGAAATAAGACGGCACTCTTTCAAGCATAAAATAATCCATAGAGGCCCCTAATAATCCATAGAAGAGTCTGGAAGGCCTCAGACCTCTGTCACCGTGTCAGACCTTCCTGGTGTGGCTGGCCTATTGCTGTGAACAATGAGATTACTCTATAATTGCATTTTATTTGATAAAAAAAAAATTTCAGGGCAAGTCTCGAAACTCTATCTGAGTGTGGACCCACAAGTCCCTCGTTCTGTTTTGCGAGAGTCCAGAGTGAAAACAAATATGGCGTTATCTGAGCCTTGAAGGGATTAGACACACGGGACATGAAAAGCACCCTGCATCTCCTATAAATCACTGAGCAAATGAGAGATGACAAGTTTTAAACAGTTATAACTGGATTCTTTGCACTCTTTAATCCCCACTTGCAGCGCAGGCCAATTCTTCGCAGCAACATAGATGAAAAGGCACCGGACCGCAAGAGCAACTCCCGGGCAACGGCCAGTGCACTCGCGAGGGTCTGCGCCCCGTCATCTTTTCACAAGACGTTACAGTAAGTGGATGTCTGACTCATGGTGATTTGAGAAGATAACAGGGATTGACTCGTTGACCTCAGCCGGACTGCGCTCATTAGATACTGCGAGCGTTTCTGAGGCGTCACAGGCATAACATGCCGTTGTTTGGGCCCTCTGGCAGGCGTAGCTTTGTCCTAAATCAAACACGGGAAGCCGGGCCGCTGCCAAACACGTCAGTCGTCACATTTAAATTTCCATCACGGAATATACTCTGTGTCTGTAAAGGAGAACTTTATACGACGTAATTAGGATCGTGCCCCGGGGTTAAACTACAGATAACACCTTGTTCGCACCATGTTGTATTTTCTTTTTAAACTCCCACATGAAGAGGTGGGGTATTATTTTACCACTGAGCTATCTGGATCAGTCAGTCAGACAGGTGCGCCGAAAAAGAGAAGGGAGAGTCACGCCGAGCCCGACTTGAATGTAAATGTGCGAGTTAAGCGAAGCCAGCGCCTGCCAGTGCCGCGGGCTACAGTAAATGAGTGAGCTGAGTGGGAATTCCAAGAGGAAATGTGTCATGGAAGCACTTTCCCTAACAAGCAGCAGATGATTCATCGGATGCTAATGAATCAAAGTGTTAAAATCACTGCGCAGACTACTATAAGGTAATGTTCCCACAGATTTATGTACTGCTACCTCTATGCTCCTTTGAAACTCAAAGAGCCCTATTCATTTAACGCCCAAGTATGTATTTTTGGCAGCGTGGGGCAAGGCATTTGCCCCACGCTGCAATAAAGCATGTTGGATCTCATACTGCAGGCAGCTATTTTCTTTATACGCTGCCTTAAATAGACGGCACCTCAATTCGAGCACGCCTCACCGCGGCCGAGTGAGTGACACAATATGTGTTTGTTTTTTGACGTGTGATAGATCAGGGCGACAAATTTATTCTATGGACAGAGGCCGTAGGAGTACTGGACATGGTCAATCAAGAGAATTGGTCAATCGCTTCTCGTGGTTGTTAAGTGGTTAGTGTCAGTTTTCAGGGTCCAGCACCGCCACAACCACCAGCGCCGCCATCTTTAATGACAAAAGTATCAATAGCAAGCAGGTGGGGTGAGGGAGCAGACTCGGGGCATGAACCGAAATGTGTAGGCCATTAGTCACTTTCCTCGTCGCTTTCATCGCGTTTTAGGCCGAACTCGGGTGAGTGCACATTATACCTATAGCTACAGATGGCAGATAACTTGGCCGAATCCTCCTATTGCTTGTAAAACGCCCCCATAAATTGGTCATATAAATAATCCATTTCCCAAAGGCGAGAGGCCCCATTAGGACACACAAAAGATGTATTTCACTTTTATTTTACTGTCTGCAACCCGAAGTGAGCCATTCAAATCCCCCTCAGATTATTATGTAAACAGTCTCCCCCCTCCAGTGTGTATCATGCTTTGTCCCTATGGAACAAACAGGACTGGGGTGGACGAGGGTTCATTTCACAAAAAGAAAAGGGCTCTAATATGGAAACAGCCCGCCGTCCTGTTTGGAGTTTAACAGGGACGCAATAAAAAAAAAAATATTTGGGATTTGCAGCGTTGAAAAGTGGGCCATCGGAGGAACAGGTGTTTCTGATCACCACGCAAATTTGCAAGACGTTCAGCGGCTAATGCTCCGGTTGAGCCACCACAGTACATGGCCGCAGGCAACGGTGCAAAACTGGGGCGCACACATTGAAGTAGTCTGCAGCCAGTCTCCTACTTACTGTTTAACATGTACTGTAATGTGCAGTAATGGGAGGAAAACGTGATAACTCAATGTTAAAAATGAGTCTCAATACGGTTCAGACACAGTTCAGACATTCGTATACACATTTGCCGCTCATTACAAGCATCCACTATCAGCCCAGTGAGTTTGACCTCGGCTATTATCCCATGTCCTCCCATGACCCCGATGACAAAACACACACATTGCTGTCGTATTCAGACGAAGTACAGTTATTCTACCTGCACTGGATGACACTTCCATGCACCGTGTGCCAAACATCTTAAACTGAGCAGCACTCTCTTCTGTGGGTTGTTTGGTTACATCATCACATGCTTTTGACTTTGACTATTTTTTTTTTACAGTAAACCACGTGGACGGATTTACACCAGAATAGGTCGCAGAGAATACTCTGAGACCATGCCACTGTTCACCCAGTGAACTTGAATGGCTTGGACGACTTGATAAAGCGAAATAAAGCATTTCCAGGCTGTAGAACACTTGGCTTTCACTCTTACCCAACAAGTCTCCTTGTGTGGGCAGAGCCGGGCTTGCTGCTCTGCCTGCGGTTCACTCTGGTTCTGTGCTGCTGCTGCTGACTGGCTGGTTGTCTGGCGGCGCGCTGCGCAACATCCCGCGGCGCGGGGGCCTGGTCTTCCCGGGAGACGCCTGCAGCGTGAGCCGGTCCCGCTCCGGATGTTTGCCGGCCGTCCGCCGGGGACGCCGGTGCGCCTCTGGGCAGGCGCACCGGCGTCCGAGATCGACTGGCGTCAGGGGCCGCGCCGACCTCGAGTGGCAGGGGACCTTGGCTCCTGGCCCGGGAGCGCAGCCGGTCCCAGACCGCCCGGTGTGGCCCCCGGTCCCCTCTCACACCTGTCGCGTCCCCGTGCGCGTCGCCGACTCGGATGAGCGCAACGGCGAAGACCGCTAACACGGCAAACGCAGCACGGTCCATGTTGGGCATTTGAAACTACCGCGTAAAGTGGACCGACCGAGATACAGACAATTAAAGACGAAAAAAAAGAGCAATCCGCGATTAAGGTTTCAAAAGTTCAGCAGGACGGCATCCTCCCCCAGTGATGAAAGACGTCTGGACACTTCTTCATAATGCCCCATGCAGGTGAGAGACTGAGCGCGGGACGCCTTCAGGTTGTCGAATCAGCTCCTAACCACAGTCCAACAAGTGAGTCCAACTCTATATGCTTCTCTCCTTCCAGCACTGCAACAACAACAACAACAACAACAACAGAACACTTATTCTAAGCGAGCATTGTTATTCCATCCTTTAAAAGAACAGTATGTTAAGCGGGGAGAAAGAGGCGCAGAGAGCCGCGCGTTGACTCCAGGGCTGCTGCGGCTGCGCTCCTGCTCCAAGTGAGAGAGTCGGAGTCGCGCTCCCATGAATACCAGCACCTCCTTGGATCTGAAGTCCCCGGGATCTTTTCTTTCTCTTTTTGACGGATTGTACGCGCGTTGCGAGAAGAAACTCCCCCTTGTCGGCTGCGCCGTTGCGTCCCACTCACTGCGCCGCTCGGTCCATGTGCCCACACGCACTTTCTCCGCCAACTTTTACCATCGAAGCGAATAATGCCCATCTCTTTTTTTCTGTTGCCGATTTTGAATCAATGACTTTTTTCTTATCGCACTGCAACAGGACAGTGTGGAAAATTGTACTTATTTACAATGCTGCAAACTTATACAGATTCATGTATATACACACACACACACACACACACACACACACAACGTGCCTCCCAGCATTGTATGGACAAACAGGCGCACTTGGATGCAGCTGTAAATTGTAATGGGTAGCTCGCAGTTCAAACTTGAACCTTGGAAAACTGGTCAGGTTATGTAACGGATCCCATTCATCTCCCCCACTTTCATCCATGCTGCATCATCACTTTCCCCTTTACTGTCTGGAAACAACACATTACTCTTTATTTTTTCTTTGCTCCCATAAGATCTCAAATAATCAAAAGAGAGGTGGCTCCCTCCCCTCATTCAACCCACAAAGATGCCTCTCTCTCTCTCTCTCATGAGTGGTCCATGAGCATAATAACCACTCACAGTGCTGCCATCCAAAACACAGCAGAGGAGAAGGAAGACTATAGCAGTCTGTCCGTTCTCCTTCTCACAATGCCCGAAGCAGATAAAACCTCTGAAAAGTGAAGTTTCAGCAGGAAAACTTTTTCAAACAAGCGTTACTGAACGAGCACTTTTGGAGACAGTGTCCTTCCGCCAGACTCCTCTTTTCTGTTGGCGCTCCGAGCAAACTCGGAGACTTGGCCTGAGCACGGCAGCTGATTACGGCTCATCTTCCGACCCGGGGGGAAATCTAATTAGAGAAGGAGGCTGCATTCGTCTTATGACAGTCCGGCAGTGTCAGCGCCTCCTTAGGCATGTTGCCTGCCCGGTGTCGGAGGCGCCTCTGAAAACCGATCATGACTACTTGACCCCAGCATCCTTGAGGGTGACCAGGACGAGCGTGGACGAGTCCATGAGGTGCTGTCTGCCCAGGGAGCAGCTGCTGTGGCTCACTCACACAGTGTCTATGGCCTCAATCTGTGTCTGCATCATCTTATAAACTCCATGTTGTCATGTGAGAGGAGCAGTCGTTCCCCACCTTCACAGCCCTTCCCGGTTAATTGCTATTCCATATAATTGATTACATTAAAGTGGATATTCTTACATTAATGTCTTCACACAATGTTGTCAGTGTGGTCGGGGGCTGGACGGCTTCAACTATTCAGAGGTGTTTATTTGTCTGGGCGGTTATTCTGCAGCTTGTGGTGTGGCTGAACTGTGTTTTGTGTTATGCTGACAGGTGTTTTCTATTATTTTGTCATTATATGAATATGGGTAATATAACCAAGTGGCAGCCGACCATGACGTCACCCATTGGTTTGTGAACTGCTGTTTTGGAGCCTCGAGTGTGGTATTTTGGCCAGCGCCATCTTGGATTTTTGAAATCACATCCACCTACACCTGCAACTGTCCATTTTCGTATACAGTCTATGGTCATAACAGAAACACCTCTCTGTGTAATGCAGAAGAGGTCGAACAATCCCACACACAATTTTCTAGTTCTTATAGTGGAAATATAAAAGAAAAAAGGAAGTGGTCTGATAACCTACATGATTTATTTGTCATTAAAAAAAAAAGAGTGGATGATGTGGAAAATTCTACAAATACAAAGATCTGTGTGTTATTCGCTGGAAAATGAATGAAAATGTTGTAAAAGAACCCATGTTGCAATATTACGGATAGAGGGGGAAAAAATCCTGGATCTGCCCCTTAATCCGCATGCACACCAAAGTCTAACATGTTCTTCCTACGCCTGGACCATGTCCCTAAACCGAGCTTGGTGGAAATTGATTAAGTGGTTTTTGCGTAATCCTGCTAACAAACAAACCAACCAAACAGACACATAACCTCCCAATCCTGCTAGCACCCGGGAACCACTGAGGATCTGTGGAGCAGCTATGCGTGTTATGAAAGTGGCCCTTAATGTGGCCCACTTTGACACAATTTGCTGCATCTGGAGGAACTCTAGAGTAAATACCAGGAGGATGTCTCTGGCTATGACCGACGCTTCAACACAAAGAGTCCTTTGAAAACCCTGGCATGACAACCAAGCCACTCCTATCATCTTTCAAACGTGGAGCAAAAAATGTAACTGCATTACACTGCACAGCTCCTCACAAAGCACAGGGTCACAGTCACAATAACAACATCCAAGTCCGGCAATTACGTTGACGAATACAGCGTGCGTGCGTGCGCTTTCAATTGCTCCACGCTGCTTTCAGACATGCAATGAACGTGCAGACATTTTCCTGAACCTCTCCGTAAGGGGTTGTAGGTGGGAACGCAAATGTCCGCGCACGTTTTCTGCAACGTGTCCTGCCAGCCCTAAAATTTCCACCTCATGCATTCTCCGGAAAAATGTACGGACCCAATTTTTGTCCGGACAATTTCCGGAGTTTCGTGTCCGGAAACAGCTCATGAGGCCATGGTTTTGTGGCGACTGAACACACTCCTGCTGCCTTCTAATGACGTCTATCATGGGAACAAACTGTACATGTTTCCCTGCAAGCATGAATGCCCCCAAGAGGGACACATTTGCATTCATTTAGTCGAGACTGACTGGCCTCGTCGCCGCCGAGCGAGTGAAGGGGTCAGGGTTCAAGTGTACCCATTAGAAAGCCAAACAGTATCATTGCACTCAGAATGTAGGGCTCTCATTATAAGCAAGTATCAACAGTGTGTTCTCGGGCCTTGCCTGCAGAATTTTAAGTGATCCATGTGAATCGGTCTCTGTGATGACTTTCAATGGCGAGCACCAACAGGCAACGTCAATCTATTCGTCAGCTACCTTTTCTGTACCGTTTGTATCAAAGCCCTCGGCTCTCCTTCCTCTTTGCCCAGCAGCTAACATAATACGGACATTGTTCGGACTGGGCAGCAGCGAGGACCTGGGGAGAAAACGTGGAAAAAAGGGGGTTCGTTTGGCAGAAAACCTGCTTCATAAAATCTGAAATTACGTGCTTTATTAATGTTTTTTTTTCATTTAACATGACAGCTTTTCCTTGGAAGGAACATTGTAGAAGATCTCCATTGTGCTATGTGAAGGATTGAGCCATGTACATAAAACAGGCATTCACGCAACGAGAGGAAACAGTTGAAGATAGAGCAGGATAAATGTAATGTGCTCAGGCCAAGGACTTTCCCAGCTTGTATGAATGAAGTGCTGTCAGCTGGGTAATAGAAGTAGGTCACATGGGCGTTATTTAAGACAAGCACTTCCACTTTGCCTTTCATGATATTCATACTTGTTTTTTTACATGGGTGTTACGAGTGCTGGCTTAAAAAAATATTGTTTTTGTTTCAAAGACATACTGCACATGCAAACCATGCACAGCATTGTTACACTGGACACAAAGGGAAAATCTATCCACTCCATCTCCTCCCGTATTGTTTTCAAATAGTGGAGCAATCCAGAAACACGATCAGGTCAGACAGACTAGCACCGCTGGCTATGATGCATGTCATCACTGGTAATATGTCCACCCTGTCCTTACTTCACGGGAGAATGATCGCCTCGTTCATTTATGGGTGTGAGTTGGGAGGTTAACAGAGGCTTTGAGCTGCCTTGGAACGTCAGCACTTGAAAGAAATCGGCAAGAAAACTGTAACAAAAGTTCAGATTGACTGCTTCCCTCTGACAAATTGCCCTTTTGCCCCCTCTGAAGTGGCCTCGCCAGAGGACAAGCTACTTTTGTTTTCATGTGTCGTCACATGTTACAGCAGAGGAGGCGATGGACTAACCGACCAGGTGCCTGATGCATCAAATGAAGTCAGGCCTGGTGTCAGAGGTCGTCGAAGGGGGGAAAAACAAAAGAAAGAAGACCAAATTCATCTTCCTGATACTATCAGCACGGTTCAGTGACCTGAGGTTAGTTTTGTGCCTGAATTGATGGGGGGCTTAATGTTTTATAGGCAAACCTCAGAAGCTTCCTTGTCATACTCTTGATGTTCATGGTTAGCCAGCGGGGGCTCGCAGAACAGATTTGTGTGTTTTCTGCCGGTGTAATAAAGCATGTAGTGGACAGGGAAAAGGGTCTGATTCTGGAGGTAGGAATTATACATAAAGCTATATGTATATGCCTATCTGTACAGATATGCAGACGTTGCCCTGCTGCTTCCATCTGTCCACTGGTTTGGTTTAATTAGGCTCAGTTAGCTGACAAAACCCTGTCCGGTATTTAAAATGTGATCCAGGAAGCCAACTTACATCATAACCATCTGATCTGATCACAACTGTCCATTTCTGTCTCTCATTAAACCAAAATTGAACGTTTCCTGTGGATTCAATATAATTTACAGCAGTTTTTCACCATAAAACTTTAATCGATGGCAGTCCTCGTTGAAATATGCACTGGATAACATTACAAAAAAAAAAAACTGGTCAGTTCAAGAATCTACTATTCACTTCTGTAAATCCTCCACTCCAGCCTCGGATCTTGTGGCGTAGCCCTCCTGTCTCTTGAAGTTTGATTTTAAAGTGTCTCTGCTGAACAATACTCAGAATGATGTCATGCTACTGCATGATAAATGCCACTGGAGCAGATTAAAGAGGGTGGATCATGCTGGCAGCCAATTAGGTCGAATAAGAACTTGCCATCACTTTCCAGAAAAACATGCGTTTTCCAAAGATCTGGGGCCTTCCAGTCATTAGCCAGATGTAGCCGAAAACATCCAGACGAACATGAAATCAATCACAGCATGAATCAATACTGGCAGCAGGGTCTTAATAGGAGTGCGGTGTCTTCTGCGACGTGCATTCTTACACACTCTGAGTACTCGGTCGTCATGTTTTCTTTGGCTTTAGAAGAATTCACCAAAGTAAAAGCGGAGGGAGGAGTTAATGTGTGTGATAGATCATCCTGGCTGTTCACCCATAGCTTTCTTCCTCCTTTCCCCCCCCCCTCCCTTTCAATTTTCCTGGCCCCTCAACCTCGATTCAGCGTGCCTTTCCAGCCGCTGGCCCGGGCCCCATGGGCTCCTCTGCTTCTGGTCCTCCTGGCTGTGACCTGGCCACTAGGCCTGCTGGACTGGCTCAGCTGGGGTGATAGATGGCCGTGTGCCGCGCAGCTCTGCTCCCCATTCGCCTTGTTTCACGACGTCTCCAGCGCCCCGACCATGGAAAATCAAGGTCAAGCATTTTCCACATTTGCAGCTTTACCGGGAGGATACGCAGTAAGTGGATATTTGCTGTAATTACCCTACGTCCACCTCAAACCGCCACAGGAGAAAAAGATCGCCCCATACACTTATCTCCCAAAAGGACACACTGATGGTTCTATTCAACATTCATAATAGCAAACACGAATGAGGCAGAGGCAACATTAGATGGGATGTTTTAGAAATTAGGGCAAAGGTGAGCACATGTCAACTGTCTGGCAGTTGCAAATATCAGATTTGTAAAAGAATTTTTTTTTCAAGTTGAGAGACTCCTTTGGATCTATTCTTCTTTATAAATCCAACTTTAACGAGTGCTGTGTACATCTAATAAAAGTGGTTTTATTTTGGAAGGAGGACCTGTAAAAAAGTTAACCGGACGTGCAATATCCTGCTCACTTACGCCTTTAGTTGCCCCCCAGGGGGTGATTCCTTTTTCAACACATTTTCAAATGGGTATCAAAACAACAGCCTGTGATGCCTAAAAGTTAAAATGCAGCAAGTACATTGGCCTTCAAATGTGACTGCCTTTACAACACATTAACCGGCTGCAACTGACTCTTGTGGTAAACCTCTTGTTCATCTACACACTTATTTTTAGGATTTTCTAGAACAAACAACTCGTGGCACAGAAACTGTGATTGTCTGACACAGAAAAGCAGCTTTTCCTTATTTCACCCCAAAGCCACCCGCTAAACAGTCTGACCGCAAAAATGGGAAAGATTTACTGAGTTGTCAGTTGTTTTGATATTAAACTGCGGCCTGTTGAGTAATGCAGGTTAAGATCTGTTTACCTTCACTGCTGGGAAGGGATGAGGCATAAGCCCCATTCGGTGCTTGACTCACTGATGACATGTGCCTTACGCACGCCGGAGCAGCAGCACAACGGTCTGGAGTGGTGCGTCGCGCGGGCCTAACCACTTTGTGTTTTCGAGCAGTGTTTTTCTTCCCGCTAGGCATAAAATAAATAATTAAATGCTCACATTCGTCGGGCTGCAGGATGGGCCTCACGCTTGGCCGGCTCTGAGCAGAGAATCATGTGCTCCCCTCAGCAACAGTTAGGTGAGTGAAAAATCTTCTTCCCTGCTCCCAATTAACAGTGAAGGTCGAGCACCAGAAAGTTATAATGCGATTTAACCCCCCGCATGGGGTCAATTTGACCTGAATAGCTTCCCATTAAGCATGATAAATTTGTTATTTTTCAAGCCATTAAACCTTTTCCCCCTAGTCCATTTACTCAGAACAAACCGTTGGCCCGCCGCCGCCGCCGACGTCCTGTTTACCGCGAGCGAGCTTCAAGGAAAAAGGGAATGACACAACAATTAGCGGAGAGATGACTTCAAAGTGCTTTTGGCCGCGGGCCTTCGCTAATTATCAGTCACCAGCGTTTGGGTGGGAATCCCTCCAGCGCGGGGGTCAATGGGGTAACGTCAACAGCAGCATATAACAAAGACGAAACTTCAGTCCGGCCAGTGCGACGGCCATCAATGAAACCTTGTTATGGCCATGGGATCCATGGGACACGACCGAGGGGGATAACAGGGGTGTGAGGCTCAGGGAGGAAGCCTCTCTCTGACTGCACTGACCTGTCTGCAAGAGCCCCCCCGGGCAGACAGACACCGAGGCCTCCGACAGATGTTTGGGAAAACTGCCCCATTCATCATGGCACTTCTGTGGAATCTCTTTGAACTGATTCTGTGACGAAGTTGCCAGCATCAGAAGACGGATAGATGGATAGATAGATACTGTAGATTGATGGATGGATGGATGGATGGATGGATGGATGGATGGATGGATGGATGGATGGATGGATGGATGGATGGATGGATGGATGGATGGATGGATGGATGGATGGATGGATGGATGGATGGATGGATGGATGGATAGATAGATAGATAGATAGATAGATAGATAGATAGATAGATAGATAGATAGATAGATAGATAGATAGATAGATAGATAGATAGATAGATAGATAGATAGATAGATAGATAGATAGATGGATAGATGGATAGATGGATGGATGGATGGATGGATACTGTAGATAGATAGATATATAGACAGATATATAGATAGATAGGTAGATAGAAAGATAGAGGGTTCATAACATTATTTCCATGTCTGTTAAGTTGGCCTTAGTTCCTGAATTCCTCTTTGTCACTGCCCAGCTCGTAAATCACACCCCTGAGGGAGCTGTAGGGCTTGACACGTTATTGTGCAACACTGCCTTAGAAGCCCACACACACCCACGCACACACACACGCACACACAGTGGAGTGTGAAGTCATGGCATGGGTTTCAATCAGCCCATGTGCCTTTTCCTCCCAATCTCCCATGACACAGCAGTGGGGTTTAAATCACCCGAGGCAAAGACGATAACAACAAAATTATAAACAAAAACCAGTCGGCGAGCCAATAAAAATGCCCTACCCATCAGAATGGGACATTCGTCTTCCGCCAAAACACCAAGCACGCACAGAGCATTTACAGAATTGATTCCGTGGCCTGTCTTCCGTTAACATTCCAGTTCAGTGTAATGTAAAAGTGTTCATATGACTGCGAGTCTGCCGGTACAGCTTACTTTTATACTCTCAGCACTCGGTGGGGAGCAGGAAGAGAGGCCCCGTGTGTCCAGAGCCCCGTCTCCTGAGCAGCACTGAGCACTCAGCAGGCTTCAAGGGCGAATGTTCATTAGGGAGCCAAGTTTTAATAAGCCCGCAGACAGACCCCAGGTGCCAGAAGAGGTGAGATTACTTATCCTTACTGATCCTCATGACTTTTACATGGCATCATGAGCAACGTATGTACACGACCCACTGTTCTCCTGCACTGTACACCAGCTACCATCCGGTCAGGGAGCCGACTCAGGTATGTGGAATGCGAGAGACACTTCACGAGTGGAAGTGGAGATGTAATTACACAAGTGAATTGAGACTGGCGGGGCAAACGATGTTCATTTCGACCTTTATTTCATCATGTGAGCGCGTGCTTCACGTTCACACCGGCGGAACTACACTCCGAGTTAAGTGCCTTGCCCGAGGGCACGTAAGAGAGTGAAGGGTTTGTGTAATTCACTTGCCTTTAATTATTTCCCAGCATGTCGTGAGGTGTAAATCAGCGGCTCTCCCTGCCATCACACTGTTCTGTGGTCAAAGAAGTAGAATACAGATGTGTTACTGGAATGACAAAACCGCAGTTTTAAAAAGAAGGATTACACAACAAAGTAAAAGTCCTGCAGTCAAAGTTTTTACAGAATAATTCTTTTTCAAACAAAAAGTGAAAATACTCATCATTCAGAGTAAAGGCCATTGTGAATGATGCATTCATCATATTTTATAAGCTGCTCCAGGGTTTATCTTAACAAAGTGTCATAATGGCTGGAATGGTATGATTTGAATGAAAATGAAAAAGTACAAACAGTTATGTCTAAATACACAAGTGCTGAGTAAATCGACATCGTTAAAATCAACCCATGTTTATCATAGATATATACAAGATCTGCATATTAACCTACTGCAAAACCTTTATATTAAAAACAAATAAGACTCTACAATCCAAATGATCAGAGTCGCAGTGCAAGCTTTGATTTGTTTTCTATCACAAGTGTTAAAGATGCAAGACACTATTAATATATAATGTAATGAAACATGAAAACACAAGAGCATACCAAGGCTGTACTTTATCACTCTGTCATGGTGGGGCGAACTGAGCATGATAACTATTATTCCTGCAGTGTCAAAATGTTCTCCACGCAGAACATGCACGCTCCCAGCTTCCTCTCCTCTCACGGATAATCTCTGCACAAGTCCCGACCCAGTGTTTATCTGAGGAAGAGGTAAATTACCAAATGAATAAAAACAAGTTGACAGCGGAGTAGAAAAAATACATGATGATAGACGCGACAATAATCAAGAGCCGTTAACAAAAACAATAAGGTCATAAAATTGTCCTTCAACTGTTTCTACTTAGCTGCGCCGGCCCCGAGATAAGATAACCCAGAGGAATCAATCACAGGACTTGTATAATAAGGCTTGCATGGCAGATCATGATTGAGGTCCGTTCTGTGTTGGATGTTTACATAGATTTCAGAGCAAAATTTGGCTGGAAATCGTGCACATTTTTTTTTTGTTCTGTACCAGGTTTTGTGTTTGGAGATTGTCAAACGCTGTGAGGGATTTCACAATGGACAAACGGAGAGCGGGGGAACGGAGGGGTGTAGTTGTATGCACAAACAACCCCGGAATCTGTTTGTTGTTTGTAGATTGATCCAGGATATTTTCAGCCTCCCTCTGAAAATAAACAGATTTTGTGGCATTTTTTTTTTTTTCTTCTTTTTTTTTTTTTACAAAACAACAAAGACAAAGGCAGCCAGTGATTCTACCCACAAAAGGCCTGGATGATATTAGACGCAGTGGTGGTCAAAGTCGTATTAATCCCACTACTGTTTTCAACCACTTAACTCTTTTCATCTCACAAGTTGATAGGATGTGATCAGAGGTTTGGTAATCACTGGCTGTGATCACTCGCAGAGGGATCAACCATCTGTCCACCATTTAGCCTAAAGAACGGTTCCACGTTTGCAGCGAGCAGTCGGATCTCCTCATTAGATCACCGCGTCGTCCATTATGATGAAGGATAGTGTCGTGTTGGGTCTCGCTTTTTATCCAACAAATTTACTCAGTCTGTGTCTGGGGCCACATCTGGAGGCAACCTGGGGACTGTTAATCACAAACCTAAACAGAAAATGGCTCAATCTGCTTGTCGCAAACACCCAGGAACTCTTTGAGTTGCATAACAGCCTTTATTATGTCATTTTCGCACATGGGAAAGACGTAAAATGGACGTTTTTCACATGTATATATTTATGTGGTAATAAATACAGGCTGCCTGTGAATTGACTGAAACATCAAATGTTATACTGTATTCATGATGTAATGTTTACTTTGCCACAGAAATCTTGCCGTTGCATTCTCTAATGACTGTAACGCGATCGCAGATTTATTTAGCCGGATGGAAAATACCTCAACCGCAGTCCGTCCACGGACAATGTTGGATATCTGACGAAACTCGGACGTCCTTGTGGAGCTATTGGCCCGGCCATGCAAAGGGCTTAGAAAATGATGACAGTGGTCTGGAATGGACGACTTGTTGAGTTGGGGGATTCCACGGGGTCCGTGAGATATGTCGGCCAATTGGCAGGAGCGACGCTGGGAAGGAGACAAAGAGCGAGAGGGCAGATGCAACATGTTGACAGTCAACCTGATTGATTACAATGACAGCGGAATGGCAGAGGGTACAATGGATATTGAGTGTTTTTTGCGTGCAATTCGCAGGGTTTCACAGGGGGGACAGTATCACCGGCGGGCGCCGCTCCCCCGTTCCTCAGCTTTGTCCAAATGAAACAAACAAATCAGATGCATGTCGGCGTCTCGTGCAGACCTCATGCAGCCAGTTCCTTTTTTGCATTTGGAGTCTGTGGCATTCTGTTCATTTTTCACTTTGCAGTGTCTTTTGGAAACTGTAAAGCATAAATGCAGTCTTTGTTTTGTCAGCAACATGTGACTTCTGCTAAAAAAAAAACAACTATGAAATTACAACAAGTGAGTCTCGTGTCCCATCATGTGTTCAGAAAACGAGGGCGAACAAAGGGTCTTTAAACTCACACGCTTTAAAGATACTATTCAAAGAACAGATTTGTTTGCAATGTGTCTCCCCTGATATTCTTAGTGGAGCGGTGCGGTGACCCTCGCTGGGGGTTCCTCCGCAGAGCCTCGTTTCACCATGAAAGAAACAATATACAGGCCGATTCTCACACAGCTCACACCCAGTGCAAAGCAAACACTCTTCGCCGCGTCCGTGGCCTCTCTCATGTCCTCGCTTATCTCTGCTCTCTTCATGTCCTCCCACGAGTGCCCTGGATGGTATCCTCATCATCCCGTTGGGTGGCCGACACCCCTCTACAGGAAGGGACGCCTGCCCTGACCCACAATGCCAGCAGGGGAAGCAGAGAGGAACCTGGAGCGAGTTACATCACATCCTCTCCGGCTGGACTTGGACCTGGAACCTGGTAACAACTTCATGAGACGGGCTGACGCGTAGTGTTCCGTGAACTGGAGAACACTTCGCAAAAATACATGTCACGTTGTGTTGCACCGAATCAGTCTTGTACATGCAGCATTGACTGTCCAGAGGAGTCGCGAGAGGAGTCAGCTCATGAGAACATGTCAGGTTGAGGACAAGCACTGACTGGTGTTCTTGAAGGCTCTCGGCGGCAGGCTGCCATTGTCTGAACTAGGAGCTGGGCACGTTTTTCGAAGCAGCAGCTGATAGGATGCAGTCAATCTTTCTGTCAGCCCGCACAGAGCCTCATCCTGTTCCCCTCTCTTCTCTCGCCGGGGTGGTCCCTCCCGCGCCGACCTCTGTTTGGGATGCCTTGGCCGAGATGGCGGCAGCGGACAGGAGCGCTTCCTCTCAGTCAGCGGCCTCCAGCAGGTGTGCTGTACCTCTCTGGTCCTTCATCCACATCTCTAACTGACCGGGCTCCTGGCAGGTCTCCTCGAGCAAGTCCAACAGTGCGTTGTGTGTGGCGTGTTGTGCCAGCCTGGACTCTCACACACCAGCATCCCTGAGCCAAGCAAAATGCATTTTTTGGGGTAATTTTTAACATCATGTCTTTGATGCTCCCGTCAAACTGCTTTTTCTCTTTAAAGGTTTGAATAACCGCACAGAAGTGACATTGACGTGTGGCTGTGTAATCCAAACAGTCTTGTGTTATCTGGCCATCGCTGTTGTGTACACATAAAAAAAAAAAGAGGTGGCACATGTGCTGGCCAGATGTGGCTACTATTGTTGTGGTTTGCACGGCTGTGGTCACTGAAAAACCATTTTAAGACCTCATCCTTAACTAGAGAAAGTATGAATGGATGAATTCCCCCGTGAGCCGACCGAACCTACGATGACTTTTCGCTCAGGAGATGACTAAAAGCTGCTTCCACATTGTTGTTGTGTGGCCCAAACCACAGACCAACGCGGTGATTCATTCACAAATGCTGAGCCTTAGGTAGTGTGATGTGGTGCACTCCAAATCTCCATACATTTGCAGTTTCTCTCATCTCCCCTTCAAAGCACAAAGATCTTCACTGTGCCGTCTTAATTCACAAATTAGCAAAGTATGCATCAGCGGGGCAGAGCCACAAACACAGGATTCTGGCTCAGCACACGTAGATTAATGGCCAAATATGACCTTCTTTGGTGAGCATGGATTTGCTCGGAGACGTGGCTCGGCCCAGTGAAGAGTTACAGTGCTCAGGATCAAACCAGTGGCCTGGAGCTCTTCACTGGCTTTCGGTGGCTGTGGTCGGAAAGACGACCAATGCCAGGCTCATTGCTGGCCAGTGCCAACCAGACCTTCGGGGTGGCTAACATCCCATCAAGTCTTGCTTATTTTTTCTCTGTGGGAGTCAGGATCGATGACCTTGTGACCCTTAGACAGAGCTGTGCAGCTTGGACGAATGGACAAACCCTTTTCCTCTCCGCGGTTCAGGAAATGACCTTTACGGCTGAATCTCTAATCTCAACATGCTTACAGTTTCCTATTTCCCACGCGTAATGTTCACCATTGCAGTCGTAAAGCATGTTAGCATGCTAACATTTTGATAATCAGGGATGAATAGCACACAGTACGGTTGAGACTGAGGGCGATGTCATCAGTCATAAACCGTACGAATTCGATTGAAGCTGAAACGTTGACCAAAGGAGCGAGTTGAAGAAATTGATTGCTACAATCCGGAGGGAATGTTAAATGCACAAAATTTCGTGGCGATCCATCCAACAGCTGTCAAGACATTTCTCGAATAACAAAAAAATGTCAACCTCGTGTTGCAACAATTCAGGGGCTTCACCAAAGTCATTGTTGGCCCATGAACGACAAGAAAAAATCACAGCAATCAATACAAAAAAAGTTGTTGAGATATTTATGTCTGGGACAAAATGGTTCCAACGACCAACAGACTTGACATCACCTTTTAATGGAGTCATTAAAAGGTCATTTGTGAGGCAAAAACATTTAATCGACACTGACTGTGTGCTGCACTTAAACGCTTTCACGTACAAACTGAATCTCCATCCGCAACAGCTTCTTCTACAACCACGCGGACAATAACCGCGGGGCGGCGCAGGGATGTTTGTGAAACAGTTGGACAAGTCCACCTCAGAGGCCCTGTCTTTGCGGAGGAAATACAAGGACTGAAATGTTTCACGACACACGGAATATGAAACAGCTGCACACCCCAGCAGGACAACCAACCCCATAAATCAATAGCCTCTGTCCGGCATCATGCAGAACAGAGACAGCCATCAGCTGGGGGACGCTCAATCTCCACACTGCGAGAGCGCCGTTTTTCAAGACCACTTGCGGCCACAAGCTCCTGCTTGTCTCTGCCGTCAGAAGTAAACAGGGACGTTTAGATCGTGTCCAAAACAAAAACATGTGCGGAATGTGCTTTGACGAGGCCTTTTCAATCATGTGCTCGAAAACATATTGCTCGCTGCGTTGACTCGCTGCGTTGAGCGCCAGGTCTCAGCACTTGAATCACAGAGCAACAGAGAAGCTGCGAGATGCCAAGAGACGGGGCGAACAATCGCTTTAATCAGCAGCGGTCTCCCGTCGACACTTTCTTTTGACGCACTTCGTCGCCAGACCGCTGTCATCACTGCGATGCACATTTGTCGCAGCCATTTTCTCCCGTACTCCTCAAAATCCAAACAAGTGCAGAACCAACACCATCGCCAGCCACTGACCCTGACTGCAGAAGACACGGCTGAGGCCCCAAATTCAATCCAAATCCAAAAAGCCAAACATTCAAAGTGGTCGACCGTTGTGGAAGGAGGGGGAGAATTCTTCTTTCACTCTTTACTCACTCAGGAGGACTTTGTATACTCACACACAAACACACACACACACACATACACATACACACACACAGGGACCTGTTGTTGGCCAGCATTTTTTGCACCGAAGCCTGAGGGTAACATGACGTCTGAACACTAAACAGTGAGGAGCGAACGTCCTGGGGAGAACCTCAGTCCTGGCCTGCTGCTGCTGCTGCTGCTGCTGCTGCAGCGATGCTCTCCCGTCCCTCAACAACCCTGATTAGGATTGGCCTCCAAATTGGCCCAGTCATCACAGATGATGAATACCTGCAGCCAATCCAGTTGGCGGGTAATCAGCGGCGTCCAATCAGGTAATGAGGACCTGCATGTTGGAATGGGAAGCAGACAACCCCAAAGGCTGTCTAGCAGGAAGGAGGGAGAGAGCGGTCATGTACTAAAGATACTTCCAGCGTGCCACATTTGTGCTCTCTGTCCTGTGAAGATCACTAGGTCTGTGGACAATTAGGGTTGATCACAAGAGAAACTGATGGACATCTCCTCAGAGGCAGGGTGTCTGACTCAGCGATGAGGAAATGAGGCACTGCATTTTCGATCATGTAAATTCCTTGGTCCGAGGAGAACCACCCATAAATTGACTCCCCCAGGAACTTGGCAACCCCCAAACCCCAAAACCGAGCTGCAGTCAGGTCTGGAGATGTTTATGGAAGAGTACATGGAAAATTTGTCAGAGAAACATGTTTTCCCAGGGAATTAGTATCATCAGATGAATTTACCAAAAAATGCACAGTGTTGTTGCTGAGAGATCTCCCACAGGTTCTCTGGGGGAAGGAGGACTGTTCCAACATGGTACATTATTCCCGGTGAGTGCCAGAGGATGACTTTCTGATTTGTGGTCCCTCTTTAGCGAGCATTCCTGGGGGAAATTCGAGAGAGACCATTATGCAAATCCACAGGTGCATGCCAAGACCGAAGAACTGGACTCCCGACTCCAAGTACTTCAAGATGCCTTTCTGCCCACTCCTGATAGTGTTCAGACCTCAGCGTGGGGAGACACGCCAGGAACATGTGGGTGTAGTGTGGAGGGCCCTGCATGTCCACAGCCTCGGAGCAAAGCAATTAAAAATCAATTCTTACACGCAGAGTTCATTATCACACAAGTCATCACATCTTAAACTGATGCGGCTGTCGGTTCTGCCACCATCTCGAAATGGGGAAAAGAGAAGCGAGCCGGGTTTCACCCTTTCACTTTCAGCAGTTAGGTTTCATCGCATTCCACACACACACACACACACACACACACACACACACACACACACACACACACACACACACACACACACACACACACACACACACACACACACACACACACACACACACACACACACACACACACACACACACACACACACACACACACACACACACACACACACACACAGCGAAGCTCTCAAATGATTGATTTCATTAAGCCTCCAGCTGACGTGAAACCAGCAGGTTTTAATGGACCTTGTTTATTTTCATGTGTCTCATGAGGTATGTTGTACTGTATAGTGTGTGGGGGGAGGCGGCAGGGGTGAGACATGTCTGTAACGGGAGGGGATTCAACCCGTGTTGAGGACTTTAAGTGTGAAGGGTCGGCTGAAGAGGAGGAAAAGCCCCTCATCGTTTAGCCCTGCTGTCCTCCTGCCCCCAGGGGCTGACAGCAGGAGAGGCAGGTTACCCTCTACTCATGTCACGTGTGGAGCCACTGCCCCCTTGTGTTCAAAACATGAACTCTGCTGGACGACAGCTTCTAAATTCTAGTGTTGCTAAACTTTTTGTCACAACATAAATATTTTTGTGTTGGCCTGCCTTTGACAACAAAGATTTGTGTCTATTTGTATTTAAAAAGATAGTAGAACTAAAGATAGTAGTACTTTTACAGCCTCTTTTCCAGCTTCAGCAGGATTTGTTCTCATGTGTGATCCAAAAGTGCCGAACACAATCCAAATGCGATGCACAAAGAGTGAGGTGAGGTGATAAGAATCCAGTCCATCATTTTTTATTCCCATAAACAAACGGACCGTCTGCAGTGCAGAGAATCTCAAACATTCATCAGCAGATGCTTGCTATTAAAAAAGAAAGAAAAAAAGAAAAGAAAAGGAAAAAAAAGTACCCCAGCTTCAAAGTCATAGGCAAATATTTCACAATATCTACATTGCTAAAAGTCACACTCGTGGCGAACTAACCCAGAATCCTTCCAAGCTTTAAACAGAGTAGTAGATGCTCATGGAAATCAAAACAGTACACAAGAACATAAAACTACGGGACAGGCCTCCTTCAAATTTGTTTACAATGGTCGTGTCATCTAAGGGAACTTCATCTAACACATGTAAAGCTTAAACTACGTTCACTACAGATAAGTTTGATATCAGACACTGGTGCTGAAAACGAACCCTTAACTAAACCTTTTCCAGAAGCATTTTTTTCTGCCCTCCTCAGCACATCAGGTCAACATTGCACAACCCAAACACACAAAATCCACAGACCCTCTGACAAAACCTCTGAACACTGTGAAAAGACCAGGTACAGCACAAGCCAACGCTCACCAACATCCCACTGCACCGAGTCAATGCAAATAATCCCAGCCTGTGCTAACGGACACCTGCGGTCAAAATGTGACGTTTTCTCCTTTTCAAAAAGTTTAACCTCTTGGTGGAAGAGTTAAACTTTTACTGCCAACTGTGAGTGCAATGTGAGGAGTGGAGCTGAATTCAGATTTGTGCTCTGTGGGGAACTTCTTCCAACCAAAAAAACGCCATATGGAGGAATGAATCATTTTGCGCTTTCTTTTTTTTGCGTCCGAGTCTAAACACAGATCTCTACTACAAAACGTTCTGACTGGCAGCACACACTATTATAAAATGGCTAATGTACATGTAAACTCTGGAACAGTGACGCAATCCCGAACAGAAATTACAAAACAAACAAACAAACAAGAAAGCAATTGTGTTGGCTCAGGATAAAGACAATGCTAATAGCATTACAAATAAAAATCATGATGGAAAAACAAATGGTATAATGCTGAAGGTCTGTGTCAAAATGGCTGAAGGTTGTACAGTCTGGGGTTGGAAGGAAACATGTGCATGAACACATTAACACCTGTGTCGGGGGATGCATATGTGGCTTCAGAGATTCTGAGGTAAACCCACAAGAGGCTGTGTGCAAACAGCGTATATAACAAAAACAGTTGTTATACACGGGCTCTCCCCCAACAGCAAACCAACACTCACATCCACAGTGAACCCTGTGGGGGGAGGGGGGCAGAACTGTAAAGCAGAAATGTCATAATAATTAATACATATCATTGTTGACTATGTTCGTCACCTATGCACCACCCTGGATACAATCAGAGGCAAAGGGCATGAATAAGGCAGGTTATGAAACATAACAAAAACACTTACAAACATAAGTTCCAACAGTATGGGTCAACATAAATGTCTCTTTCCAAGACACAATAAGTTAAAAACATGTATAAACAATAGTAATTACTTGGCTCCTTTTTAAAACTCATTCATCTCGAACAGAAGAAACAAAAGAACAACTTATAGACATTATATAAACTCTCAACCAACGATAAAGCAAATCCCCTCTCCTCAAAGGTCAAATGAAACGGTAATGAGATGAAAAAAGGTGTGAATGCATACTAGTATGTACAAGTATTGACATAAAAGAGTGATATTAGATATTTACATACAAACATCAGTCCCTGATCGATTAAGGCCAAAGTGCTGTGGATTCACGCGTCGCCCACATCCCATGTAGGGTGCTGCTGCACTTAAGTGTTCCTCAGTTTGCACGTTGCAAAAGAAGCGTTTATACAGTAATACTCAAGGCCTTTGCTCTAGCATAATCTGCTTGTCAAACATATAAAACTTTTAGCTTTCAGAAATAAAACTCAACCCAAACCTCACCGTTTACAGCAGTCCAACGTATCCATTCCTTTTTCTTCTTTTTCCTTTTACAAAAACAAGATATTTTTCGTTTTACACAGTCGCACTGGAGTTCACGCGACCTGAGTCCTGATTCCAGCTCCCTGCGACTTCCTGCAACGCCCTCTCGTCCTGAGAGAGAGTATTCGTAGGGAGTCTGGGTGATTCTTTGTCAAGAAGCCCCAACTGTTAAATGCAGATGAATGCAGAGAACTGGTGCACTGGCGGAGGGCAGCGCTGGCGGAGGGCAGCGCTGGCGTCCTCCTGCACGAGTGGAACCACAGTGCCGGGTGGTGGTGGAGATGTCAGAGCATGCCGAAGCCTTCGCTGCCCTCACTGATGGCAAGCTTCAGCATCTTGTGCAGTTCCTCGTAGGAATCGTAGGTCGGGAGGCACAGCTGGTTAAAACTAGACAGAGACCACAAAGAGACGGCTGACGTCTAAACTCTGATGATATTTATACATTATGCTACTTGATTGAATGTTGTTATTCTCCATTTTTCTTACTGCTAACAAATCATAGACCAAAAATTTGTCCCAAGACAACAGCACTAGTTTCTCCTGTTAAGAAATGTTTGCTACAAACAAATACAGTTAGGAAGGAAACTCGTGCCGTGCCCTTTCAAAACATGCCCGTATGGGGCCCCAGTTTCCAAATAGGCATATTAATCGCGTGATCTGACATGACCGCCGTGATTACAGTCGAGCATTTACCGGCGAAAAAGAGTTTGGTTGTTGTCAGTAAACGTTGAGTAACGTTTCAGTGAACTGACTTGACATTGAAGATCGTGATCCTGAAGGGATTGCTCAGGGCTTCGGCTCTTTTCCATCCATAATAAGTCTTAGTGGCAGGAGAGGCAAAGAGAGATGAAAGACTCTTCGGGTCAGAGGAGGCTAACGGAACATAATATTGGTGTGTGTGACTTACTATGTGGGTTTGCTTACTTGGTAATGGGAGGGTTTGTGTTGCTGGTGGCTTAGGCCAGCTCTAAAATGAACGATGGGGGTCTTTGTCTTACAGTGTGAATGCCTGTTATGGTGTGTGTGTGTCTAGTGAATGCTAATGTAAAATGGAACAACTGTTGCAAATGAGCAGTGGCCCATGGATAAAGGCACACTTGGTCTACAGTATCCTTTTTTTTATGTACTTCAGTCAGTGGGATTGAAACAGACAAGAGTTTCACAGTCAAAGCGGAGAAGTCAATACACAATGGTAATTGAAGGGGTTTATGCATATATCTTCAAGGTTGAATGCACTTATTGTAAGTCGCTTTGGACAAAAGCTTCAGCTAAATTAATGTAATGTAATGTAATTCAACCAACAACACCAGCTTTACTCTTTGAGTACATCTGCCATGCTTTCCTACTCACCAGGTGTGTGCAGTGGGCAAGGTGCTGTGTGTGGGGGCGGCGATGATCTGGAAGGAGGGGCAAAGGGTGTTGAATCCTCCAGGGGGGAGCTGAGAAGAGCCGGTGGTGAACTGCAGGAGACGAGCCAATTCCTCCTGCGTGAAGCTGGACACCACGGCCCAGAACCACTTCATCACCTGCAGCAGGAGGAAACAACAACGCTCAGACATGTTCACCAGTGGTCTGATGCAACGACAAAGGGAGGACGGAGAGTTTTTCTATGACGTACTTTCTCTCTGAAGTGCCACGACCCCCCGACAATCACAGCATGGGCCTTGAAGTCCTGCACGTTTATATCGCCGGTGCCACACATCAAAAGCTGAACAGGTCCAAAAGGGGAAAAAAAATGTTTTTATCCTGTGGTGTTGTAGAAGATTAAGATGATTTGGTTATAAACATCACTTAACATACCTCCAACTCATTCTCATCAAATATGGCTAGCAGGTTTTCTGGAACCAGTTCGTTCAAACCTGCAATTAATGAGGAAATTACAGTAATTACGCGTACAGTACCGGAGGACCACGAATTAGAGGAATTGGCAAAAAAAAAAATATGGCAGAATGCAGCTTAGCTATGTCCCTCACCTTTCAGGAAATGTTCCACCTCCTCTCTCACCTGACTGGCCAGTCTGTACTGGGCCAGCAGGTTAAGATAATGCATCTTATTGTCGTTGGTAACAGCGATCTGAGCTCCCCCTGATATCAGCTCCACCACCTGCAAGAGAACATGTGGCAAGATATACAGAAATAAATATGAAACAATAAAACAACAAAACAGATTGAAATTCTATATCAAAAAGATAAGTCAAGGCATGATTGCTGAGACTGTATTAGAATATGTGAGAGTTGAGAGACTTTCTTGTACATGTATGTTTGGCTGTCACAGCCTTATTATAAATGTCAAATGGACCAGTGTGTAGGATTTAGTGGCATCTAACTGTACACCCAACTGTATATACCTCTTTCCTCACCCCTCCCAAGTGCGTCTGAGAACCAACAGTTCCCCTGAGGTAACGTTAAAAACCCTCCGTAGAGCCAGTGTTTTGTTTGCTCCGTTGCGAGCTACTGTGGAAACACGGCGGTAAGACGTGGTGCCCTCTGTTGAAGAAAGGTCCTGCTCCCAATGTAAATACAAAGGGCTCATTCTTAGTTAAAGAAAACAGAATTATTCTAAGTTTTAGGTGATTAGACACCAATGAAAACAGAATTATGAATATTACATTCAATTTCTGCCAGTAGATCCACATACACCCTACACACTCGACCTTGAATCGATGTAGAAGACAAAAAAACAACAACAACAACAACAACCAACATATGCATCTAATTAAAAGGAGGAGTTTGAGCTCTGTTTCTGCATGGGCCGTTACACAACCAGTTGTTGTGTGGAATCAGATAACTTAGCAACAAAGTTTAAAAAAGGTTTGAAACCTTTAATGTAAACTCACCACTCCCCCTCTTTAAGAAAAACAAGAAGCTTGCCAAACAAGCAATACGGTTCCTTTTGCTTGGTTTATTGCTCCTATCTGCTGTGAAATGACATCAGGCCTAAAGGGGGCGGTTCCTTTCCAAAAAGCGTTGCCTCACCTTCTCCAGCTGTCCCGACTTGCTGTACTTCTCCTCGGCAAACACCAAGTCCATTTCACTCACGTCATTGTTTAGGATGAAGCAGACTTTAGTTTTGTAGAACTCCTGGTCGTCGGCCTCAAAGTACTGCGTGTGGGAAATAAAATGAAAAAACACAGCAAAATGACGTTTTTTTTAAACAAACATGACATTTCATCTGCTTGGTGGAAGTAAAAAAAAGGGGGTTGGGTTTGACTGTAGTTCTCAGCTTTGAAATATTAGGAAGTAGACGTAAGTAGTAGAAGTAAACGGTAAAACACACTGGCTGGTTCTCCATTAAATAAATAATACCAAGAAACAAAATCAGGTTTCCTGGCTTCGCGAGGAATGTTTAAGTGATGAGACAGAGCAGAGGGTAAACAATGAAATAAGATCTCCCAACTTCTGAGGAACAAGTCTTTTCTTTGGAAGCGTATTATGTTCCATACCTTGTAGTTCATCCTAAGGCCGATGATCTGCGCCAAGAAGGAACGCGTGAAGCGAGCTCGGACCAGCTGCTTGTAGGCTCCACCCAGGGCAGACTCGTACAGGCACTTCCCGACAACGCGGCCCGCAAACTCATACATCTTGAGACGCAGGTGGGGCGGCTTGTCGGCGTTTGGGTGCACCTGCGAGATAAATGTTCATTTCCTTATTTTGCATGTTCTGCATGTGGTTTAAGAGAAGACAGAACATCTGTGATTCGTTTTAAAAGGTGGAGGTTGTTAAAAGGGCCATCTTACAAGGCCCTGGTTGTTGTCACTGAAGCGGGTGAACAGCTGGTTGGAGGTGTCGAAGAGGGTTTTGCAAATCAGCTCAAACCACTCCCTGCGAGGGCCTCCCCAGTCCAGAGCTGAGGACACATGTCAAGCCTTTTAGCAGCACATTAACGAATGACTGTGTCAGAAACTTTTAATTTATTGTTTTAAGTCGCTGCTATCCAATTCTCAATACTGGATTAGAGCTAATACACTGAACACAAGCTGAAGCTCGCTGCATTGTACTCAGAGGTTTTGTTTACCTTCCTCGTCCTGGAACACGACCTCAAAGTTCTTGCCCCAGTCGGACACTGAGAAGTTCCTTGTCGCCTTCAGGGACTGAGCAGCAGGCGAGAGGATAAATGAGAGTCAAGTTCTCACTGGGGGCCTATTTTCAAAATATAGTATGAAACAGCTTCAAAATACAAGAAAGCACTACTCACTGAATCTAGGATGGAGTGCCGAGTGATCTTTAGGCAGGTTTTGGTGCGAGGTTTCTTGGAGTGGATGTGTCTGAGTTCGCGTTGGAAGAAGTTCACCTTGTCTTGGAACGTTTCTGAGCCACCTGTGGATGACGGCATCGAATTACTGCTGTGTGCGCACGGCGGACCGTGTGTATCAAGTGATGGCAGAGGCAAAGTTAGTCACACCAGACTGAAAACAAACCAATGTTCTTGTGCAGGAAGCGGATGAAGGTGGCGGCCATGATGTTCCTGTCTTTGCAGCCAAGCTCCACAGGCGGCTGTATCCCGTCGTCCACCACTAGAGTTAGGTACTTGTGAATGGGATCAGGACCATAATAGGTAAACTGAAAAGAGAGGTGAAGAAAATGAACATGAAAAGCCTCCAGTTAATCCAAAATGCTGCAGCACAAGTTCTGACAGGAACTAGAAAAAGAGATGATATTTCTTCTGTGTTAGCATCCTCAAGAAATTCAGAATTGAATTCCATCACATCTTAACGAGCTCATAGTTCCTTTCTATCCAAAAAGATCTCTCTCTCTCTCTCTCTCTCTCTCTCTCTCTCTCTCTCTCTTCTCTCTCTCTCTCTCTTCTCTCTCTCTTCTCTCTCTCTCTCTTCTCTCTCTCTCTTCTCTCTCTCTCTCTCATGTAAAATGCCTTGAGATTTGGCACTATATAAAATATTTGTAATAAATTAATTCGATCTAACTGAATATGGTGAGTTTGTCAAAACAAATATGAGAGGCTGGTTCTACAAGGTTTGCTGACATCTCTTCTGCTTACCTTTGTTCCTGGACATACTCGAAAGGTGAAAAGGCGCCACGGAATTATTTTCAGGTAGAACTCCTTCACGGATAGTTGCTGTTTGACATAAAGGTCAACTTCATCTCAAATGATCGCAAAAACACATCTCTTTCATTTTCTAATATTTCCAAAAACCCCAAAACCTAAAGAAGTAAAAAATCAAACCTACCTTTGGTGATATGTAACAGTAGACCTTTTTTGGTTTCTTGACTTTTTCGGGTTGTCCCTCCACAGGAGAGTCATGCTCATCCTCCTCTTCGCCCATAGAGGGCCTCCGCTGGGGGGCCAGCAAAGAGGAAGCTGGTAACTGCCACGACGAACTGCTGTAGTTCCCACTGCTGTAAAGGTATGCCTCAAAGTAGATACTGATGCCTGGAGTGGACACATTCTTCTCCACACAGGCCTTCTCATTCTCTGCAATATGTAATGACATTATATGTATTAGGCTCTGAAACAGAGGCCAACTATAAAAAATAATCTATCTCTATCAAAATATCTATTAAATGCATTTAAAACGTCATTAGGAATACATTCTTGGTTAATTTCTGCTCTAGGAGTGTATTTTTCTTCTGCTCACCACTGAGAACAATAATGTCAAATTCCCCATTGCTGAGCGGCTGGTCCTTGTAGGAGATGCGGGCCCGGAAACACCCCGTCTTCCTCAGGGTCAGTCTCAGCAGAACCTGGCACTGCTGCTTGTTGAGTGAAACGGATTTACTGTAGCACCCCTCCAGACTGTCGTCATCCACTGTGCCCAGCTGGAAGAGAGGGAACAATTTTGGGGAATTACCGGTAAGAACCTGTTCTGCTGTGAGGCCAGCGACTGTGCAATTAGGAACAGAAGTTTGAAAAGAAAGACTGGCTTTCATTTTTTTTATCGTTATAATCAAGAAATAATTCTTGAAAATACAGTATAATGGATAACAGAAAATGGGTTGGTTCCCTTACAGGGTGTACATGCACGCTGTAGTTGGCTTCATCCGTGAGCGATGTGGAGTTACTGGTGGGGTTTCCATACTCGTCCCTGGGCTCAATCTGCAAGGTGTGCTGCTGGCCGTTCACCAGGACCAGGGTGGAGAAATGGTAGGCTATCTTTGTTTTGGATGGGACAACTGTACCTGAAGTGAACAAAAAAGTACTCAATCAGTAATAGAAAGTTGTATACGATTAAAGGGCAAAATAAAGGTTGGCTCTAGTGCAAAAGTCATACCTGACTGGAATATCTTGTAATAAGGGCTGTAGGCCACATTGAGGCCGCCCAACTTGACCGCGACCTCATAGCGTCCAGCCTTGCGCACTGTGAAGGTCACTTTGACCACATTGGACTCTGGTTCTTGCAGAACCTCCTGTGTAACAGGGATGTCCAGAGCCAATTCAATATGGCTGATGTTGACCCTCAGTCCCACAGGTCGATGCGCTGGGAAAGGCTGGCCATTCTTATAGAACAGCTGAGCGGACAGACATACAAAGCACATCATAGAGTCAGTTTTTACATTTCTGAACATAATTTTACTGACCAAATATCCTTGACACAGCTGCATGCACAAGCCACTTGTAAGAAATTCAGTGACACGAGAAACAAGAAGCAGAGAACATCTTTTGCTTGGACACATTAGGGAATCATCCATCACCTGTACTCTGAAGCTCATAGTCTGTCCCACTTCCTGCGGCTCCTTCCAGTCCCATGACACCTTGCAGGAACGTGGGTCCAGGTAGTTGCCCCGGACGTAGTCGTAGATACTGCGGTCACCGCGTCGCCCTGGATCCTCATTCTGCAGGAAGCTGACGACCCTCGCTGCAAGCTCACAGAGGAACTTGATAGTGAAGACAAACGCTATGATGGAAACAGTAATTCCACCTGCAGCGAGAAGGGAACAAGTGCAAGGGACAGTGTGCTGGAAGTTAGTGGATTTACTGGTTAGTTGAAAAATATTGGAAAAGGTGGATGGGACCAACATTTTACAGCGAATCCTCAGGCTATAAACTACTACACAGCCATTTGTAGTTGCACCATGTCACGGACAAAGTATGTGCTCGAAGGAGGAGCAATTCCAGTAAAGCTAACAATGGACTCACCAATCACGTAAAACATGAGGTCCCTTATCAAGAAGCACAGTGCCACAGTACAGCCAAATATCAGAGCTCCCGCTGAAAAGACAAGAAGATAATGTACCAATTAATAATTCAAAAGTAACCAAAAAAACTAATGTAAAATGCAGACAATGCCCACTTCCTACTCTGGACTTGCTGTGTTATTTGTCATGGTTATAGTTTCTTTTAAGATGTTGTTATTCGAGTTTACAACCCCGGCAGCAATAAATGCTAAAAAGGGTGTAATGTGTGTGGCCAGTTTGGAAAGTTAAATACCGCAACCTGGGCAAGAACACCAGTTGTGCATTAGGAAGCATATAATCTAACAACGTTTATTTATTTTATTACTTATATCTATCCTCAATATGAGTTAATTCTGTGTGTTTAGAATCGAGAAAAGGACAGAAAAATACAAAAACAAACCCACTTTTGAGCAATCAAATGATCTGTGACTCTTATAGTAACATTTAACAAAACAGTAACAGTCCATCTTGTGTTTTTGTCTTATATGATCTATTAAATACCTGAGCTGCAGCTCCAAACTAAAACCATTGTGAGGCAGAAAATGATAAGAGTCTCACCGATTGACCACTTCTCATTCAGACGCCTCACAGCAAGGCTGTGCACCAGCCGGATCTCGTAGTCCTGGTCTCGACGGCCCCTGGAGGTCTTGAGGATCCTGATGCCCGTGGACAACTTTATGTAGTCTTCGTAATAGTAGCCCCAAGCAGCTAGAGACAGCTGCAGTTGACTGTCAAACTGAGACAGATCGTCCAAATTCATACAACCTAAGGTCTTCAGTCTACAGTGGAAAACAAAAGTGAAACCATGTGAAGTAGATGATTGACAGGAATGATAACACGCCTTTCGGTAGCAAAATAAAGCAAATGCAGCCTTGGTAGCACTGCTAAATATTATTCAAAGTCTAATGAGCAAGACTACAGACTCTAGTGCATGCCCCACACACAAAAAGCTTTATCTCTGGTTAAAACTCAGCATGAAAAAAACCATGTGAGATGTTTTGGCATGTTGCAAAAATACTTTGCCTTACTGAAATAGTTGAGACAAAAACATTCAGCAGAGGATCTTAACCCCGTGAAAGGATCTGACATTGCTTTCTTTATCTTGTGCCAAGCTAAATATTGATTTTACAAGCATTACACAGTTCACAAAGTGTGATGTGTCCGATTATCTACCCTTTGAAATACAGTGAATCAAAATCAGCAACGTCGGCAGCGACAGCATTACAGTCGTGACCTTCAGAAATGTGATGTATCTCACATTATCTTCCCTAGAAACCTACTTTGTGTTTTAGAAACACAACTGACCTTTGGAATCATTACAATGGCCTTGTTCTTAAATGTAGGCAGGACAAACGGGCACTATATATATATATATATATATAATATAAACCAATAACTGGTGATCCTAGTCGGTTCCTACTTCATCAATGGGGATCCATCCAACACACACACACACACACACACACACACACACACACACACACACACACACACACACACACACACACACACACACACACACACACACACACACACACACACACACACACACACACACACACACACACACACACACACACACACACACACACTGCTGTGGGGTCTCAAAATAACAGCCTCTAAAGAATAGTTTTTTACTGCAGTGACATCTGAAACCCTGTCAGCAAACACGGTGAGACTGCCCTCAAGTGGACATACATACATAAACAGAGCCTTTGTTAACTGTGACCATAACCACCTAACCAATTCAACATTTTGAATAAAAAACATTAAAAAAAAACTATGCCAGGAAAAATACATTCATGCCAACAAGTAATTGTATCTGAAAATGGAAGGTTGCTCACGTATGTGCCAGATTGGTGCAAATGCTGAAGTTAAGACCTTTCATTGCTTACGTATGGTAATAGTGCTCCAGGTTCTGGGAGTAAAGCCACTCCTGGAAGGCAAAGTCTCGGAGCAGCTGGATGTGGGCCTCTGCAATTTCCCTCCAGCGCTGCTGTTCCCTCACCACCTCTTCCAGGCGACTCAGTACACTCAGACTCAGCTCCTCCAGTGTCTGTACATCTGGATGACACATGGACAGCACATAAAAATCCACGCGCACATACCCGCCAGCAAATCATCATCAAGGCATTATCATTAAAGTCTATTACAATGAGTATTTAAGTCAGTGCTGATTGTCTGTACATGCCACTTGCATCTCATAAGCCTGAATATTTTGTGTTTCAAAACCAAAAAATGACCAGGTTCAAATCAATAAGCAATTCAATCTTGTTGCATTGAACGTAGCTCAAATTAAGTTAAACACGACACTTATCCCCAGTATTTCTGCAGAAACTAAGAGAGTTACTGGATAAGTCCGTGGTTAGAGAAAATATTCTCAACACAAAATGTAATTTTCAGCAAAAAGTATCTGTCTTGCAGAAGTTTCCATGCGCAAATTACAGAAGCTACATCTTCTCACTTGAACCATCGACCGAACACTTGTGCTGTACCGATATGAAACAACAGCCACTGACCGTCAAATAAGTGGCCGTACTGAGAGAGCCTATGTCCTTGGAGCCATTCCTCAATCTGACTCTCCTTTCCTTTCTTCCAGCGCACTTCCCAGAAGAAGATCCACGACACTGAGCAGACGAGGAAGGTCAGGAAGAAGCGGCGGTCCATCAGACCATCTTTCAGCCTTCACGCAGACCTCTCCGTGCTCAAAGGAAACGTGACATGCACCAGGAAGCTAGTCAAGTGTCCTACAATAGAAGAACAAAAAACTGCTCATGCCTCAAAGCTGCCCAAACCCAAAAAAAACAATTAAACTAAAATAAATACCGAAGATGGAACAGCTCAGGCTCCCAGGTGATGGATTCTAATGAGGAACGCTGGTCAAACAGATGGGGAATGGTTAAGCCTGCCAGCTTCAACTGTAAACGTCTCTGCCAAGGAAGCATGAATATTTAAGTGTCGCCCCGGAGAAGAGCAGAGGCTGATGGAAGAATAACATCACATGTAATCCGCATCACTGAAATATGCATGAACAACTTGGCTTAAGCGTGGCAATACAACTCTGACCGGGCTCTGCCTGCTAGCTGTCACAGTCAGGGAAACTCGGTCGACTAGAGTTGAAGTACACGCATAAATCCCCTGGAACAGGTCCAGACGATGGTGCTGCTGCTGAGGACGCGCTCTCTGTCGGCAGTGTTAGCTCATGTGTCCAAACCTTGTCAAATGTCCTCCACTGCCACTGTCGTGAGCGACCACAGGGGCGAACAGCACAGTCTTCAACTCGACTCCACTAGTACGTTCACACCGGACAGTCGCTCGACTGACGTTTCAAAATGAAATAATACAAAAGCATCATCGGAAAGCAATTGTCGCGGGTCTATTTACACCCGGAGCGCTCGGTGGAGCTGGAGGCTAACGCCAGCTTCCTGTTAGCATCGCGGGCAGGACGAGCGGCTACAGTGGCGGACGATGCTAACCAAGTTAGCCAACAATCTCTGCGCAATTTCAGAGAGCTCGTCGTTATCGAGTTCCGCATTACAACGCGTCGACAGGGCGCCACTCGCAATAACACGACCACACAACGCTTGGCTGTAGATATATTAAAATGTCTTTCACCTGTGCATATGAACACAAAAAATATACCTTAGTCTGCTGGACATTAGCGTAGCAGCCGGAAAAAAAAAACAGAAACTGCGTCGCGTTTTGATTGCGTCACCGCGAGTCGCGTCGACACACGAGGGGAAGGGGAGAGAGTTGTACTCGGCTAATGATCAGATCTGTTCATCAAAACTGAAGCATGGTAAGTTAGTTGTGTTTGTGTGACAGCTGCCCCGCGACTGTCTTGATAGCTCGTGTCTATGATGTATAATATTTTGTGTATTTTAAATAAGGCGATGGAGCCATTTTGGCAGGCAAGCTATTGAGCTAAGTTAGCTAGCCTAGCCTGCTAGTAAGTGAACTGCACACACAGCGCCAGCTTCTACAGACAAACACTGTATGACTTGACTTTGTTCTCCAGCTTAAAATGTTTAGTATGAACTTTAGATTGTGACCTACGTCCTAACCAATGTGCTGTGTTTTTTGTAACTCAGGGGAAGCAGAAAACAAAGAAGTTCGCTGCGATGAAGCGAATGATCAATCTGAAAGATCACAGAATGTGAGTTGGGGTTTGTTTTGTTCGCTTCTGTGGAGCCAACATCACCACAGGCTCATCGTGGAAGGTAAATGTGTATTCAAGCTTTAGAAGTCCCTTCTTGTTTGTTTTTGTAGAAAAGAGAAAGATCGAGCTAAAGCAAAGGAGAAAAAGAAGAAAGATCCCTCGGAGCTCAAGGAGAGAGAAGTGTAAGTTGGCCACACAAAAGCTCCAACTGGATGATGTCTTGTGGTTTTTGGCTCCTTACCTTGATTTATTTTCCCGCTCTGTGCAGGCAGAAGTACCCATCATGCCTGTTCTTCCAGTACAACACTCAGCTGGGTCCTCCGTACCACGTACTAGTTGACACCAATTTCATCAACTTCTCCATCAAGGCCAAACTGGACATTGTTCAGTCCATGATGGATTGTCTGTATGCAAAATGTCAGTACTCTATTCCAGTGGGAATTATTAATGAGGGTGATCAACTTTTAAAAAAATGTTTATTAATAGTAGTTCAGTAGTAAACTTTTTTTTCCTTTAACCATATCCCATCCAGGTATCCCATATATCACAGACTGTGTGATGGCTGAAATCGAAAAGCTCGGAATGAAGTATAGAGTCGCACTCAGGTACGAGATGCTTGACCTAAAATAGCACCGGGATATCAGCTTTTTTAATTTCTATCCTATTTCAGTCATAACATCTTCTGCTTGTTTTTGTTTTTACAGGATAGCCAAGGATGCAAGGTTTGAGCGCCTGCCATGCACACACAAGGGAACATATGCTGATGACTGCCTAGTCCAAAGGGTAACACAGGTAATATAGTTTAATGTATTTTTGGTGCTATACATATAAATGATTCACCCCACAATATGAACAATAACATGTGTGTCTGATGTGTGAAATAACTGCAGTAAAACGTACTGACACATTAGCCCAACAGTTATTTAAGATGTATTAGTGATATGTAAATCTCAAAAGAAGTAAACTATACTGGCACTAAAGTAATAAGTGGATAGTACAGTATATATTAGATACAATATTAGATAACGAAATACTGATATATATATATATATATATATATATATATATATATATATATATTCTGTTGGAAGGATACTGTGTAACGCACACTGAAAACGAAATTTTCCTAATCTCAATTGTAGTTGCATTAATAGGTCTAGAAGTGAAAACAAGATTTTTACTGGAAGCAGTTGTTAAACCGTGAAAACCTTGTTCCACAACAAATACGGTGATAGTGATTTCATGTACTTACCATAAGCAAAGGCTTAGTTAACATGAACTGGAACGGTGGCAAGTAAAATTCATTCACAAAACTATAGTAAATAATCTAGTAAACACAGAGTCCATAAGAGTAAAATTCAAAGGAGGAAACATAAGCCCAACCATCAATTGCGGTTGAATGTCGTACTTGCCATAAATCGGCCTCAAATAGCTGGTGTCATTGTAAGTTTTGTCGGTGTTAAACTGATTGCAAGAAAACAAATAAAACAAATCAACTATCACAGGACAGCTTTGATAAAGAGTGTTCACAGCAGACAATGCTTAATCAAGGGGATTTTTGGGGAGAAGAGGAAATGTGTCTGTCTCTATTTTCACAGTCAGAGGTTTGACCAAATCCTGGATTTGATAATGTCAGTTATCCCAGTGTCAGTGTGTCATTGGTGGTTGCTAGTAGCAACAACAGAACAACTGAAACCGGCAGCTGGTGACAGAGTAGTCATCATGTCATGATAGTGTGTAAATCTATGTTATGTAACTCAGTTTTGGTACTGAGGGACAGATGTAACTTTCATAAAAATACTTCCAACAGCACAAGTGTTACATCCTGGCGACAGTGGACAGAGATCTAAAGAGACGAGTAAGGAAGATCCCCGGAGTGCCCATCATGTACATCTCAAACCACAGGTACGCCACAAATATATATCATGCTGATTTTGCTCAAAATGTGAATCTTTAACCAAGAGTCAGATCCAACATCATTAACACACTTTTCCCCCTCTCTATTTTTAAATACAGGTATAACATTGAACGGATGCCTGATGACTATGGTGCTCCAAGATTTTAATATTCCTATAGCTGAGCTGGACTTGTAAATGGACTGAAGTTTCCTGTGTAATATTATTTTCCTTTTATGCATATTAAGAATATTGTTTGGTTTCGAATTGTGGTGAGGGTGGGATTGGGTGTGTTTGATGTAACTCAAAATTGCTCGGTGCTGTTTTCCATATAACACCTTTTGTTAAATAAATAAATGAATAGTTCCAATGCATGTTCTTTTCAGTCTTGAGTTGTTTTTTTTATCAACAGCCCAACATGAGACATGACTGTATGAGCAGAGATGCTAATTATTAATGAGAAAGAAAAACCTTGAGCAACTTTAGGTATTAACCGTTGTGTATAAACTTTAAAGCTTCTGTTTTCTTAACAATTTTGAGTATATTAATGTAACTAGTGGAAATGTGTTTTATTGCTTGTGTATTTTATAAATAAATAGAGATGTATAAGGGAAAACATTGTGAAGAGGCAAGTTGATCGATAGCTCAGTCGAATGTGACATGACCAGAGCGTTTTGCACCTATAGTTTGTGGTTTTAGTGTTAGAAATAAATGTCCTGCTCGTTGCCCTTCCACCAAAATTGAAATTTAAACACGACCTTAAAATGGTGTGTTTCGGTACAGTGGTTAAGTGGGGAAAAAGGAATGTGTGAGTATATGGATATGAGGAGAGCTCGGTTTGACATCTCGCGAGCAGCACCTGAACGCAGCATTTGTCACGCCTGAGATCATCCGCTCAAGACGGCGCATGCGCAGTACGCGGAGGTCTGGGAGTGTCTGAGCGGCTCGTCGGACGTGCATCCAGCAGCCCGCAGTCACCGAGGCGCGTCTGCACGGACAATGAAGCGGCGGACCTGGAAAGAAATACGGTGGTGAGGGAGAGTCTCGTCGGGTTCGTGCAGGAGCGGTGATTCGCCGCGTGTCTTGTGGCGTGAATGACCTCTAACGGCCCAGGGAAATTAGTGATATCCAGGACTTTGTTGTCTGCAGTCAATCCTCTTATGGACCGTGACAGCGTTTCATTGGCTTGTGCTCGGTTGACGATGCACGTTCACAGTACAGCATCTGAAGGCTAGATGTCTTAATCTATACATTTAAATCAATATCTGATCATATGATGGCCTGTATATATTGTACCAAAGTGCTAAACAGTTACTGCAAAGTCATCAAAAAAACCCATAATTTTTTTTTGCAATACACTTATTAAATCATTGCTTCACATTCACCTGCTTCAGCCACAGAGGTGAGCTTCATTCGCAGCAGATCACCTTCACCTGCTCGACACCGCTGCATCGCCTCTGTGAGACTCAAAGGCTACTGGGTGTCATGAGTTGGCCATCTGTGGCGGAGACCCACTTCAACCTGCGAGCAGATTAAACCAGTGAAAAGGGTCCGAGGCACCGGGCAGGACATTTCTCTGAGCCAGGACCGTGCGGAGGAGAGGGATGCTGAAGGCCACTGTGGGCTCGGTGGAGGAGAGGGATGAGGAGCAGGAGGACGAAGGTGAAGAAGAGCTGAGGGATGGAGGGGTGCCCTTCTATGTGAACAGAGGGGGGCTCCCGGTGGACGAGGAGACTTGGGAGAGGATGTGGCGCCATGTGGCTCGAATCCACCCCAGCGGTGAAGCCCTGGGGAAGGAGATGCGTGGTGCCACTGACCTGCCGAAGGTAAAGTGTTGAGTGTATGTGAAGCTGCTACAGCTTGATGATACACGACAGGAGTAACTGTCACAGTGCCCTGCACTTCACACCAACCGTATGGAATTTAGTGGAGGACCAATTTTACACCCGTGTGCTGTAGGAAAATGGTGAGTTAGTGTCACCAGGCAGTTCCAGATGACTAACAGAAAGACAGACAGCCATGTGCCTCTACATCCACTATGAATAATCCAATACTTTACCAAGAGGTTATGTTTTTACCCTTTGGATGTTAGATTATGCAAAAAGTGCTTAAACAATTTCCACCAAACTTGGTGGAGGGATGGGGCCTGGGAAGAACCCATTACCTTTTAGGATGCAGAGGACAGCCAGAAGGACAGACAGACAGACAGAAAGCTGTATTCATCTCCATGGGTAATTGAGATGTTACAGGAGCAATAACATAGATCACGCAAATGTATCACTAACACATAAAGACACGAGGTAGGTAAAAGACACTGTATTTAAAGCTATACATCTATATTTACATACATAAACTCCTATACAACTAGATACATTTGTTTCTTTAACTATGTTTTATGACAAATAAATCAGTCTAGTTATCAGAATACTTCCTTTTCTATTTCTAGAACTACACAGTCATTTGTAGGATTGTTCTGCCCTAGCGAAGATGTGAGTGCCGCTCTGGTTTTCCAGTTGAACGATAGTCATAACATATACAGTGCATGTTTTGTCCAGTCGGCCCTGCACTGTACATTTGCATTCTATGAGCGTTTAAGACAGAAGAATGATACATTTGAGTCATTTCTCACGAGGTTGGTTTTAAGAGCGATTAAGACCATTACTGAATAGAGGCAGAGCATAGAGGTCGAACAAGACCAGATTTTCCAGCTGCAGTGAATATTGGGATTGTCTCATGTTGCAGTTGTTTGGCTCCTCTGTCCTACAGATTCCAGTACCGAGTGTGCCTACATACCAACCTACCACCACTATCCCACAACGCCTGGAAGCCATACAGAAATACATCAGGGAATTACAGTATCCTTCAGAGACAAAACTGTGATTAATGAGTGCATTAAAATGTTTTTGGTAATGTCATTGATAGTTACAAAGAAATGGCACAGATATTATTCAAATGGATGTGAGCACTTGAAAATAAATTGAACACTTAAAAACTGTCATTTATTAATTCCCTTGACCCAATGTTTTAGTAAAGTAGGCCGCTGCTGATACAATACTCTATATTAAGAAAAAAAAGAAGCTTGATTTCCAGTCAGAGCGCTCATCCAAAATTTACCAACAACCTATGAATATCACAAAGCACTTGAAGGGGTTGTCTCTTCTGCTTGCTGAATGCAGCAGCTCCGTTACAGTACGACCTTAACCGTATCCTTACAGGTACAATCACACAGGAACACAGTTCTTTGAAATCAAGAAGAGCCGCCCTCTGACCGCGTAAGTGACGGTGTTTGTTGATTTCTTACGGTTTAGCCTCCTCAGCTGCAGATGGCTGATGCATGTGGATCAGCTGTGTCTCTGGGTCATCCCATGGCTTTGTGAGTAGGAACTCCCATCAATCAGCCGAGGCCTGGAACTTTCCCCTGACCTCACTTTATTAGATTCTGTAGCACAGATTTTATTTCCCTGGCTCATGGAATTTTGTTTTTTAGTTAAATCAATAACAGTGCGTCCGCATCATTTGTACGGCAATCACCAGTGTACCGGTGTTTTTATTCCACAGAATCATATGTTTTTCTTGTTCTAATTTTTCTGCACAGATTGATGGACATCGCTAAGGAGATGACACGGGAGGCTCTGCCAATCAAATGTCTGGAGGCGGTGATCTTGGGGATGTATCCTTACAACAGTAGATCATGTTGCGAAACACTTGGCTGCTTGTTGTGGGTCTAAGGACTACTGTGGAGGCTGACAGCTTTCCAAATGTTGCCCAACAAAGAATCTAATCCAATCTAATCTAATCTAATCTAACAACCATTACCTAACCTGATCTGGCACAACAAAAGAGAAGCAGACTATTAGAAAGTCCTCCATCCATTTCCTTGACCCACCTTCACACAGTCACCTCACCAACAACATGCCGGGCGTGGAGCGCTTCCCCCTCAGCTTTAAGTCTCAGTTCTCAGGGATCCACTTCCACCACATTGTGCTGGGAGTTCACAGCGGGGGACGTTTTGGCGCGCTGGGCATGAGTCGCAGGGAGGACCTGATGTTCAAGCCCCTGGAGTTCCGGACACTGATGGACCTGGTGCAGGACTACGACGGGGCCTACCGGGGATACTGGCACACCCTCCACAAGGTCAAGATAGGCCAGTACGTGTCCCACGACACTCACAGCGTGGAGCAGATAGAGTGGAAACACTCGATACTCGATGTCGACAAGCTGACCAAGGACGAGCTACGGAAGGAGCTGGAGAGACACACTCGAGACATGAGGCTGAAGGTACAGTACAGTGGTTAAGAAAAAAGGTGAAGAATCGGAAAAGGCAGATCTGCAGTGGAGTTCTCTTTGTGAGTGCCAGTAGCAGACGCAGTTAGCATGATAGTTGCACTCTAAACATGAAGCAGATGTTTTAGCTTCTGCCTTACATTTCTTTCTGAAGGCCCACTTTGCAGCGGACACAATTTGAAGGAGCCCTGGCAGGACTAAAGACATGTAATGTAATTTGCCCTCAGCAGATGGACTGCCCTTCCTAACTGCTGATCAGGTTTCCTTTGACATGCTGGGTCACCATGCACGGTGACACTCAGTTGATCTGCTATTCGAGGAGCGATTTCCCTCAAACGACTCCCTCTCATCACCTCTCATGCTAACATAATGACGGCAGCCCTTATAATAAAACTAATGTGATGACTCTGCTCTGCCGTGCCTCTTGCATGGCTGGCTCACTCCTTCAATGGCCGATCTTTTACAGTGAGCGGTCTGCACAATCACAGTAAAGACACCAGGCAGATTTTGGCCACTGACAATCAGTACAGCGGAGGACCATCAGCATAGTGTATCTCAGCCATGTGATGTTTTATAGTGATTACAATCTTTTTGTGTGCACTGTTTTTTCGCAGATAGGAAAGCCTGCACCAGCCTCTCCAACCAAAGACAGGAGAAACAGCATGGGTTCACCCCTCCGAGCACCAAGCAGCCCCATACGCAGGATCAGCCGCGTCGAGAGACGGTATGACTAATCATGTGCTCTGCATCACCAAAAATACAGCGATGACGACCAATGAGAGGGCTTTGAAGTCACTGGGACATATTTGGACACCAGATATCTCGTGATCTCTTAAGGCAAAGGAAAAGTAGTTTGTGAATTAGTCACAGTTTCCTACTAATGTGAATAAAACTCATTGTCCTGTCGTGCGTGTGTGTGCGTGTGTGTGCGTGTGTGTGTGTGTGTGTGTGTGTGTGTGTGTTGCAGTCCCTCCGGAGAGAAGAAGGTCTTGGAGCGAAAATCGTCTGCAGACATGAACGCATACCAGATTCGAGTCTGAAGAGGAATCTAGTGAAGTTTTTAAAACACCACTCACTTGTTCCGTGGAGCCGTTGATTTACTCAGATGCTCAGTTCTTTGTACACACGGGCCTATTCACTGGATGCAATGTTGAATAGGTCACCAGCAACTTTTCCTCCCAAATCAAGCCTCATTCTGCTTCCCTGTGTCTGTGATGTAAGAGGCTTTTTTTCTGGAGCCGTTACTGTGCATAGTAACTGGTGCTGGCGATGCTCGCTAATTATTAAAAAAAAGAAGGAATTTGTCGTTTTTAGATAAGTGCAGTTTTGCTGACTGTACACAATGTGAAATGAGATGCTTCCCTGAAGCTGGCCGAGACTGCCAAACTGTAAATCTGCTACCGGTCATATCATGGATTTTATGTGGCATTGTCTTGTTCAACAAAAGCTCTTAAGGCTCGTCTTCGATCTGTATCGTCGTACTGTAAGTGTGCAAATACATGTAATGTGATTTTAAATCCACTTAGGCTCTGCTGGGCAGCAAATGCTTGTGTAGTGACTAGTTTGTAAAACCACGACCCTCGTGCCTTGTATGACAACTCAAAGAGAAGAGAAACTTTTTTTTTTTTGTTGGAAATTCCATCCATTATAGTCATCGCCTCACTTAACACTAAGCAGTATAATCTCCGCTTGTCCAATTTACTACAGTGTGACTGTCAATACCCAGATGGTAGCATGTTTAGCATGCCATTTACCTTACAGAGATGTTGAGTGAATACGGGCTTGAATACATTATATACCTGAGTATGTCCAAGTGTAAGAAGGCATCTGTTGAACGAAAAATATGGGACTTTCTGTTTAATGAATATAAAATCTCTCAATGGACCAAGACAGTCATCGAGGTGAATCATTGGAACATGGCCGACTGACCTCATCTGCATTTCACGTGGATGTGAATCACTGAGAAGTCGGTATACATGTACTGTATAACTGCTTTATATGTACATTGTTCCCTTCATTTGTGTCCAATATTCAACTTGCCTTAAGTGGTATCCGAGCAACAAACTTCCATTCAAGCAAAGGTGTAAAGAAGTTTGTTTACAGCACTTTTATCTGCATTTTGTAATTTTTTCAAAATTGGATATTCTGCCATTTTATACTTCCCTCAGTGTTGGTGATCACCAGTAGACCACTTAATATTTAAGGCGCATTGTTCTGAATATGTTGCCACAGCATTTTTATGTGTTCGGTACGTGTTGACCATTTTCAGTTTAATAATATTCTATAAAACAACTGTTTTGTACGGGGAAAAAAAGGATTACAAAGATCACAATAAAGTGTCACCAGGATTGAGGCAACTTAATTTTGTATTGTTTCATTTCAATGTCATGATTATAGATTTAATCACCTTGCCCTTTTTAAATCCACAAATGCAGTGGCAGGTTGTAATTAGATCTTTGGGAGTTGGGCAGGGAACGGCAGCGGTTTTCTGTCAAACAACAATGTGAAGTGAGCACAGGGTGTCCCCAGCTGAAGGGCAGCTTTTGGCACCAAGGCAGATGATGACAAGAGCAGACTGAAGAGATCTCCAAACACTGGCCCTGTTACGTTTATACAAAAGAAACTGGGAGCCAACAAGTCTATAAAAGGGGAAACGGGCCTCTGAACTTAAACGCTCAGACAAAGTGGGACACTCAATATGTACTAGAAGTCAGATATTTTGTTTAAGGTTACGTTTCAAATGGAAGACTGGTCCTATGTAACATTATGAATCCATTCTTCATATTGTTTTGGTGTTGCCAGTGTTTGCTGAACTTAAATAACTACATAAATAACTATAACGGTAGAACACTGGCAGCTTGTGCTTTGGCGATCCTGCTGTTTGATGCCCCCCCGAGTCCATAGGTGTATCCCATAGCACAGCAATCAGCTAATAAGGTTTAATGGCTGCTGCATTCAACGCAAATCAGTCAACAAGGAACCACTTTAATGAACAGGCCAGTGATGTACTGTACCTCTGGGAGGGAGAGAGCTGGGGCTGCATGTAAAGGTAAAATCATTGCGACGTTACGGAGAACTACTGTGAAACTACATGAGAGAGATGTGAGCGAGTCAGCTCCTAAAAACAACAACGATTTGTAAATGTTTTGGAAAACTGTGTTGATGCTCCTGAGAAAGCTGAACATGTTCATATCCTCCCTTCCTGTGGAGGACACAAACACCTTGTCCACCAGTGTTTGTAAGATTAAAAACAGAAGGCATATTGACCCATTTGGAAAGAAAACATACTGACCTATTTTGTTCATTTGCATGCATTTGGCGCCTCGGGAGGAATAAAGACTATCAGATTACGCCGTGCATTAAAAAAATTAAAATCATGGGATGATTGAATCGTATGGTGACTCTGCGGTATTAACACAGCAAACTGACAGGAGTGAGTGAGAAGCAAGGAAAAGATGTTCAACTGATCACTCATATTTTATAGGCCACACATAACAAAAAGCTCCCTTACTGAGGCCTGTCATGCATGGGCGCTCAACTATCTACATGAATTATTCATTCATGCCTCAACCAGACACACACACACATCTTCGCCCTTACAAACTGAGTGCTTCAGTGTAGTGGGACGGGAGGGGCAGGACCAACAATCAGGTCATGAATCAAAGAGCCCGACATCATCTGAAAGATTTAATGCTAGCGGATGAATTTTAAACTTCCTACGTCATACATAGAGGATGGAAGTATAAATTCTTATGGAGCCATGTATGCAATGTCTCTAATGTGTTAAAAGATCAAAAACTCATGACAGAGTCGCAAATTAATGGAAAATATTTATTCTTTTTTTTTCACAATCTGCAAAAATAGAACCGACTCAAAATTAGGTTTAAAATAAATAATATGTAAGAGCAGTTATCAGCAAAAATGAATAGGTCAGTGTATTATCACACCGAGAAAGCAATCACTACCTTCATTTTCAAATGAACTATTACATCATCACCAGTAAGATTCGTCATATCTCACTCATATCTCATCATTTATCTGATGAAACGCAAGTGGAAAGACAAAGAATACTGGCAGTCATTATTCTTCCTGGCCTTTTTTCAAAATAACAACAACAAAAAAACTTCAATTCAGTTGCCAGGACTGAACCACAAGAAATTGTATTCATACCAATAAAAAAAGCAAAAACTAAACATGTACACAGCAAGACCTGAATCGTTTCAATGGAAATATGCTTATCCTCTGAACATATCCCACTGAGTTCATCTGCAGTCTTTGCTATCATGCAGCAGTCAGGTCCACCTGGAATCTGGCCACAAGACTGAGGTGGTCAGAGGGGAACATGTGACTGGGAAGGCCACTCAGTGACCACAAGACGTCCTCTGACAGTAGAGCAAGACTACCAATCAACTTCAGCCCCTCGCTCGCATAGTCGCCGTCAGCTAAGCAAGAGACGAGACAAAAGAACAGCAAGTTATTTAAGAGAGCAAATTATTAATTCGGAGCTGCGACATTGTCAAATACTCTCCTGCTTCATGTCATGGCCCCTCCATACCTCTCTGATCGGAGGGTGAGCTGCGTCTTGGGGAGTAGAAGATGTAGTCGACAGTGGCTCCCGCTGCAGAGTGCAGGGTCGTAACTTCTGAGGTGCCAGAGCCTGGAAAAATGTGCTTATAGACCGACTCTAGGTGTAAGCGATGACTGAGAGTGTGTCTGAAACTGTGACACAAAAATGTATTACCGATATCACGTGGTATAAAAGATGTAAGAAGCAGTAATAGTTAATCCTTTAAATAACATCATGACAAAAAAAAAATTCAGGTAAACTGACCTTTTATCACAAGACTGATTTCCCCAGGAAGCCTCTGTGTACAATAAGAAGACATTCATTTCATTTAATGAAAATGTATTATGAGAAACAAATTAGGTTATAAATTTTTTTAAATGGAGGAATTGTTGTAGGATAATGTAGCTCTGTCGGTGTGGTACACCTGTACCTGGCGAGTTGTCTGTCACGCCTGGGATCAGCATCAGGTCCACAGGACGTACACATGCATCTGGACAATAGCGCAGCCCGAGCATAAAGTCGTGGCGGTACTGACATTTCCCTACGCGAGAGCAACAAATACAAAGTATAAAGACGATTGAAAGAGGTAATAAAACATGAGGCGGACTTGTGTGCTCCTGAGGTCACAATTAAAAGAATAATACTCATCAAAAACTGACCTGATTTCTGACTCCGGCTCTCAAACATGTCGTTGACAGTCCTGTACTGGCAGTTGTCAGTGATTCCCAGACTGCTGGACCACAGGGGAGCAAACAGTCTGAAACAATGGGTTTTGTAGGACAGGTCCTCTTGACCTGAAATCTGTAAGACAAATGGTGAATACATACATGGTTACAGAGGTTACTGCTGCAAGCATCAGGACAGAAAACTTAAAAATAAAGATCCCACATAAAGCGACGTGGGAGTCGTTTGATATTTTTCGGTGAATACGGCGAACATAGATTATAGTCAGGTGATCTTCGCAGTGTTTCAGACTCACCATCCACGCTGGTAGACCCTGGAAGTGGAGCTCGCCGGTGGTGATCAGCTGGTACAGAGGCATGTGTGGGACGGAGTTAAAGTCTCCGCAGAACACAACGTTACAGCGTTCACCTTTGGCCTTACAAGACTTGACCACGCTGTCGATCTCCGCCAGCATCATGGCCAACTGAGCCAGCTTCACTTCACCTCTCCTCGGGTTGAAGAGCAGGTGGGTGTTGGCCACGCAGAGGAGTGGGCCCCTCGCATGGGTTTCAGACCCATGGGTGACCACGGGCCGGAGCAGCAAAACGATGCCCACGTTGTGCCGGTTGAGCAGCTCAGAGTCGGGCCTGTAGAACTCCAGCGGGGACACAGATACCTCAGAGAAGCAGCCGCTTCGATAGCAAATTGCACAGCCGTCTGTCTTGGTGCCTGTACGCCGCTTGTACACACAGGTGTAGCCTGGGGCAACAACACAAAGACAAAATATGTCATATGTCACAATATCTTCTGATGGTGATTGTTCCACTGATTTGTCCTAGATGACCTACCCATCTGACACAAGACCGGATACAGCTGTTCGTGGTAGTGGTTTTCCTGAACCTCTTGGAGACACAGAATCTACAAGGACAAACAAATCATCAGAGGATATCTAAAAAAGTTTTTTTTTTAAAATGTAGCTAATTAATGTAGCTGTAACTGTTGCATTTGACTCACATCTGGCGCCCATTTCATTATTTCCTCGAAGAGTAGGTTGCAGCGGAAGCTCCAGTCCAGCACCTCTAGAGGGCAGTGTACGTACAGCTCCTGGTTGGCCTCCAGCAAATCCTGGGCGAGGATGTTGTAGGACATGACAGTGAAGTCCATTGAGGCCTTTGCGTATGGGAAGGGGATCAGGGCGGGCTCTGCTACAGGTGCACTCTCATCCACCTCCTGCCATACTCTCCACATTACTGAGTGGAAGACAAGCACACACACAAACTAATATGTGCAAACAAACAGTTGGCAGAAGAACCACCTGTGAGTGTAGACGAATCTCACTACAGAGAAAATATTAGGATTTGAAAATTATTTGACCGTAGAAGCAGAGTAGAGGGTTCTTACACAACTTCTCCTGCTTCCAAGGTGCATGGAGAAGGAAAAACAAATGTATAAAGGCATCAATTATAGAAAATCTTTTTGTGGGGTAACTCCATGTCAAATCATTAAAAATATTAATGAAATTTAGCTGATTTGGTCACATGAGAAACCGAAAAAACGGAAATAGTATGTGTCTCCAATTGCAACAACGGGACATTTGGGCCAAAAAAAGATTTAATTTCTTTTTATTCAGTGACTTTGTCTGACCAGCTCTCCCTTGACATAGGTCATATATAGTCCATATAGTCCCAAGTCTCACTTAGATGAACAAATCAACATGGCAAATTTTACAAACATTTATGGCAATGCGGCCCAAGAGTGTAATGATCTGACTAGACTGAGGCATTTAGGTTTGTGGACTTCAGGCAATAATAAAGTTGTTCTACATACAGCAAATGTTGCAAGTGTCTATCACCTTCAAAGGGCTCCGTCGGCTCTGTCGGAGGGTAATAGCTGGCGGCAGGAAATTGCCACAGCAGGCACTGTACTTCCTCCGCCAAGCCGGGTCCTGCAGGGAAGTGCCAGCCGACTTGCTCATCGTGTTGGTCGCTGAGTCTGAGGTGGGTTTGAGTGTTAGCGAGTGGAGAAACAAACATCAGCTGAGGACTACTTGCCCCATCATGCATTTCATTAGCGGTGGGAGGGATGCAGTATTCATCCCAGCACTCTGGCATTTGATTGACAGTGTCGGACGGAGTCACAGACTCTTCCACACGTAGGGGAGTTTGTACGTGACGGGTGTTTTTCTTTATGTCGTCCACGGCTGGAATAACCGACTCGTCCAAGGTGTGCATCTGTATTTGTCTCTGTAAGGGACAGGCACTTTCCTCTGGGCCGTCATCTGTTTGCAGGCACTTTAACTGTTCCCCGAGGGCTTCCTCTGGGCTGACATCCACAGTTGGAGAAATAGTTACATCTTCTGTGTTTTGCTTCTGATGCAGCACCTCACAGTTGTCCTCCTCTTCGTTGGCATCTTCCATTTTGTCTTGTTGCATCTCCCTCAACTTTACAGGATCACTCTCCGTCCCTTGATGCAGCGCTGCCCCCGGCTGCTCTTCACCTGTGCCTATTCCCGTATCCTCCTTTTCGGAGCTTTGCTCTTTCATCCTTTCTTTCGCTTCTCCCTCCGTTGCGCCGCCTGGGCTGAGCCACTGGTCCAGCAGGGTTGTCTGGGACTGGCTGAACCTCCTGGTTGTGACGGCACCACCATCCCACACAGCCGTGCCATTAACCACTGCAGGAGGGAGACCCTTCTTTGAGGCCTCTGGGAAACATGATGCATTCATAAGTCAACATAAAATTCATATGGGAACATCCACTGTCCAACTAAACATAAACTACAGCAGTGCAACTCTAAGTCAGAGTTTATTGAGAATTTGTTGATTTGCCTGAAAGGCAAAATCCATATACACAATTAAGAATAGAAAATAATACCCCCAGCATCTAAAGGTTCTCGATTGAACTTACATATTCTTTTTAGGACTTTACTGTAGAACACTTGTACATTCATTAAGAAAAGTAACAAAAGTATCCAATTACACTCCTCAGTGAAAATTGATATACTTCTCGGTTTCTTTTACAGCAATAAAACAGCCATCAGAGAAATAAAAATGAGTGGTTTGATCACTTTTCTCACTTGCCTATAATGTCATGTGTCTATCATTTATTCATATAGTGGATCGTCTACTTTTTTATTCATGGAGACATGTTTATGTTTGTGAAATGTCTTTTGTCCTAACTTTTATTGGAACTGTTTTTTGGACAGAGCAGACTTGTACCACACGTCTGACTTGTTTGTACATATTACTATTAATATGGGGGGGGGGGGGGGGGGGGCGCAACACCATCAACAGCGCGTGAGCACAACGTTCTGACGTCACACGTGCGTCAAAGCTAAACAACAGGTGCAAAGCTACAAACACGTTGCCACGAGCTAAAGTTAGCTCCACTGCCACCACTCTGTAACGCATTCGTGTCGCGTTGTTTTCGGGACAAACCGCAACACACGTCACACTATGGCCTGCGATAAAAAATGAATCAAGTTCAACTAAAACAGGGTCGATCCTGGCGCCGCCGGAGACAAAGTGCTCAGTCAGCAGCGGACTAAACATGACGTTAGCGACCATTAGCTTCTGGCAGCTGACCGGGGGGAAACACACACACACACACACACACACACACACACACACACACACTTGAAAACGCCACTACATTCCGAGCATGTTGTGAAGTTTACCTGAGCGTCGACCGGCGGTCAGGTACCGGGACAAAGGGTAGAGTGCGTAAAACAACAGGCTGCCAATCATGTTGCTAGACTGAGAGCCGCGCATGCGCGCTCCGAGGGTTGGCACCGACAGGTCAGAGGTCATGAGTCCAATGTCATGTTTAAAATTATTATTCAATATGTATTTAATCAGGCAAACTCATTGAGATGCCTGAAAACAATTTTACACATTTACAGCAACAAAAGACAACACACATTACAGACAGCAAGAGTAGACAGCAGACAAGAATACAAGAATGGCAAACCAAAAGCAGTTGCAAGATTCAGTGAAGTGTTCTCATAATAACTGTTTGAATTCCCCAAGTGAAATTAGATGGTTCAGTTTGAAGTGGGTTTGTAATTCATTCAATTTAAAAGCTGCATAATAGTTAAAATCATTTTTTTTCTTCCAAGATTAGTGTGAATGCGGGAAACGTCCAAAGTGAAATAGTTGCCAGATCTTGTGCTGTAGTTACTGGTTTTAACAGAAATGAGTGATGTAAAAATAATCTGGCAGTTGTAAAAGTAAAGCTTTATATTTAAATAACATGATGTGAATATTTCTTTTGATTCCAGTGATGTCCAACCAACACTGTGATAGAGAGAACAATGGTGGGTGCGACATTTGTCATTAGTTATAAACCTAAGGGCGCTGTGGTAAATGGGATTTGCATGATTCAGAGTTGTTTGTGAAGTGTGACCGTAAGGAATATCTCCATAACCCAGTAATTTGTCATAATTTACCGTCCTATACTTAAAGTGTGTTTTGCTTGGAGTTTTAAAAAAAAAAATCAGGTGACTGTCACCACACTGAGGCATCAATTGTTAATGTCACTACACATGACACGTTACCTGAGGGGGTAGAGTTACCTGCTGGACACCGCTGCCCTATTTCATTTCACAAGCCCATACAGACAGAGCAAACAGGAATAAAAGGGCCAAATAACCTGACTGTGCCTCCTCTTGTGTCGGGGGAATGGTTTCAAACGGGATATGAGCTCCGACGACTGTCTGCAATGTCGACAATATCTTTTGAGTCCCTCTGCTTAAAGGATGACGATTGTCCCTCACCAGCTCGACCCCGAGACGAGGAGGACGAGTTCGACACAGACTTGGATTTTGATGGTAAGTAGCTCCCTTAAACAAATGATTACATACGTACATACAGCACATATATGGCTGTTCAGCATGATTTTAAAGAACTTGTTTTGAAGTGTTGCTGTAGAATATATGCTCACTACTCTACGTATCGGGAAAGGCCCACATAGTAATGTTCATTCTGTAAGTCCTTACGCACTTCCAGAAAAAGAGGAGAGCAACAAGGAGGCCACCATAGCTGAAGTGTACCTGCAGGCCTGCAGGCTGGTGGGTGTGGTGCCGGTCTCCTACTTCATTCGAAACCATGACTCTCCAACCATGACCCTCACCCACTATGGGCTGGGACATTTGGGATGCAAGGCACTCGCTATTGCCTTAGTGGTAAGTCTAAAATGCAAGATGTTGATGTTATTGATGTTTTTGAAGTATAATAATTCTGATAAGGTCTTTGTATACAGACTGATATGCACATCAACACTCTGGAACTGGCCAACAATCACATTGAAGCTGAAGGAGCTGAATACCTTGTGGAAATGTTGAGGGCCAATTTCACCATTCAGCATCTGGTATGTAGGGCTGCAGATCCACCACTAGAGGGCACAAGCGTTTTTCAGGTGATATTCATCTTGACTATGTCAGTTGAGTACTGTATATTATATATTATGTATATTATATATACAGTGCTCGACTGTATACTATATATATCTTTACCCAGCGTGTGTTTTACTTTCAGGATCTGTCCAACAACTATCTGCAGTCTGCAGGAGCCGAGCATGTGGCTAAATTGTTGATGGACAACATTTCATTAAAATCTTTGAAACTTTCAGGTAATGTGCACATTAACAGCATCATTTATCATGATATTATTAATAATAACATTAATATTATTATTAATACTCGTCAGCATCAAGTCTAATTTGTATATTTAGACAACTAATATTTTCCCCAACAGGTAATGGCTTTACTGATGATGATGCCAAATATTTTGCGGATTCCTTCTTGGTAAGTAATTAAAGCACAACTAAAGATACACAATATTTGCTGATCATTCATGAGCTTTTTTTTTTTTCAATTACCCTTTTGCAAGTATTTTTTTGCATTTAGATCAATTCCAAAATTAAGGAACTTGACCTGAGCTATAATACATTTTGTGGAAAAGGAGGGGAACATTTGGGACAAATGTTGGGTACGGTAAAATTCCCCAATCTTAATGTCTTTACATGTCTCTAGATGTGATCCATTGCATTGCTTTACTTCAGCAGTGTGATGCCTTTCCACAGTAGTGGTGAATATCTATATACTTTTCTCTGATTTCATCATCCATCCATCTCCACAGCAAACAATGAAGGTCTGGAGGTGCTGGACCTCAGCTGGAATCATCTCAGAATGAAAGGAGGTGTAGCTTTGTGTGCAGGACTCAAGGTATGGCTCTATAAGAAATCCCTAACCCATTGGCGACAAATGGCACATTTTTATCAAACACACTGTACATTTTCTTTTTTTCATGTTTAGGTGAATATGATGTTAAAACACCTTGACTTATCATGGAATGGTTTCGGGAATGAGGGAGCCCTGGCCATGGGAGAGGCCCTCAAATTCAACAACACTCTGGTACAACTCAACCTCAACAACAACCGCCTCACCAATGAGGGTGTCGGCATGCTGTGCCGAGGTCTTGAGTTCAATGACACACTCCGAGTGCTACTGGTGGGTGGCAGAAAGTGTATAGGACCAACACACATCATCTGTATGGTTGTAGGGTTAATTGTAAATGATGCGTTAATCCTAATTCTCCTGTAGCTGGCGTATAACTCTGTAACAGTAGAGGGAGCACTGGCCTTAGTTAATGTGGTGAAGAACACGCCGAAAACTGCCCTGGAGGAGATCAACATATGTGTGAGTGGTTGTCTTGAGTCGTGATCTAAATATCCTCACATGCTATTTGATCAAGTTATAGTGGCTGTTAACACAAAGTTGCAATCATTTTCACCACAAGCAGAACGTGCTGGTAAATGAGAACTTTGTGCATCTGCTGGAGGCGACTTGTCAGGAGCATCCTGGTCTGGATGTGCAGTATGGAGGAGTGGGGGGGTTCATCGCTAAGAAGCCGCCAAAACGTGTCGATCCAATGAAAGTCATTCAGGTCTGTTCGGTCACTTAATTAGTATGAGTAGTTCTTAAATACTCTATGATAAATATAAAGTGTTTTATTCACACCGTTATTCAGCTCATTGCATCTTCTTCTTTGATTGGTTGTGTACGTATTTAACAGTTGTGAAAACACGTTCTCTGTTTTTCAAAAGGATTATCTGGATCAACAGAAGCTGCGTCTGTGGGATTTCTTTCGCAACATTGACAAAGATGGGACCATGCGAGTCCCTGTTGCTGACTTCAGGAAGGCGGTGCAGGTTTTTTTCCACATAAATGTTGATTTACTGAGCTGGGAACTGAGTCAGTGACCTTTGCAGTATAAGCACTGCACCGATGGATTTCAGTGACAGAATACGATGAGATTGTTCCCTGATATCATCCATGACGAGGTCTCGTCCAGTCCTATTCACAACTGTGTCCTGATGCTGATCATTTCCGACATAAAGCACGTAAAGAATCACTGAAATCACACAGTGAAGGACTAGTGGTTCACTTTAAAAGGCAGACATTTTGTAACTTGACTCTTTGACTCTTTGTTGTGTAAAACCATGACAGCAATCAAGCATTCCTTTGGATCGATACCAGATTGAGGAGCTGATTCAGAGACTGGATCGTGACAGGACAGGGATGGTAGACTACAGGTGAGCGCCTATGCTACTGTTTAATTATACCCACAGATGGTGCCTCTAAATTGCATCGCAGAGAAGAAAGTGTGTCTTAGTTAACATCTGGAAATTCATCCAGAACTTCACATTGAATGCCCTCAAAAAATGATGGTGTAAGAGGAGATGAGCATGTAGTAGATGGGTGGCGGTCCTAAAGCAAATATTGTGTGATGTTTCTGTGCAGGGGACTGGCAGATACCAGGAAACAGATGATGAGAGATCACCGCCGCCAGCTGAGGAAGGTTGAGTCCCGTCAGAAGAAAGAGAAGCACAAGAGCGACCGTATCCTCAAGACCTTCCAGAAGGCCGTGGAGGCCGTAACACCTCACAGCTCCATGGTCATATCTCCCGGTGCTGCCAAAGACGACGCAAGTGGCCCGCAGCCGTTCTCTGCCACCCCCCTCAGCTCATGGCACCACATTGTCATGTCCAACAGCGGTCGCTACTCTGTCACTAACCTGAGCAACGAACATTTCAGCCTGCCCATGTTAGGAGGCCCAGCGTCTTACCGCCCGACCAGTTCCCTGGCGACGCACTCCTACTCCCAACCCAACCTGCTGGGTGACTCTCCACGCTCTGCCCCAAGCAAGTCCGTCTCTGCCCAGGGTGTACGCTCTGATCCGGAGATGAGCCACAGCAAGCTAAGCCCCACTGCTGACCACCTGACCAGATCCAGGCCTGCACTCAACGCCAAGCAGCCAGAGGTTAAAGCAAAAACCAAGAAAGTGAAGAAAAAGAAAACTAAGAAGCAGGTGGAGAAGGGCTCAAAGAATCCCACACACACTGTCAAGTGACTGTCAAAATCTGTGTAATAGTATGAAATGTAACAATCCCTTCTGCCTGTCACAGTTGGCTTCTTTGTTACTCACAATGATTAAATAAAGATTGGTTCACATTAATTATGTTGTTTCGAGTCAAATAACAATGACATATGGGCACAAAGTAGATTCAGCATTCATCCATTCAGCAGGAAGGTCATCACTCGATCAACATTTCAACAGTTTCCTGCTGAACGACATGGGCCATGTGAGGACACCACACATTTCACAACACTTAGGAACTCTGTCAGATGGTAGATCCACCCATCACCCAAACATTAGAGGACCATTTCAAACACATGAGGCTGAGAGTTTCATTTCTGTTTGCTGAAGATAATATCAAAGGGTCACATATCTTGACCTGTGTCTTATGGCCGACAAAGCTGTGAACAAGGACAGGTGCTGCGTCCTGCCAGAAGTCGATACTGGTCTATATAAACCCCTGAAGATTTAGCGTCTCAATCATTAGCACTGCACCAGAATGATCAGCACTCTGTATTTCTTTACTCTGCTGAGCTCCACAGTGGCCTGGGCGGTATGTACAGTATGACATGAAGTAGATTGGTTCTTGGGGGCTCTACCCACATTTCAGGTAAGATGATCTATATGTTCACGTAACTCTTTTTTCTCTCTCAGTGAGTGGGCCTGTGGAGTGAGGGGAGTGTGAGGAATGGGACAGGAGGTGGAAGTGGGGACAGATGTACCTGTGATGCCTCCCTGCCCAGTTCAACCTTTCCCATCGGAGAGCTGGTGGAGGTGGAGCTGACAGCTGGGGAGAGCTCCCACAAACTGGAACTGGAGATGGGCAAGGTGCTGAGGCATATTGGAAGCATAGGCAGGAAACTATGACATATAGCATCAGCAAACCCATGGTGGTCCAAGTGAATGGTCATTTGAGTGCAGCTTACCAATATGGGGGCTGGGGGAAAGACTCCAAACCAAAGCCAAACGAGGCTACGAGTCAATGTACTTCTATGGTACATACAGCGCTCCCTCAGTGTATGACTTCTATTTGTACTCTGACTATGAAAAGCTGCTTCTGAGGTCTGAGTTCAAACGCCATCACCTACCAGACGGGTGGGAAGGCACTGGTAACAACTACATTGTTCACAGCAACGCCATATATCACCAGCACAACACACCTTTCAGTATGACCAAGCTGAATCTGACCTCTGCCAAATACGACTCCAGAGTGATCCCAGCTGCCAGTCAAAAGTTTTCATACAGATACTCAGATAACCAGAACCTGGACTTTGCAAGTGACGAAAAGTGTGGGTGATGTGCGCCCCTCGGAGGAGACCATGGGCAAAATTGTCCTCTCAAAGATAGATGAGAAATCTTTTGGCATCGAGGATGAGTGGAGAGTGGGTCATGCATGCCACCAGGTCAGTGGATCTGAACACAGAGGAGATCTTTTATGCTGTCAACACTAAGACCGGGGAGGAGAAGCACCTCAACATTCGCTTCCAGAAGTTCCAGGAGAAATACACCAACCTCGACTACAATCCCACTGATCAGAAGCTGTACATGTACAACAATGGCTACTATGTGTCCTACAATGTGAGGTTTGACAGATATTGATCCCTCGTCATTGTGTACCGTATTGTGATTGATACGACCGATCTGTAGTCATTCTCTCTGTCACTGAATCTCTTTGAAGAAATGTACTCTATTCTCCTGAATAAAATCGAATCATGTGATGTGTTTTTTATGCAAATAAATAATACAATTACCAAATTATTGATACATACAATGGCCACATGAAACAATTAACTGAGAGTATAAATTAATTTCAATTCAATTCAATTTTATCTGTAAAGATCCAAATCACAACAAACATTATCTCGAGGCACTTTAGATAGGAAGGGAAAGTATGATCCAGTGTGAGTAATCTAACAGGGCATCAACAGAAAAAAACACCTTTGTGACAGAATCAAAAGAACACAGTATATAAAGATGCAGTACATAAATCAAGTACAAAAAGGAAGACAAGATAAAAATCAAGTAAATATACAGGTATTGCAGCTTGTAACTGAGTTTGTAGAAAACTTGTTGAACAGAAGATCTAGGATGCTTGACTGTAATGTCTCCAGAATATAGTGGGTGGCCACCCAAATTGCACAGAAACAGCAAAACAAAGAAAGTTGACCTTTTTCATAGGCTAATGCAGAGCACCATGAAGAAATGAACGCTTTTCAGCCCCAGGCATTCTGAAGCACCGAAGAGGTGCAGCTGAGAAAAAAAAATGCTCATGCTTTTCCCCACATTAACTTTAGCAGCAAGATTCAATAAGAGGCTGCTTTGTTACGCTTGTATTCAATTTTCAGTTTTACAATTAACCTATAATTCCAACTAATCAAAATACAGACCGACCGGAAAGAGAAATCAAATATCAACCGTCTTGTGAACACTGCTTTTAACTCTCCTCTTGTGTGCCTCAATTGAAGTATATTAGTTTAAGGTCATTCTGATTATTTGATGTCCAAACCGCTCTGTTGTATTTTGACTTTGTAATCTTTGTGTCATTTCAGTCACAAATTGGCTCTTTGACGAGACCTTATTCCTGTATTTGTGCCACGTAGGAGATACTGCACACGCTGTAGGATGAGATACGGTCAATCATACAGTGTGAACTTAATTTAAAAATTTAAAAATACTGTGTTACCTGTGCCAAAGTGCCACCATTGTCATAGTCACTGATTCTGAGGAACAGCTTTTTTTTAATGTTGAATGGACAATAATCTCACTATTTATATGTTTTTTTTAAATAAGATGATTATTTCTTTGGATTCATCTGCACGGGAAAACAGTTGCTATTATCATGCTGAAATTTTGCCAGTATCCAAATAAAATAAAGTGACTAGAAGGTAATAATCTAATACAAAATCATTAAACTGTACCAATCCGAGCATAGTGTGTATATAGGCACATCTGCACTGATCTCAAGGATGCTCGTGAAATTGTTATGACAATATGGAATCAAGTCACATGCTTCATTTGGGCTGATAACAAGTGTAAAACCCTCTGCTAAGTTGACATCAGGTCAGACAGCAATCAGACAAACTACCAGAAGACACACGATGCCCCTGACTTTGGCTGGTAAGTTTAAATATCCTCACTAACCTTTAGTCCTTTAGTCTTTCCACTGGCAGCCAGTGGAGGACTGGGATTCAGGAAATGTGACCGCATCTGGTGGAGCGCCGGCGTGTGTTTGCAGCGCATTCCTGCCCGACAGCAGCTTCCCTGCAGACCGCGTGCACCACATGCAGCAGGTCACCACAGATCTGAGGCTGGAGTTGGAGATTCAGATGAATAAGGTCAGTGTGACACAGAGCATCCGTCATGTGTTTCTCTTTTATTTATATTTTGATTTTGGAATGAGTTGTGCAAAGCCTCATTTACAGTTAAGTACAATCAGGATATCTCAAAGACATAACACACTGACCTCATATATAATGACAAAATAGTAATCAATGGACTGGTGACCCCGCCTCTCATTTTATTTTATACACCATACAATACATGCACTACTTACACATAATATAAATAGTTTGTTTTTTGAATGTGCTGTGATAGGAGAATTTGTTAAAGTGTGATATACTATTATATGATACTATACTGGAGGAGTGTCAGGAGGAGCAGGGGTTCATCAAGCCACTGTGATAGATCAGATGTCTCCCTTTTCTTTTTGGGTAAGGTTGCAGAATCTGATGCACACCCCTCCCTCCCCTGCCCTCCTGCTCCGTACTGGAGCTCCCTCCCCCTCCTCTGTGGGCTGGCCCTCCCTCGGGGCAGGGATGACTCTCCTTTGTGCTCTGGTAAGAGCCTTGCTCCATCTGGTACTTAGCACCAAAGACCCAGCAGAGTATGGATTCTAGGCAGGGTAATCCCACCATTTTTCGTGGATGGATGACATTGAAGCAATCCAGAAATGCATAATTATTTCACAAATTGATCGGTTTTCATATGAGTTGTGTCTCCGGTCAAATCTAAGAGCGGAGCACAGTCCATTTTAGTAGTAAAAAGTCAGGATTGAAAATGGCCTTCCGTCAGTGCACACAAAAACAGCACTGTCCCTTTAAACCGGCAGCATCTTTCAGGATGAGAGGGGGGAAGTGAGTGCCTTGTGCGAAATGGTACTCTGAAGTGACATCATGCTCGGCCAATCAGCAGCCTCGCCTGAGCTCTCTCCTCCTCCCCTGCTCCTGGGATGAGTGTGATGAGGCTGTGGAAGACATGGGCTTCGGCTGCTGATGCTGCTGATGCTGCTGCTGGAGCGGAGGATCCAGGGCATGCATGCTCATATCAGGTACAGTGTGTGTGTGTTTGTGTGTGTGTGTGTGTGTGTGTGTGTGTGTGTGTTTGCGTGTGCGCATGTTTTCTGTGCTATTTGTGGATTTGATGTGTATATGAGTATAGAGGGGATTGATTACTCAGCAGCTATGGGAGTGCATGTTCAGAAGATGATGGATGATAATGGAGGAGACTGAAGAAGGATTTGTGGATTTCATAACACTCCTTAGATGATGTCGCCTCCATGTCTGTAAGCAGAGTGGGGTGTGTATATGTGTGTGTCTGTGATGTTTGCTTTTGAATTCGCAGCTAAATTAAGAGTAAAGGAACATTGTATTTTAAACAAATAGGACATTTTTGTTACAGCATTAGCCTTCACTGTCTGACTGGTATTATATTTGTTTCATGTAAGAAGTATTGTGTAATAGTAATGGCTTTTGAAGATGGTTGTCAGCAAAGAATTTATGTGTCTCTTGGAAATAATCCATTTCATGTGATTTGGTCTAAGTGTGTGGGTGGATGTCCAAGACCACATGAGTGTATCTACACAAACACATGGTTTCTGTAGCATATCATAGTGGACCGATACGGTAGGGGTGGGGTGTAAACACTTTCACTGATGTGATCCTTAGGTTTTAATGATCCTGTGTGGGATGCATGAATATGTCATCGACCTCAGAGATGCAAATACTGTATGTGCCACAGTGTTCTGAGTCATCTCTCTGTCGTCGTGGACGCCCGCACCTCTGCTTCTTTCCCTTCATCAGAAATAGTCGGCACAAGCTTGTACTCACTTCCTGTGGTGGTCTGGAGGTTAACACTTTGTTTCCGTTCGCTCAGATGATCATGATTTGCTGCCAAGACTTAAGACGCGGAGTCACGGGGGGCAAACTGAGCCCAGTGACAAGAGAGAGAGATGTATCCTGTTGTTGATAGGACCAGGGAGCAAAGGTGAGTACCAAACAATACACTCAAGATCTTTAAAGGCTCTTTGAGTGCTGCACGGCCGCAGTGTGATTCACGTGGAGCAGCTTATGATTCAGTTCCTTTTTCTAATTTGATAAAACAGCTATCGGCCATGTCTGAATCATGCACAGTACCTTTGTATCCTGTGCTCAGGCCTAGCTGGTCCTTGACGGGTCCAAAACAAGGCAGCCATGGCAAAGAGGGATTACCTGGTGGAGGCGGCCAAGCAGATCCGCATGGCACTGGACAGCGAGGTCAATGAGGACTACGAGGCAGCTTTCAGTTACTATAAGAATGGGGTGGACTTGCTGCTGAATGGGGTTCAGCGTAAGTGATCAAAAGTTTTTACGACAGCGTGTGACAGTGAATGGGGAATTTGAGGAGGCGTGTTTGCACAGGGCATGTGATGGAAATGTGTCCCAGAATAAAAACAGGAAGTCGCAAACCAAAGGTTCATTTCTTTGCTGGCCAGACAGTTTTCCCCCACAGTGTCAACAGTAGCTGTGTGTTCCTGCTTCTTATCCTGGATCGAAGGCCAAAAGGTTTAGTCAAGACTGGGTTTTGTCTTTTAGATCGAATCTATCCACACAGCTGCAGCTTTTTTACCAGTTTCTGATCGAGTATAACTGTCTTACAGTGGATCCTAACAAAGATCGCCGGGAAGCTGTGAAGAGGAAGACGACCCAGTATCTGAAGAGAGCGGAAGAAATCTTCATAACACATCTGCAGGATAACCTCGGAAAAGGGAGCTCTCATCTAGGGGTAGGACAGTCATCCTATACTTTATTCATCCAAGTAGATCTCAAATATTGTGACGAAAAAACAAAACAAAACCATTGTTGGTTGAAATGTGTTTCAATTGTACTGCAGCTAATACCCTCTGTACCTCTCATCGCCAGGGTTACAGCAGTCTGAGATTCCGTCCTATCAGACACTTGAGTTCGCCCGTGGAGGATCTGGAGATGTGTAAGGTGATCGGAGTGACCGATAAGGTGAGACTGACTTTTTTTGTTTTTTGTTCTCCATATGAGTGGGGGCTTTGTGCACTGAAACTCCTTGTCGAAAACAATCACATCAAATCTAATCACAGTTCCTGGTTATATGTAATGTAGCCAATGGTAACAAAAATCTCTTTTTTTTTATTCCAAAGGTCCTGATTGTCCAAAGTATGGTGAATAAGGAGACATTTGTTGTAAAGGTGATTATTCAGTTTTCCACCATGGAAAATGAGTCCAGGCTACAAAATGATTGAGAATTGCAATGTATTAATAGGTTTGAATTAAACGTAATCCATTTGGCCCATATCTATCCACTCAGAGTGATGGTTGTCATCTGGCAGCAAACCAGTCCAACCACATTTTTTTTTTGAAATTCTGTGGCAGCCCAGTCGATGGGCACTTTCTCCACCCTTTCTCCCTGAGTATCATACAGCATCGATCTGCCTGAGAGCTCATCTCTTTTAGCCAGAGCAACTGCCTCTCGAATTTCAGTCACCGGAGAGATATGGTAACAGAACGACACAAATCTATAAAGGGGGCAATCCAAGCTGTAGTGAATCTTTCCAACCGTGTCAGTAATACACTTTTTCCGAATGCACATTTTTTTCCCCCTTTGTAGAAAGATCAATCATTGTGTGTATGTACTCTTGCAGAGTCTGGTCAAGTCGAGCTGGGAGAGCAGGGATCAGCCCACCATCATTCCTCAGGGGGTGCCCTACATGGTGAAGCTGCTGAGATATTACGTCAGCGAGGACGCCGTGTACCTGCATCTTGAGCATGTCAAAGGTGAGATGGCCTACGGGGTGTATTTTTCAGAATGAGCATTTAAACGAGGTGCAGCGTGAGCTATGATGAAATGCATTACTTGTCCTATCCATGGTCTTGTTTCACTACTGAATCACAGGTGGGAGGCTCTTCTCCAAGCTGCACAAGCTGAGGAACGAGAAGGCCAAGGAACACCCAGAATGTCTCACCTCTGGCCAGCACAGCATCAAGCTGAAGACCAGCTACACCTCTCCCACCATCAGCACAGACTACCAGCACAACACCAAAGGAGGCACTGGGGGGATTCCTGAGAAAATAACCGATGAAAGCCCCGATATGGACTTCCCCTCTTCATGGGATGAGACCCAGCAGCGTCTGGAGAGCTGCGGGACTCACTCCTACATCGAGGAGACGGGCTGTCTGCAGAACACACGCTCCACGGCATCATTTTACAGACAGCTCGATCGAATGAGTCTGAATTCGTGCCCCCCGAGGACACAGGCCAACGCTCGCATCCATCCACCAGCTCCTAGCTTGTGTTTGCATTCCAGTGAAACTCAGGAAAACCCTCCTCTTCCTCTCTCTTGTTCCCGCATCAGTCAAGCTCTTGGTGTCATGTCAGAGCTCCATGAAAAGAAAGCTGCGATGGGACTGACAGAGTGCAGCTCAGAGTTTGAAGTGGCCTGGAAAGCTGCGGATCCAGCGCACAACTGTGACAAAATAAACCCCTATGCAGTGACCGACAGCGGTTTACGCGGCACACCCGAACAAACTGCACCTCATACAAATCAGACCTCGTTTGGAAAAGCAGGACCGCCAAATAGTGGAAACAACGGTTTGAGTTCTTCCCCTGCCATTTTGCATCTTCCTCTACATTGCCAAACCCAGATCCGTGGCAGGGCACCATGGGACACCAATGGCTCTTACCAGGGATCGGTTTCAAGTGCTAACTCTGCAGACATAGTAACAGACTCAAATCAAGACAGCAGCAGTCCCACTACAGAGGAAACAAACGGCATGGTAGTGGTCAGGAGCACAGACAGAGCAGTGTTTTCTGAGCACACAGACACAAAAATCAACTCAGAAAGCTCCCGGCCCTGTTCTGCCTCACTCCACCGCAGCACGGCAGGAAAACAGGGGACATTGTCAAGGGTGCCCCTGACCCTCTCAGGGGTGAAATACAGAGGGGAAACATTTCCCGGTGAGGTAAGAGAGGGAGTAGAGGAAGCCTGTGAAATGTTGAGTCCTGGAGGGAAGGCGGCGCCTGCGAAGGAGGGATCATTTGTGGGCTGGTTTTCCTCCGGCCCTCCCGGATCCCCATCCCTCCGTAGGGAAGACGACAAGGACGCTTTCCTCAAATCAGAAGATTTGGAGGGGAAGGAAGAAGACCAGATCATTGAGGTGGATGGCTGGTGCCACCTGCCCCGGATCCAGGTCAAGTCCTCCCGGCCTACAGGTCAGGCCATGCGGACCTGCTGGGGGCTTCCCGAAGCAGAGGTGCGTGTCTGGGGGGCACAGATCCTGTTGGCCCTGGAGAGTCTGCATCAGCAGGGCATCCTGTGCCGGGATCTCAACCCGAGAAATGTTCTGGTCACCAGCAACGGTGAGTCTGTCAAATAACCGTAAAAGACTGAATGAGCGGAAAAAAGGGGCAATTCTTTTCGATTTTGGTCAAACGTAATGTTTTGTTCCACCACAGGAAAGGTGTGTTTGACGTTTTTCGGTCAGTGGAGCGAGATCCAGTCAGAGATTGGTTCCAAAGCCATGGAACAGATGTACTGTGCTCCAGGTAAAACTACGGCATCACTGTCACCTCACGGCAGTGGTTGATACTTGGTGTAACCTGCCCCCTAGTGGCGAGATATAGTTTTCCCACTTTGTTCAGAGTAAGAGCTCAAGTGCTGCACATTGCATGGAAATAAAAAAAAACAAACACAAGTTGTAATAATAAACACATTGTCAAGAAATGTGCAAGAATAAAACTCCGTTTTTTTGTTCGCTGACAGAAATCGGCGGGGTGTCCAGGGTCACAGAGGCTTGTGATTGGTGGAGTCTCGGGGCCTTGTTGTTTGAACTTCTAACAGGAATGGTAAGCAGAGAGCATGTTCAGTCTAATCAAACAAAGTCTGTGTCTTCTCTTGCATAATTTCTACAATGTGGGATGTTTGGGTGATGGCCTCTCTCTCACACTCTCTGTTCCCTGTGCCTCCAGCCACTGTGGCAGCTCCACCCAGCAGGGATCCACTCACACACCCAGCTGCTCATCCCCGACCACCTGAGCACCGCAGCTGCATCTCTGCTCACCGAGGTTGGATCTAAAGCCTAAGAAACCCCACAAGGCTGGTGTTGTTTCTGCCATGTTCACCCACACAGAGTGATTACATTTGATCTCACCTGCTCTGTCCATGATGCTCCTCCACAGTTGCTTCAGTTCGATGCTGGCTATCGCTTGGGCTCTGGAGGCGGAGGTGTGAGCGACATCAAGTGCCATCCCTTCTTCAGCAGCGTCTCCTGGAAAGCTCTAAGCTGCTAGCAGGTGTGGTCGCTGCACCTGTGAGCTCCACCTGAAGGGAAGATGGATGCACGACTCCAAGCGTCCCAGTGTTGCCAGATTGGATGAAGCACCATGATCCTGCTCTCCTCTGCAATTTGTGTTTCCCAGAAGAAATTTAAAAAAGACATCAACAACTATCAACGCAGGTCCCTTACAAAACATTATACAAATTCATTTATTATTCTAAACTCCCAAGACTCCAGTCTCAATTAAAGGTTTCATTTTATTTCGTAGTACTTACAGTAATGAATGACCATGTTAACTTCACTCGCAATGAGCATGAAAACTGATGCCGCCACCTAACCATGAATTCTGACAATTAGTATATTTTTGGACCGTCAAATATTGTGGAAAAACAGAGATATTGGCAATAAAAGGTTCATTGTATATCCCTGACATTGTTTACTGTAAAAGCCTTTGTTGTTTTTATGTAATGCATGTCCCTGAATAAGACTGACACTCAAAAGACCCATGTTTACTAATGAAGATATAAACCTCACACCGAAACATACAAAATTGCTGTATTAGAGAAAAAACATTGTTGGGATTTGTCATATTTTAGGTTGCATCACTTTCTAAACAATTTATGCCCTTAGCGACATTCTTGTCAATAGAATTACACAAACTCAATATTTAAGCACAAAACACCACAAAAAAGGACAATAGCTACAGTTGAGTAATGCCGTTTTTATTGTTTAAAACTTTATTTTTCTTAAATAATCTTTGTTTAACAGCATTAAAACATTTCTTTCATGTTTGTGAAACAGATGGCAATAATTCTCAGGAGGATTTCTACACTTTGGACAAGTGTTTCTTGGTGTACAGGCCAACGTGCGCTCATTGTTCTTCTCTCAACCAGAGGAATGAAATGATACTATACCATTGGAACAATTCCCCCCCCCCCCATTCATCTCACAATGTAACATTTTATTTAGTTGCATGTTGGAAATGACAAATAGCTGACATGAGTTATAGAATATCCTTTCTTTTGATCTAGACACCACAACATAAGACCCCCAGACCCTGAAAATTCTCCACAACAGCACCAATACTTAAACCACTGCCAGTCTGACGAAATGTCCATCACACAACCCCCCTGTTCCGCCAAAAATCCCTTTTCTCCCAGTTAACCAATACAGCTATACATCATCCGCAGTTACTGTAATGTTCATCAGCAGAGTACAGCCACTGTTGTGGGATGGTTTGTTTAGTTGGGCCTGGAGTCCACAAGGGGTTCACATGTCTAGGAGCAGCACCCTGGGGTCCTCCACCACCGACTTGATCTTACGCAGGAAAGTGACGGCCTCTCTGCCGTCGATCAGACGGTGATCGTACGTCAGGGCAACGTACATCATGGGACGGATCTCCACCTGAACAAGACAAGGAAAAAGATTAAGAGATGAAATTCTTATGCATCAAACAGTTATTAATTATTCTCACATCTTAGCTTCACATAGACGATGATAAAAGCTCTATTTGTAAAACATCTATTGTACATTTGCATGTTTAACACTGACGAAAACAAACCTTGCCACCGATTGCAACCGGCCTGTCAAAGATGCCATGCATTCCTAAAATAGCCGACTGCGGCGGGTTGATGATAGGTGTCCCAAACATGGACCCAAACACGCCACCGTTGCTGATGGTGAAGGTTCCTCCGTCCATGTCCTCAACAGCCAGCTCATTCTTACGGGCCTACAAACCACACAGTCACAATTACTGTTGGTCACATGATAAGGAAATCATAAATAAATGAAAAATAATCACACAAAATATTACCTTTTCTCCCAACAAATTGATGGCTTTCTCAATGTCTGTGAAATTCATTCCCTCCACGTTTCGGATTACAGGGACCACCAGACCCTGAGAGAGAGAGGTCACATGACAGAATTTTCTCTCCGTCACATTAGAGACAAGTGGTCTATCAAGCACTTAGACTGAGTGTTATGATATAATCCACTTGTCTCACCTTTGGCGTGGCCACTGCCACGCTGATGTCGACGTAGTCCCTGTACACAATCTCTTTGGTTGTGTCATCAATTACTGAAAACACAAAAATATGAGCATTAATACTATAAAATTAAATATTAACAAAAAAATACGTATACAGATTAGATTAGTTAATCATCACTTCATTTTACCACTAAGATTAATTTCCTTTTTCTCAGTTAAAATTTCTGCCACACGCAACGGGAAAGGAACATTAGTCAGCAGTACAGACCGGCCCTGCTTCCTTGTGGCACCTCTAAAATAGGTCAGGGTGGTTGAGAAGCAGGAAATAAGTTAAAGTTGGTTTTGTGGTTTGACAGTGAAAGATACTGAAACTCAAATCTTTTGCTTCACCACACACACAGAGATGTAGTTACTTGATGACCAATGTGCAAAGTCGCAGCCAAACAGATACAGCAAAACGATGTCTTCTAATTCATACCAGCATTGACAGCGGGCTGGTCGGCCAGAGCGTAGGCAGCGGCCTTCGCAAATGCCGACATGAAGCCCAACTTGATGTTGTGTTTCTTCAGGAAGGCGTCTTTGTAAGTCTTCCTCATTTCTGAGATGTTGCTGCAGGAGAAGGAAACAAGAGAAAAATGCACAGATCAACTAAAAAGCTGGTAAAAATGAATCGGGGCAAGGTTGAAGCCTATGTATGTTCAAATTCTCAAATCTTGCCAGACATGGAAGATACCACAAAGCATTATTTAAAACTATCTTTACAGGAGTAACTGTAATACATTCTATGTATAATTTGTTTATTCGTTTGTTGCTTTATGTGCATTAAAGTGCAAAACCCATGGCTTTCTCTAATAAGGGGCATAAAACTGAATACTAGTCATTACTAATGTATATCAATTTCCTAAATTCTAACCATGTAATGAAATCTAATGTCACGGATCTGACAGAATTGTGTATGCTATCTTGTATTTGTGCTTTTTGATAGATCAGGGTGAATTAAAGCGTCTGATTTTGGCCTGCTAATCGTTTCACCATTGCTCATTTTTTGCTGTATCTCCCTTTGTAATTGTTTGTTTTCCTGTCTCTAACCCTGTTGAAGCTCTAGAATTTCTACGCTAACCCAATTAGCCACTCCCAAGACACAGACTCTCCGAGAAAGGAGAGAAGAAGCGATAAAATCTTCACTTTCTAGAGCCTGTAAATCTTGTTGGGCTCGTCATAAAAGCCCATATCGGTTGAGACAGCTCTTCCACTCAGAGCGCAGGTCTCTGTGGGCCCCCGCAGATGCTCCGGCCTCCTGCTCTGACTCGCTCCTTCGGCTCCAGATGAGACCAGGCCTGGGAAGTCTTCCTCCAGACCGTCAATGTCAATCCAATTAGGATACATAGAAAACCCTGAATAGCTGAAAGCTGACACCGCACATTTGCGGGGAAAGAAACCCTCAAAGTGTCCTCTTCAGCACAGGGGGCAAGTGCAGACAATAACATTTCCTTGTAAATTAATAAAACCTGTTTTACCCATTCTTATCTTCGTTTTAGATGGCATTACGACCAAATATTTACATTCCAGCGTTTAAGAGGATATCGGGTTTCGAAAAGCTTTTCCTATCGGGCAGATTCCAATCTATAACAATTTGTGCAAGTGTTGTTTTGGCTTTTGACATAGATACACAAACAATATGAATACTGTTTATGTACTGTGCTAGTATTGCTTTAGAATACACCAACAAACATGTCTATCAATGTAAGAACATATTTGGTGTGATACACTTAAAAAAAATTCTGAGGCCTCAATAATGTAGGTCAACAAATTTAGAATTTCCTACCTCATGTCGACCTCATTAAATGTAGTCAACATGGCACAGGTGTTTTGGGCTTCCTTCAGTCTCTGGGCAATTCTTAGTCTCATGCGGTTCATTTTAACCTAAAATCATTAAAAACAGAATTATCAGTCTCAGTGAACAGTTGCCGACTCTCACTCCAAAAGACCATAAAAAAAACAAATAAAACGGCCGCAAGGACATTAAAACTATTTTTTAATTTCACTTTACCCTGCTCTCTGTCCTGGCTCCTTTAGCTCCCCCATCTGCTTGGGCCACTGGTGTAGCAGGAGCAGCTGTGGACTTGATGGCTGAAACTACGAAAACAAGAAATAAAGAAGCAGTTAGAATCTCTAGACATCAAATTTAGTGAAAGCGGTAAAGGCCACTGTCTACAGAAAGCCAAACAATGATTAACCGTGTAAGTTCGAGGTCAAGAGCACAGATGTCAAGCAAAACACTTCTCACATGACACACAGTCTGGCTGATGAACACTAACCTGGTTTGGTGTCCATAGCATGTGCTGGCACAGGTGGCACAGGGGGCATGGTGGTGGGAATGGGGCCCACAGCTGAGGGGGGAGGAGGGGGAGCTGGGGCAGCAGAAGGTGGCGGAGGGGCTGCAGCGGCCGGGGCCTCAGCTTTTGGAGCTCCTGCAGCCTTGGGAGCACCGGCTAAAGACGGTTACGACAACACAGGTTTTAGAGTATGTCCTTAATTGCACTATTTCATGTAAATTTTGTTAAATTTTCTGTAGAACTCCAGCATTACACACCTCCTTTTCTGAGCTTGAAAAGAGGAGTTCCTCCCTCAACTTTGCCGCCATCAGGGACCAAAAGCTCCTCGATCACTCCAGCAACAGGAGAGGGAACTTGCACTGAGGTCTGGTGGCAGGAGGAAGAATTAAAAACTCTTCACAATCACATGTTTATGACAGAAAGGTAAAAAGTTCTAGCATATTTTTTAAATATCAGGCATGTTAATAACTAATGAATGTATGCATTTTAGTGTAAACCAAACTAAAATCACAAGTTGTTGCCAGGTTTTTTCCCCCACAAATTTATAAGCAACTTTGGGGAAAGGGTAACACGCTCTAATTTGTTCATTCATGTTGTGCAACATAGGACTTTCACTTCTGTAGGAAAAGCCCAAGAATTAACTGCAATGACAAAACATAGAATCTGAACAAAGGGTCCCCATCCTCGAAGATGGTCAAAGGTCAAACAACCAAGTAAAATAAATTGAATAGCCTTACAACACATCACAATAGGATTTGCGTAATTAAACCCGGTTAAAAAATGTTAGACATAACAATATGTTAGACGGCTGTTATTCTCAGTACACAAAAGGTATTTTTAAAGTCCAACAAAGAAAAACTAACATGTAGTATGTATACCAGGAAATAAAAGCTGAAATTCTGAACTCTTGCCTCATATTCATCTTTTGCAAAACAAATGGACTGGTCTTGCTGCTCCACTGGTTCTGAAGGCGACCGTATATCTGTAGTCAAATACTTTCAACTTTTCAACTGATTTTTTTCCCCCTAAAATGCACAAACTTTCAAAGATTTCAGGGACCCATGGACAGACGGTTAGTGTGTATAACATTTATGATGTTTTACCTTATCGGTCTCAATTTCGCACACCACCTCATCCTCTGCGACCGTGTCTCCAACAGCTGTGGACACACAAGTTTGTTTTAGCATCTCCGTACAACCTTCTTTTGAGTTTGTTTATGTTGTGACCTGTGTCTGTATCTGAAGCAACTCATGGATGTTAATTTTCAAAAATAAAATTTGAGTTACCTTTCTCCCACCTTACATCCCCTTCTGTGACAGATTCTGCAAACGCAGGGGTCTTTACTGTGACGACTTCATCTCCTGGAAAACAAAGGAAACGTATTACACACCACAAATTGGATTCTGTGAGCGATAATCACACATATATAACATGAGGCATGCTGGGTAAAACATACTGTACGCCACAGACGTCCTGAAGTACTGGATTTGGAAGATACTGGAGCGCGGATCAGATTTTCTGAAAATAACAACCAAAAAATTTAATCAGACAAGAAATCGGAACACAAGAAAAGTTACTCAATTAGTCAATTACACTCAAAATCAGTAGCTTTACATTTGAATTTGTGATGTATCATTTAAAGTGATGACAATCACTGGCTAACAGACAAGAGATAGTGATAATTGGGAAATACACTTTTATGAAAATGTATGAATGGCAAAGTTATGACAGCGTCAGACGGGACGACAACTGGCAAACTAAAAACTACAACTCAGTCATCTCACCGGTGGTGTGAACGATGTGCTTAGATTTCAACGGTAAGGTTCCCCGTGTCTAAGAAAAGGCTTGATGTTTCTGTGTACTTACACATTGTTGTTGAGCGCGATTGAAGGGCTAGCTGATACAACTGTTGAGGGAAGGACAAGAGTAACCTGTAACGTCTCGCAAAACAAGCAAAGACAGGAACTTGAGACTTCATGCTTGAATAGTGAGCACACATACCTGCCGTGACCCGACGAGCTAATGCATTATTACCCTGTGAAGAGAAATAGTCAAAAGTTCACTTAAAAACCATACATTTTAAAGGGTGTCGCAGTCATTTCAAGTTTGAAAAATATGTGTATTTTTCAAAGTCAAGCAGATGTTGGTGAACAAGCGACATCGACATAACAATGACATGGCTAACAGCCACAATATTTAACAGCTGAGACTGCACATAAGTGGCAGTGGAGTCATCAATAGGGAAATAAATCAGTGCTGTCGGTCAAAGGTCACATGTGCTGGACGATGACCTTTGGCATGATCAATAAAATGATCTGTCACACAGGCAGCTACTAGCTACTAGCTAGTGTGGGTTCACATGACAACTACCCCAGCAATTGCATATCTCATATATTTGTGCACCTAACTTGAAAAACAGCATTTAACTTGTACTTGCAATCCTGTTGTCTATTTGACACTGTGCAACTAGAATTTTAATGACATTTGAATTGACTTCCATTAAATTAGCCTAACTGGGTGTGATTTTCTCTCTCTCTCTCTCTCTCTCTCTCTCTCTCTCTCTCTCTCTCTCTCTCTCTCTCTCTCACACACACACACACACACACCACAATATGACCTCAGCATGACAGCTAAAGGCAGCTGGCTTAGCCACCACTTCATCTAGCTTAGTGTGGCTAGCATGTTCTTGCTAGCTGCCTAAATGTTAGAGGATAACTTAGCGTTAACTTAAATGAACACGAACCGGGGGGGGGGTCCCCGGGGGGGGTCCCCTCTGTTTTAGGTCAAAGCTTTAACGTTCGCGTCACAACGTGACACCGGCTGCAGACAGAGGACGGTGGTTCTAACATTAACACAGACAGTTCGGAAGTGTCCTACTGTCCTTGGCTCACAGTGCTACGGCCTGTCCGCGGCCTACAGCAGCGAGCGGGCTAGCGCTAACGCTAACGCTAATGCTAATGCTAGCACTGACAGAGCCGAATCGAGCCGAGCCTTCACCCGCAGACAGCGAGGAGTCCGGCGGCGTGAATCGGTTTGTATCTGCCCGTTGCCTACCTGGCGGATAGCGGAGAGGGAGCGGCCGAAGTTCCTGGAGAGACACCGCGAATGAGATAACATGGTGGCTGTATGACAGCAGACCTATCCGCGGAAGGAAAACTCCGGGGTCACACACCGCCGACAAGCAAGGGAGTACCGAGGAAGTGACGTGGGATAAACCAAGTGCTCCGAGTGGGGGGGGGGGGGGGGGGGGGTGTCCTCACTGTGGTCCCCTCTGACCCCGCTCCTCCTCCACTACTACACTACTGTCCCACTGAGACTGGACAAATCAAGAGTAAATATTAAACACCTTCAGCCACACATACAGACAGCTTACATTGTAAAATAGAATGTAACATAATTCAAATCAGATAAGATAATGTTTACATGCAAGTATGTAAGACATATAGAATACAATGGAGTAGAATAAAGTAAAAATAATGTTTACATGAAACTATATAATACATATAGAATATAATGGAGTAGAATAAAGTAAAGATAATGTTTACATGAAACTATATAATACATATAGAATATAATGGAGTAGAATAAAGTAAAAATAATGTTTACATGCAACTATATAAAACATAGAATAGAATAAAGTAAATATAATGTTTACATGCAACTATATAAAACATATAGCATAGGAAAGAATAAAGTAAAGCTAATGTTTACGTACACCTATATAAAACAGAATATAATAGAATAAAGTAAAGATAATGTTAACATGCAACTATATAAAACATATAGACTAGAATAGAATATAATACAGTAAAGATAATGTTTACATGCAACAATATAAAACATTGAGAATAAAATAGAGTAGAATAAAGTGAGGATAATGTTTACATGTAACTGAATAAAAACATCGAATGGATAGGAATAGAATAGAAACATAACTATATGAGATATAGAACATGATAGAATAGAATTTAATTGAAGATAAATCAGATAAGATCATGTTTATATGTAACTATATGAGAAAATGGAATAGAATATAGATAAGATATAGTGTTTGCATGTGAATAAAACATTTAATAAGGTTAGAACAGAATAGAGTTAGAATAGATTAAAGATAATGTTAACATGTATGTATAGAATAGAATAGAATAAAAATAAGATGCATGTAACTGTAAAAACATAGACTGGAATAGAATAGAACAGAGATAAAAATCAGATAAGATATACTGTATATAGAAATAATCTCACAAAGGTTATCTTTGTTAACCTCAGTGATGCTGTAAGGAGAACAGAGAATTGGAGATTTTGTGTTTTTACATATTTTCTAAAAGTTCATAATTCAACTTGTTCAGATTGTTTTCACTTTTTTATTCTTCATGTTAACGCGTTGTGTCTGTGGACAGCTGATCAATCACTTGCCCTTTGGGAACTAACAGAAGTGATCGACGGATCATTGTGATATATTAACCGAGTTGTTGTTGTTGTTGTTGTTGTTGTTTCCCCCCCAAGTTGTACATTAATAATCAGAGCCGAATCACAGGGGACACGAACACATCGTGTCATCTCTCCCGGGGCTTCACATCCATCCGCTCCGAGAGCATTACGACTAAGTGCGCACCTTGCAGATGTACTTTCCTGACATCGCACGGCCGACGAGCCCCACGATGCCCGCGGTGTTTCCACGTGGCCACGCCCCGGCTCGGTGTGATACACAGCGTCTCTCTCTCTCTCTCTCTCTCTGTCTCTCTCTCTGTCTGTCTCTGTCTGTCTCTCTGCCGCGCTCCGACCGTCCGTCTCGTCAGTGTGCGCAGGCCATCCGCTCGGCAGCACCACCCTGCAGCGCAACAGGTAAGGTCCCGTCACCGCCGCCTGCCCTCGGTCTCCGTGGAGCCCCGCGGGACAGTGGCACGTGGGCGCCGTGGACCCTCTCACGCGTGCTCTTAGAACGAGGCTGACCTGTTAGGGGACTTTAAAAAGAGAGTTGGCAAGTGGTTTTCTTATTTTGAATTTAATTTTTTTTTTTTTTTTACACTGTTTGATGAATATTTCAGCTTCTATAATTCAAAAACTACTCGGTCTGCTTATCAGGATTACTTATAGATTATTTTTTTAAGTATAAAAGTACACATTCAGAACATTCCACTTAATTTGTTTCAAATATTAGAAATAAAGTTGATCTGTAAATGTTATGTACTTCTTCAGGCAGTTGGTGTACAGACAATTACATTGAAGGACATTTTTAAAGAGAAAAGGAAAACAAATAACGCCTACCGGTCCACAAAATACAGCTTTAAATGATCTTACACTTTGTTTTGTGAGATAAGTGAATCTACTTGTGTTAAAGTGTGCTTCAAAAGCAGTTTGGTCTTTCTGTTAGAATAGTTATTAATATCAAATGTAAGAAATAGAAACACAAGAATCAACTAATGCAGAAATATATAGTAATATAGTAATAAGTAGACCGTGTGCGTGTGTGTGTGCAGATATATTTCTAATTAAATTTATTAAATTGTGTTATTGGGGAAAAAATATTTCTAAATACAAATTTTGTAGTGAAGAAGGGAGTGACCACAAAATCACACATTTGAGCGTTTGCTCTGTATTATTCCAGAAGATGAAAACCACTTCACAGAGCCGTTCCTCGTACGAGGAGTCTGGCTTTCATGAGCTGAAATTTACATTTCATAGGTATCGCATCACAATTGTTCCTTTTAATCCTTAGAATTAACCGTTATTATAATGTAACCCCAATAGGAAATAACACAAAATAATACACTCTCTTATTGCATAAGATCAATGTTGAATTTTTTATTTTATTTTTCACAGAAGTGAGGATCTTGAAATGAACCCACATTTCTTTGATATCCTATCATATGTAACAGTAATACCATGTTTGGTTGTTTATGTATTAATTTAAAATTAAGTTTAAATCAAAATTTTATGAACAAAATGACAGAATTACCTGTGAAGGTTTCATCCATTAAATTAATGTGATCATTTTAAAAATCTTTTCTCTCCATCCAAAGCATAAAGAGACATGACATGCTTTTGGCACACCTGTTTATTTGAATGACTGTACAACAGGCAAAGACACAAAAAAAAACTTAAGATGTCTTTTTTCTCTCAAAGTACTACAGAATATAATGACATATGCATGATTTATAAAAAATAAGGTCTATAATTTGTTGTCTCTTTTTTAAAAATGTGTCTTTGTCATTATTTAGGTACCTTAACTGTGGTAAATCTGTTTGTGGTTTCAGGTTCTTTCCATTTCCTCTAACACAGACTCATCAACGTGCGTCGCTGAAGCCCTAGTGAGCATGAACCTTAGTCTTCCTGACCAGAACATGCACAACTCGAGTGAAGGCTGCATAGAGGACGACAAACCTGATGTCATGCTGCCTTGCTTCCGCAGAAACATGTATGACGAGCCTCTGGCCTCATACTCCAACGGGTCCATCATCTCTCAGCTCCTCCGCAAGACAATCCACAACAAGAGGGCACTAGACGAGAGCCACTTTTACCTTTCCAGCTCCACTGTCGCTGACTCCGGCCAGGAGGACCGGAGCAGTGTCTCCTCAAAGGACAGCACGCTGGAAGCCACCTCCCCCAGTGGCCACATCTCTACTGGAATCAGCCTGGATGGCGAGCACCCCATGACTGACCACCTGCAGGCCAAGAGGGCCAGAGTGGAAAACATCATCAGGGTCATGGCTGGCTCCCCCAACAGCAGGCAGCACGGAGACAGTGAGAGGTCGGACACTGAAGCCAGAGACACCAGGGAGGCCTACAGGGAGAACAAACGCAAACAGAGGCTGCCTCAGCATCAGGAGCACAGTGTTGGAGGACCCGCGAGCAGACGACCTGGAAGCAGCAATGGTGACAACTGTAACACCAAGGATGAGGAGTGTCACAAGTTGAAAGAGCAGCTCCACAGCATGCAGAGGCTCCTGCGTCAGCTGCAGGAAAAGTTCCTTCAAGTTTACAACCAGGACGATGCTGAACATGACGACAGAGATGAGGCAGAAATCGCGGTTGAGCACGACGCCCTGGCAGAAAGCACAGAGTCATGCTATGTAAGCGCTGAAGATGATTTTGAGAGGAAGAACGGCAGAATGACTGCGGGGTGTCAGGACCGAATGAAAGTAGTCGGTTATTTGGCACAACAGAGAGAAAGTCCGAACCTGCAGGAAACCCTGAAGCAGGAGCTCTCCCAGGCCGTTAGTGAGTGTGTGGACAGGGTGTTCAAGAAGGTGTCCTCCCCAGGGCTGGACCTGCCCCCCCAGCCGTGCATGTGCTCGTCTCCAGAGATTCAGACGAGTGCGGGTGCAGACAGGAAGGGCCAGCAGGCCAGCTCCACCCAGGACCAGCCCCAGTGTGAGGAGGCTGCAGTCAAACCGCGCTCTCTGGAGTACTACGAAAGCTCGGCGGCTCAGAGCCCACAGGACCAGACGGAGGCACTGTCACTGGTGGTCCGCAAGCCGGCAGTGACCCCCCTGAGCTCAGTCACGCCGACTGTGAAGAGGCCCTATGCCGTTCACCAGACACCGTTTCAGTTCAATTACAGCACCCCTCTGCACGACAGCCAGATCCTCGAGCACCTTCTCAAGTACGGGCCCCACTCCAACTTTGGCGGGCTGCCCTGCATGCCCCCGTCGATGGACAGGACCTCCCCAGACTCAGTGGACCTGCCGTGGGACACCATCGCCATGAGGTCCAAGGTGACGTCCAGCCACCTCGGCCACCACCCCCGTGCCTCCGCCCTGGGGTCAGTGACGGTCGACAATATGTGTCTCCCTCACGTCAAACTCGAGTGTGGTGACCTGCAGAGCATGGCTGAACGAAACCCCTACATGTCTCTCAACATATCCTTTCACTTGAGTGAAGTAGTTTGAGCCTTTTGCCTTTTTTTCAAAAATGATGAACACATGTTGTTGCTGTTGTGGTTAAAAATCAAGAAATTGATAATTTATTGTTGTTAAAACACCTTTGATGATAATTCCTACATAATTAGGCTGAAAATGCTGATATCCTATGACTTAACCATAAAAATATAAAATAGCTAATAATTAATGATTACATTTTGATTTATTATTTTACCCCAGACTTAACCAAGGCAACATCCATAAATGATGCATGAAAAAAAACTAATTCAAAACATCACAATAAAAATTGATAATTTACTGTATTTACATTTTATTTTATCCAAACTCCCTGTATTTCTGCTCTTCCATTTGAACAATGGCTGGTCGAGGTTCATTGCGGCACGGGCAGTTCCAGTAACAAACTTCAAGGAGAATTTTTTCTTTGATCTCGGTAACCCCATCGAAAATTACAGCATCTTCTTTAATCTGAGCAGAGTAATGACTTTAAGTCTAGAAAAAGACAAGTAAAAAGGAATACAAGGCTTTGATAAGAATTGCCAGGAACAAAAGCCAATTTTTCAAAGGCAGAGAAAGCATTGGTCTCTGTTTCAGGAAGCGTCGTTTTTTCAGACTTGAAAAGGTGCAGGATCTATTTCTCCATCATCAGAGTGATAGGGGTGCATCTAAAAGGTCACATCTGAGTGCTGGTGGAAAACACAAGTGCCTCCCAACCATAACACTTCAGCTCTTGTCTTGAGCATTTGTTGTTGGATACCCTTGTCAGAATGTACATGATTAAAATAGAGTGCAAGATAACCGCATTTTTACCTCATTGGAACTCAAAGAAAATCCCGCATATCACAAGTTGTTTGGTTAAGGTAAAGAAAAATTGGCCATTGTCTGGAAAGTTAAACCTTTAAAAAAATATATATATTCTGTAGTTGCTGGTATTCACAATCAATATGATCAGAAAAATATTATCATATTCATCATTCATCAAAATAAAAAATGTTCTAATCTTCACTCATTATGAAGTAAGCAAACCTAAAAAAAAAAGGTCCTAATATTGATTTTAGTTTTGTATATCCTCTCGTTGCGAGGAATTACAGAGGAATAATATAACATGCCGCCTCTCAGGATTTGCTCTCTCTTTACAGTGCAAAGAGCTCTGCCTCTCTTTGAACAATGCCACATAAATCTTTCAGTCCAACTTCTTTATTTCAAAGGTAGTGTTCCCTAATAAATGTATGGTGTGGTGACCTGATAAGGAAATTTTATGACCTAAGGCGGTAGTGGTGGACTACAGACGAAATGCTCCTGAGCATCTGCATTGCCATAGGGGGAAAACTTGAGAAAGAGTATAAATTATTAATATTTACAATATATGAAATATGTTGTTTATATATATATATATATATATATATATATATATATATATATATATATATATATATATATATATATATATACACACAAACACACACACACATACACAAAAATACATACATCCCTACACGTGCTAAACTGAATTTCACATTTTACAGGGTTTTTTTTCGAGGAAAAAATATACAGCGACAGATATTGTCTTGAAAAATTTAACTTAGTTATATCAGAAAATCAACTCCCTTTCCCAAAGCATTTCAAACAAGCTGTCTTAACCTCCAGGCATGAAGTGGTCTGCTCTCTAATTAAAAATCCCTAATCTAATTCGTAATTCTGTTTTGCCAATAAGCACATGTTAGGGTCATTATTGACTCCCTGGTTAATGCCGAGCTGTTCTTTAGCGAAATTCAATTTAGCTTGAAGATTGAGGCAACACAATACTCTGGTCTACTATCACTTTGCACAGAACTGTATGCTGTGTGTCACATTTAAATGTCTGGAGGTTGGGTTTTTTCATCGTTGGCCTTAACGTAAATGTGAACATCCAGGAGGGCCTCACCCCGAGTCATCTGAAGAAGGCAAAGCTCATGTTCTTCTACACCCGCTACCCCAGCTCCAATGTGCTGAAAACTTTCTTCCCTGATGTCAAGGTAATAATAAAAAAAAAGATTTACTTTTTTATTTAACATATAAAACAACTGGCCAATTTGTTTGTGCTGCGTTCAACTCCCGGGTATCGACTTGTCAGTGTGTGTTTGGGACAGAAAAACCAGCAGCGCGTCGGAGGAGAGAAACAAAAAAGCAGAGGGTTTAAATAACAAAGCCACTGAGCTGCTAGTATGTCCTGGGGGCAGAGGGAGATACAGGGGCATTCTCTCTTTAAAAAAAGCCACTCCAGTCAGCAAATGGAGTGACAAAGGACTCTGTAGGAAAGGCATTGCTATTGAGTGTCAACAGAGAGTTGGTATTAGAGACTTGTGCGGCTGCAGCCAGGCGGCGGTGAGCTGACCCTAAACACAACATCCTGTGTGTTTTGGCCTTGGTCTCGTGTCGTGCCTCCTCTTCTGTCTCCCTTTTTTGTCTTCTCTCTTGTCTCCTTATCTGCATCCTATTGTTAGCCCTCCTCATTCATCCTATTTATCCCCTCTTTCTTTTTCTTCTACCGTCCTATTTGTAGCACAAGCTCCCACTCACCTCTCCTGCCTCCCCTCCAATTTTCTATAAAACACCTCTCGACTCTCTCTTCCCTTGCCTGTCCTATCTTGTGTCCTGGATCCCTGAGCAGGTTCGGGGGGGCCCCTGCCTCTCAATCTGCTCTGACCCCCGAGGTCAGGGGGGAGGATGCTGCTGCTGCAGCCCTGCGAACGTCTCCTCCTTGCTTACAATCCTGTGGTGGGAAGTGGCACTGGACAAAAGAGTGCCTAATCCCAGTGTCTGATTCCATCCTATCAGCCCGAGTCAATGAGAGGGAAGCTTCCTTCTATCCTTATGCCGCCGCTTTCTCACCCACCACACCAGAGAGAAGAAGCGTCTTTGATGCCTGCCCAGCCCTTAGGCATTTTTTTTCCATCTTTCTGGATGATGAGATAGAATAACAGGACTAATGTCAAGACTGAGTTTAGAAACACAGAGGCCTGACAGATGTTTTTTCACCCTGGACATTGGTGGGAAAAGATCAGAGCAATTAATGTTGCATGGAGTGACAGACTGTTGTGGCATTTTGCCTCACAGGTACTAAATACAGGTTTTCAGTCAATTATGGAAAGCGTTTCTAATCACAAAGCACCAGAAGGTCTTTTGATTTTTCAATAGAACGGCATAATGATACATATTTTTAATTTACTCGTTCATGTCTCACATTGAATTCTGAAATTGCATTTTTCAATCATCACTTGAGTTCTTCCTTGTTTTGGCCTTCCTCACCGAGAGGTCAAAGGTCAGACGCTAGCAACGCCTAAGGCGACTTTGGCTGCACGGATACTTTTTCAGTGCTTCACCGTTGACGGTGTAAAGTCTAGTAATATTTTCTCTCCATCTCCAGTTCAACCGCTGCATCACCTCTCAGCTGATCAAGTGGTTCAGCAACTTCAGGGAGTTCTACTACATCCAGATGGAGAAGTTTGCCCGCCAGGCCATTGTTGACGGCATCAGCGAAGTCAAAGACATGACAGTTAGCAGGGACTCTGAGCTGTTCCGGGCGCTGAACATGCACTACAACAAAGCCAATGACTTCCACGTAAGTGTCACTTATTAGTCACTCCTCTTTTATGTTTCACTTTGTATTGTTTGATCCTTTTTCAAATGAGCTTTTGTTACACGGGCTACTGCTCTCAACAGATAAACCAGGTTTGTTCAAACGAGAGGAATATAATATCAGTTCTACTCTCTGTCCCCACTCCATGGGGTAATAATCCACTCATGTTTTAAAGGAAATATTTAGCATTTTAGGAAAATGAAGTCGAGATGAGAAGAGTGATATCACCATCATGTCTGTCTGTACAGTATAGTCAGAAGGCAGCGCCCTGGCTTTGCACAGAGTCTGGAAAGAAGGGTCCGTCCAAAAGGCAACAAAATCTGTCTGCCTCACTAACAGCTCACTGTTTACCATTTCATATCCAGTCCTTACAAAACAATTTAAAGTAAAATTTCTGTTTGAAGGCATTTATGCACTGGACTATGTCTTGGTCCCGAGCAGTTGCCACATAACCAGTGGTGACCAAGAAATAGTTTGACACTTAAACCTCCTGTAAAAAGGCCTGGCTAGGTGTTTCCAGTCTTTATGCTGAGCTAAGCTGATTGGCTTCTGACTGTAGCCTAATATCTATTGGATGGACACAAATAAAAGCAAAAAAGCATACTTCCCGAAATGTCAAACTATTCATTTCAAAGCAATGGCGTTCGCACATTCACCACAGTGGTTACTAAACCGTTCAAGTATGTCAGACCTTTTGTCAGCATGTGCTGCGGTCATGTACGTCCATGTGCTGACCTGTGTGTCACTCTGCACCTGTGGCTGGCCAGCCTTTACGGCCATTATCTAAACTCCAGAGTGATGCTTTAGCAAACTGTGGGAAGAGGAAGCCGCAAAATCCCACTAAAACAACTCAGGATTAGAGGACCAGTACGCCTGAGCGAGGCTGAGATTGCTACTGATGCGGAATGCTGAGAAAGACGCTGTGGATTCCGAGGGAGAAGGCCGTTTGGTGGGAAAGGGACGAGACCGTTTTCTTTACCTTGGGACCAAGACATTCCTTTCCCAGGGACGCTTTTGTGTCAGGAGATGAGGGGAAAGAAAAATAACTTATGCCAACAACTGTAGTGGATGGGAAACAAGGGCTGCAGGGCGGTTTTCACCCAGCATCCCTTGCATCTATTCATTCGCTGGCGTGTTTTTACGAAACCTACTGTCTATTATGGCCAACTCCCAGATTCTTACCCTGACTTTAACCAAAGAGACCCTTTTTAAACCGCAATTATGTCCAGGTTTGAGTTTTCTTACCATATTCCTGGTCGATCCTTGATCGGTTCTTTTGTTGACAATCCCTGACAGTGTTGGATAGAATCCCTGGGAAAAAAGCCCACCAGTAGTTCGTCGGAGTTGAGGAAAACAAGACTACAGTAGCTAATCAAAGAGGCCTATAATTGAAAATTAATGACTGCAGCATTGCATTTATTTTATGTGTGCAGAGAACAAAGAGATGAGCTCCCTTTCATCAGTCTGAGTGTTTGAAGAATTGTGCTACAGGTCTTCATATCATTTAATTTTGTCTTTGAGAAAGCCGAAGATAGAGGGCCTCTGTATGTTTTGTGACATATCAAGTGTTTCTCTCTTTCTTCTAATAGAATTAGGTTCTAACTAGATTGACTTCACTCTGTTTACTCCAGGTTCCAGACAGATTCCTGGAGGTTGCTGAAATCACCTTGCATGAGTTTTACAATGCCATTTCCGCAGCCAAAGATTCAGACCCCTCCTGGAAAAAGGCCATATACAAGGTGATCTGTAAACTGGACAGCGATGTCCCCGAAGAGTTCAAGTCATCTTCCTATTTATAGGTGGAGAAATGTACAGGTGCAGGAATTGGAGATTTTTGAAGATCGTCCCTTGACAGTATTATTTCATCATTTGTTGTAGTGCATTTTAGTGAGGTGAAATGTAGATGTTGGCTAAACAATGATTTTTGTAAAAAACAAACAAAAAACACCATTTTAAACGTTGTGTTCTGCTTTTATTAAAAGCAGCTACTGATTAAAATTAAAGCTTTATACTATTGTTTAGTATTTCATTATATTATCTGCCTCAACGCGGTTAGAGAGTTACTGATTTTGTGAGTGTGTAAAAATGTTAACAAAGTTGTAATCATTTGTAGTATAGCCTTAATTAGTTGAACTGGAAAAGGGTTGTTTTTCTTGGCAGTTATCGTCAGTGTTAGTTAGATTTTTAACTTTTTTTTCTTCTTCCCATAGCTGTTTGTGTGTTGTGTTGGTGTACAAGCACTGCTGTTGTATGTTGCATAATGTTCTATACATTTGTTGTAAACTGAGCTTGACTGAATGTGCATGTTAAAATAATGCAAGTGACTGTCATGAGTTTTACTATCATGTATAAAAGTCGTGTAAAGAACAATAATTTTCAGATATTTCAGTCATAAACATTGTACTCGATGATTACTGAAATTAAAGATGCACTAAATTATAGTACGGAATATATAGTGTGTTGTGGTTTTCCTTGGCACTAACCAATAATTGATATTTTAAGAAACAATACACCCCAGGTTGATGCTTTCTCTCTGGTTGTAAATGTTTGACTCTCCCGTGAAAATACTGCGTCCGAGAGCTGAGCCCCTAAGGTGCCTCTAATCCATGTCCAGCAGCGAGCTGTTAAATGTCCCCCAAACTATGCTGTTCTCATTGTTCACCGAAGCCAATTCAAGTCAAATTTCTAAGGCCTGCATTCATTGTGTGGCTGTTGCGGATGCGGACAACTGCCATGTCTTAAAAACAGCCACAATGCATTCCCTCCTCATGACTAATGCCCGAGGTGACCTCATATCGCAGTTGTGCCACCAAAGCAAAATTCCACAAACCCATTGGCTCTTTCTTCCAGGCACCCACTCAAAGCACACTGATCCCCAACACACACACACACACACACACACACATACGCGCACACACACGCGCGCGCACACATACACACGTGAGGTTGGTAATGTCAGAAAAAGAAAAAAAACAGATGAGATACTTGTGATGAGCTTAAAATACAGTAAACCAGACAATCAAAGCAGGGAATTAAATGTGATGAATCAAGTCCACTATCACATATTTTATATATTATATATATCATATTTTCAGTATTATTGTGTATTTACAGGTTATTTTATCCCTAGAACTTTATGCAATGTGCAATAAAAATAAAGACAAACAGTATGAATGCACTGTGCACAACAGTCTAGGCCACTTTTATAAATATACTGTTCTGTGTCACCGTGCGAGATGAGATTGTCAGTGCCCAAAACCAAACATTTAATTGGAAAACCTGTTAGGCACCCAAGCACCAATTACATCAGAAATGATAACATTAAGGAAATTAAAACATTAGTTGGATTGGCTGATGACAAAGACTGGAGACAATAAACCTCAATAATCTTTTAATAGACATTTCTTTTCAATTAGATCAGTCTCCTTCAGTAAATTGATTTACATTCTCGACTCAATTAAAATGCCTCTGGTTGAACCAAAGTGCTTTGCTCAAATTCATTTGTTGTGACATTTTCTGAACAAGACTTGGTCACCTCTGATATAATGAAAGAAAACAAAGAAAAATACCTTCAGTTGTTCAACTGCCTCTGGCTGACACGGCTCAGACTTAAACAGTGCAACGTGAAATTATGTTCTGTATGTTCGGAGTCTCCGATAAAACAAAGCATGTTTTGTAATGAATATCAAATGAAAAGTAAAAGGCTTCAGGACGTGATTAAATTGAAAAAACAACAACAACAAAAACGGAGTTTGATCAGATGCTCAACCACTGGAAATTATTCTTTTATACATGTACTGATGTTGATGAAGGCGTTGTTTTATCAATCTAACAGAAAGAGACAAATACATTTGCACCAGAGCCCATGGGTGATATTTTCTGGAGATGGACGAGCCGCCCCGATCACAGCGAAGAGTAACAGCATCATCTAGTGAATCTCTGATGTAACACACACAGCCCAGCTTCCCTCAAAGTCAACTGGTTCCTCTCTGACAGCGCCAGGATGACATTCCTTGGTGTATACATTTTTTCTTTTCTTTTTACATTTTAGTCAATCACTTCCCTTCTTTTGAAATTAAATCCGCACTACAAAGCTTTTTGGGCCATTAGAAATGCAGTGTCAGTTTCTGTTGACAACAAAAATCTCCACACAGGGGGGCACTTGTACACTGTTTGCTGAACTGCTGTTTGGAGATTCTTCAAAACTGCTCAGTTTTGCCTCACAGCGAATACTCCAGGGAAGTGGACACTGGGAAATCTCATTATGATAATGTTTGGTATTATTTTAGTTTTTACATTTGTGAGTTAGGAAAAGCACTGTGTCAATGTGTGGTATAATGAAAAAAATTGAACCGGTTGTCTTAGCAGGGTCCTGGAAAGACAAAGGCAGGATCGAAACCCCCTGAGCCGGAGACGAAAGGAGCTGTGGGACTGGGGGCACTGGGGGCACTGGGACAGTCGCTCTGTTTAATCTCATGCCCGTAGATACAGGCTTATTCTTGGAGGGCGCCAGGAGCAAGAGGGAGTGCAACTTGAGAATGGAGGCCGCTGACTTTAGGCTGCCCTTCAGACAACCACTTCTTGGTGTAGTTTGGTGTGATCACCAGTAAATCTTTATTAATTTTAATTGGAGCCCCCATTTAAAAGAGCAATTAAAGCGGATTAATCGAGCCCATCCCGTATAATGTCTTCTGTTAATTAGTTTGTCAGCACTGTTTTAATATCGCTTAATGACTTCATATTTCAGGGATGACATTAAAGGGATGCTGAAGGAAAAGAAATGGCCTTATCACAATGCACTGCTTTAATGGGAGATGTCCCCCACCAGCGGGCAAGGTCAGGGGCCGCTGGGGAGGAAGAGGCTTCAGGGTGGCACCAAGGCAGCCACCTCCAGGGATACGCTGCCACACACACACACACACACACACACACACACACACACACACACACACACACACACACACACACACACACACACACACACACACACACACACACACACACACACACACACACACACACACACACACACACACACACACACACACACACACACACACACACACACACACACACACACACACACACACACACACACACACACACACACACACACACTGTCTCTCTCATTCAGTCATATACATCATATCATTGAGGGAAAAAAGGATAAATGGAGAAGTGTGGAATTTTTTCAGAACCTCTTATGTTCCAGTTGTGATGTAAATCACATTGTGATGTTTTAGTTGAAAAGGAAAACGCAAAGATTTGACGAGTGAGTACAGCACAGAAGTTGAGGTATCACATTGTGTGGTTGCTTTTCTTCATGCTGTTGATTTATTTAACGTTTACATGGACTTTACGTAGTCCATACTGGAGAGAAGAGATGAAGATGATGTAAACCCTCAGCTCAGAGTCCCAGAATGTTTAATTCACACAGATTGCGCTGCAGGAAACCTCTATAGCTGTGATTGCCAAAGTGGAAGGACGAGCCAACGCCACTATGAGAGTTTCTTAATATTGTAGAGTTGGACTAGTTGTTGGTGATATCATGTTCCAATTCACCAACAGTGACATAAGCATGAGTGGTTATTGCTCTGCCAAACGTAATTCTCTGTTTCCTGGCATACGTAAAATACAAGTCAAGGAAACAACTGTCTGTGTCAAAAAGTTCTATATATAAATGCAAATGTAGACAGTATAACACTGCGGACTTCTTTTCACCTCATGATTGTGCATAGGTGTATAGAATTTCACTTGTTTCATGTATGCTGCATATCTTCCAAAAAAACCTTAAATGTTTATTAAAGGCACCTACAAACTAAAGATGCTCCTCTGGTGGACATAAAGTTCAGCTCCTTTTTTTAAACGGTGCCCCGAACGCTGCCTCTACAAGAGCCTGTGGTGCTCCCCTCACAGTGACACTGAGCCAAAGGTGGCGAGGCAGCAAGAAGTTGATAAAAACCAACAGCACATCCTCCTTATTGCAGCCCTGGCTGGCGTGCATCCCTGCTAATTTGAGTGTGCCCTCGCACCTCCACTCTCCTCAGCAGATTCATAAATCTCATTCCCATTATCCCGCTAATTAGCCGGGATTACAGGAGCATGTAATGCCCCCGCTTCCCAATAGATTGATTGGAGGACGGTCTCTTTGTTTTGAAATCACTTCCTGATTGATGTACAGAGCCCTAGTTTGCAATTGTAATGGCCCAGATGTTAACAATCAAATGCGTTTCCGCTCCAGGAAGTAACAGTCTGTCATGGAAGAGGAGCCAGCCGAGCGTGTAACGACACATCACAGGAGTGTGGGGAAGGAGGGACTGCAGAGGAGGGGATGGAGGGATGGAGGGGGTGTTAGGTACTGAAGCCCTGGCTTCAATTGCTGCTGAGAGAGGGCATAATGTCCATGCCCATCCTTCCATCAGAAATGTGTCTATGCTCAGTGTTTTTAGAAGCTTTTGCAGAAGTGAATTGAATTTATTGACCTTTCTGATGGTTTATTAATTATTGACTTTTCCCTCCCGTAGTTGATTGTCCAGATTAAACTGAATACAGAGCCCTTTTCCAAAAACTCATCAGCACATTAGTGTTGACAATGCCATCATCAGTGCCAGTTTGCCGTGGCCCCCACTCTGACAGCAATTCACTTTGCAAACAGTAGAGGGCACTATTGTCTAACCAAACAGACTCCTTTGCTTTCCTCCTCATTCCCTTTTCCCTACCCTTCACCAATAAATCACTTTCCGGGATAGTTAATGGATATAGAAGCAGATCATGAGTGAGCTATCTGTGGGGCGATAATTTAAGTGAAGATTCCCACAATGATTGCAGTGAAAGGTTATTTATTTCAACAATAATGCAGGACACAAAGGGGGAATCTGGGCAAGATTACCAGCTAGGGTACGCTAGAGTGCTCATCTCCAATGGAGCAGCGTGTAAATTGGGTTCACTTTCCCCAATGAAAATACAGACTGCAGTTTATTTCAACTTTATGCACATGGAAGGCTGAGCTTTCCTCTCAAGGGTGGCTGGGGACTTGGAGATGGCAGTGCATATGAGGGGAGGGTGGGTTTAGACCTTGACAAATGCCCCTTTTGTCCCTGAGTCTCTGGAAGGCTGAACTATTGAGGTATAGTCCCCCATCAAGCAGATCCCCACTCTCCTCTAATTAAAAAGCATGACGACAATAAGGAAATGGTCTAAAGCATGTTGGCCTGAATAATGGACAGAATAAGCAGAGGCTTCTGAGGTAAAACTCTTTGTGTGCATCTGTACTTGTGTCTACATGTGTGTGTGTGTGTGTTTCCATGCAAGTGTGTCATGCAGATAGTGATGCTGGGCACTATCGATTGACTGCCTTGGTGGAGAACCACAGGGCACAGAAGCCAACTTGGGACAGACACACCCGTTATCAACTCATGCAGAAAAATGCATGATTAAGGCCCAACTGACATGTCTAAAAAGTCCCGGAGAGAGACAGAGAAGAGTAAATAGCTCCATATGATGCCCCATGTGGTCAGAGCATCGTCAAAGTATGGCACGGCTCGCTGTCTGGTTCTGCATCACTTCCAGTAGCCTCTAATCATCAGGGTCGACAAACGGTGCTGCTGGTAAACACCTGCCACGGCAGAGTACAGGAACGTAAAGGCTGCAGCATGCAACGCTCGGCACACTCGGGTATGCAATGTATACTTTTACATGTCTATCATGCTCCAGGCTTTCAACGACGCTGTCAGCCAAGATATGCATCGGACATGGATCCAGTGCTGTGTGAGATATAACCATTGGGTAAAGAATGGGAGCCCTTGAGCTGCATGATAAGCACTGTCACAGAGACATATGTATCTATGCTATGCTTTGCTTAACGCTCCAGCAGGCTTTGGTCGACTTTACCCGGGGTGGCAGGTGAATTCCCCTGCTCTGTGCCAAAGCTCAGGAGTGAGACGATCAATGCAGAACCGTCTGAAGTATAGTGCAGAGAATAAATAGCCAAGAGAGGAAAAGCGAAGGGGGTGTCTTTAGGACTCCAGGGTTTGGACTCTTCAGGGGAGATCTCTATCCCCAGATGGGCCTCCCGATCATCAGACTGCTTCCTCAGGGTGATGGAAGCTAAGCAGCCGTGTCAGTGCTGCCTTCTCTCCAGATGGGTGGATCACAGGTCACATCGTCCCAGACAACTGACTGGGGACATTTGGGTGGCTGGTCCCATGGGGGACAGCATTGGGACAAGAGAGAACCTGCCTGAGACTGGCAGCTGCAGCACTCCCTCTTGGCCTAACATACCCGAGGGTGTACCTGCTGCTCAGCTTGTGCCCCAGTGGCATGTGACAAATGGTGACATGCTTCTGCTCCCCTGCTTTGTTAGATCGGTGGCCCTGATTGAAAGCAAAGCAGCAGGCATCCCTCAGATCCATATGTCTGCAGAGAGACGGGGAGAAAGGGATGAGAGGGAGCAGACTCATCTGCAGATTTAGTGAACACTCAGACAAATGAAAATAAAGTGAAATCATTCCGGAGCATAAACGTATGCAATTTTCTGCAATAATGGGGTAGCGGAGTTGAGCATATGCACTGCCATCATTTTATTTACATATGGATGAGTCCATTTTTGTTTTTATGCACACCACTCTCTTCATTAAAATGTGCAGCTCGAGTCATTCAAAGACGGATCATATTTCACGGAGGAATAAGGAGAGTTCCAAAGGATTTTGAAGAAATGAAACAAGAAAGAAGACAACTGAGCCAGGCCCTCCACTGAAGTTCCAGCACCCTTTTATTAAACGTGTGGCATGATTGATAACCTGTCAGTCATCGGAATAATCACGACCAATCCCGTCCCTCACAGCCAGCTCTACTTCCCACCCTCATCCTTTATGCCCCTATCACCCCCAACACATCCACTTGCCATTGAAAACCTGTAATCGAATGAGTTTTTGTCATTATTGTGATTAATCATATTAATTTGAACTAATTAAGAGATGGTTGAAAGTTATGACAATTAGATTAATGAAATTAGTTTCAACTCCCCCCCCAACCTAATAAAGAACAAAATATAGGAAAGAAAATCAGAGCAGGACTGTTATGAAACAGTCGGCAATCTGGATTTTGGGACTAATTGAATGTCTGATTTTATTAATGATGAAATTTATAAAAGTCCTTGAGGGGGAAATTAACGCAGATTCAGCTGCTAAGAGTGGAAAATTAATTAAAATTCCTGGAGATATTCCTGTCATTAAAGGCATAGGCCCTGTTAACTCGGGTCCTACTGTGACTGGCTCGTGTGTACACACACAGGGGCTCTCCACAGTGACTGGAAGGAGATATGTGGGTTTTTAGATATGTCAAATACGATTTAAGAAGCCCTAACGGGGGTTATTAGGGGTTCAGCGATAGAACCTTTTTTGTATTTGTTCAGGTTTTTCCCCTTACCTGCCATCTTTACACTAGATTTCCATCAAATTCAGAATACAGTTCAAGATTTTTGGTGATCTTTTGGAGCTCAACCTGGCACCCGGGTATAGTCACTATAGCCCAATATCATAACACTTTCACATCAGTGCTTGATGGTTGTTTCTTGCTCCAGGTTTGAAAAAAAAAGGCAACATTTTGGTACGTGTCTCCTTTACTTTTAAGATCCAAGGACAATATGGGCTCATCTGAGTAGCAGCTCAAGACCTTCCTGTTTATACTGGCCTTGTTTAGTTGTATGCATTTATAGCCATGCTAGTGTCATGGCACTCCTAACTGAACACCTCTAAAATCATTAGATTGATTCCCATGAAATTTATCTTTCAACAGGGTTGTTAAGTTTTCCTCCAGGTCAAAAATGTCCATTTGTCCACACGCACATATGACCAGAAACCTACTAAATGAATCCCATACAGATCAGAATCCATTTTACTTTGCTTACTGCGAGCACGTTGACTTTGAGATTGCTTTTAGCGATGAAAAGTGCTCTATAAATGAAATTTATTATTATTATTATTATCACCATTTATCTTAAAGCACTGGTGAACTTAAATTGTGGGTTTTAACGTGAAGAATGTCTGCTCCATTGTTATTTAATGCACAAACTCTCTTCTACTTTTTTCTTTCCAAATAGGATTCATTCATGATTCATACTTTTGTTTTGAGTTGTACCAGGGATTCAGAGTGTGTTTAACCTGCTAATCTGGTGAGTTGCCACATTACCTAACTATGGAAAATTAGAAAACTATATTCCGGACAGGGGATTTAGTTGTTCCTATTTTGACTTGTGACAGACTTTTATTTTCAACATTTTAATAGTTGAGATGATACTTAATTTTTTTTGTGCTAAAAAAAAGTAAATTTCCATGTGAGTCCAAGTACAGTGTTTTGGGTCCATTCCAAACAATCCCCGTTCTGTTGCCTGTGATTGACACCCAGGTCAAACCGTGCCACTCCAGGTGCCGTGGGGGTCTGACACTTGTGTTGCACAGGCTCTGCGCGCTCCTTCAGCTCTGCATATTCACCAGCCTGTCTCCCTCTCTGCAGGCCAATTCATAATTAACAGCTGTTGGCTTGTCAAGAGTGGCCCTGGCCGTGGCACACACATATATTTATATTCACTGTGAAGACCCCATTGCCATGGATGGATTTCAGAGGCCATGAACTCATCCTCTTTCCCTGAATGATGGACACTCACCTGAAAGCTCAAATACATACTCAGTCAACCTGCTCTCGCCAATCCCCCCCCCCCCCCCCCCCACCTCTCTCTTGGTTTCGAGCTCATTCAGTTTCTCTGCCTCCCTCCGCTTCTCTTCTCTCTCCTGCTCAGCACCTTCTGCCACCATGTCAGGAACTTTTGCATTAATACCGGTCCGTCTGGTCTGCGACAAGGCAGTGTATGAAAATGAAGTGCGGCCATGGCCGGCCCTTTGCTATGTGTGTTTGTCATGCCTGTTTAGCTGAAGTTGAAATGTAAATATAGACCGCGGGAGATCTCGGCTGCGATCGGCTGCTTGAAATTCTAATAAACAAGTAGCTGTCCACCTGTAATAAATGATACCCATAAAAGGGGGTGATTCCCTGAGCAGATAAAGATGAAAAGTAATTGTTTGTGCTCACACAAAATTAATCAGATCAAAACAGGGGCAATCATTTTAAAGAGACACTAGACCCATAAAAAAGGCAACGCTGTGATAAAGTATTGGCTATCAGGCATGCAGTCTGGAGGTTAGCATTACAATAATATGGAGGTTCCAGTATTCATGTGGCTGGAGATAGGATTATTGCATATATTCAAAGAGGGAAAATGTTTATAGTACATACATATACAAGTAGAGGTTCACAAAGACATTCACAGTACAAGGTCATAAGCAATGGAGAATTTCACTGCAGGAGGGATATTATAATTTAATCCGAACTGAGGTGGAATTTTTTTTTTAAACTTTTAAAAAAAAATCATAATCAAATCCCTCTAAAGAGTGATTATGAATGACAATCCAATTCTTACAATTAATATGTTGCCAGTGAAAAATAATAATTTAATAATTCATAGAAACACTAATCTGCCGAGTCAATTACTAAATGTATAGTTTATAAATTAATGAACACAAGGACGTCTTTGCTCCACACTTTACATGTTGGCATTTGTGCAAATCACTTTTCGCATTTGAACAAAAAGAAGCCTAATTTGAATGAGGTGCCGTGCCTTGTTTGTTTGGCCGTGGCCACCATCACTTGTATTGAAACGAACGGTGCCAGCCAGGGGTGTTCCCCTTACCCAGCGATCAACACACAGAGCCCGTGCCATCCGGTCTGAGGGCCCAGATATGATAGACCACCTGGAAATGGACGAGGCAACGCAAACATGGTTATTTTCACAGCTTTGATATGCTAAACACACAAAACGCACTCCAGCAAAAGGGCCAATGTCTGTTGCTCAGCGTTTAGCGGTACACACGGTGAGGACATAGAGCAGCTCTGTTCAGCTCTTATGCACTGGCTGTGATCCTATGCAATGTGTTTACCAGAGCAGTGGAGAGAGACTCGGATGCACGCAAACAACAGTGGCGCCCAGTGCCCGGCCGCCACCTTGGAGGCCATCCATCCTCTATTTCTAGCATTGGGATTGTTCATTGCGTACAACAATGTCTGTTTGCCTACTTTCATTTTCGGCTATTCTTCCTTTTTTTGTCTTTTCTGAACCCAATGCAACGAGCTCGGAAAAAGACAACATGAACCACTGTTCACGAGAACAGCTCCCACCTGTCAACTGACAATGCCCTGATATTTTTTGTTTCAGCTCGAGTGCAAAGCCGCCAAACTAAGAGTACAATGAACTCTGAGGGTGTCAAATAGAAGAGATCAACAAGTCTTCCATTTAGCAGCTGTCCAAATTGAGTGGGTGACGAGGCTGAGGCTTCTCTGGAGGGTGTAGTATGCTTTGGCAAGTGTCTCATCTAGTTACAGGCAAGAGATTGCATTTGAACGTGAGGGAGAGCCGGCAGCCGAAGGCAGCACTTGTGCAAAACTCGCAACGCCGACCAAATTCCCTGCTCTCTTTATTCTTGTCTGGCAGGTTGTAATGGAGTTAATTGTACAATAAAAGCTATTCTCTAAATCATTTCCTCTCTGTCCATACAAGATTGATCACGGAACCAATCCTTTCTACTGCTGTAATTTTCATATTTAATGAGCGTGACACCAAAACTATTACACTAATTAGTCAAATCTCACATATCGGTAATGATGCTCGCAGTAATTAATATTGTATTTAATTAAAAAATGACCCATTTCAATGGCTTGCACGCATGCGTTGCCGGTTGCTTTGCCTGCGGTTAGGAGAAGGGGGGTGTGAGGTGGGAGGATGGAGGATGGGCCGTTGGACAGCACGGTGGAGATGGATAGAGAGCTAGTGGAGACGGGGGGGGGGGGGGGGGTTGGTGGACAGGTGTAGGTGCTGCGAGGGGCTCTCTCAGTCTGGCTGTGCTGCTGCAAATTTCCAGTCTCCTGCAGCATATGTCTGTGGGGTTAGCATGTGCTCGAAACCCCCTCTCTCTTTCACTGGAGGCAGCCGGCCGGCGTGATTTATGTGGGGCCCCTGTTCCACTGTGCATACACTGGAAAATCTCCAGTTTACACAAGAATTGCCTGAAAAATGAGATCTGTGACTACATTCTTTTCATTAGTGGCTTACGCTAGCGTGGAGCCCGGGAGCCTCGGAGCTCCTAATGACGCGCACGCAGGCCCCGTAGCCTCCCAGCTGCTCTCAGGCTCTCATTACCTACAACATTCATGTCACAAACACTCTTATTTAATTTCCGCAAACAATTAAAAAGGAAAACAGTTGCTGAACTTGTGCTGCTCGAGGCAGCTGAGAGCCGTGAGCTCAGTGGGACTGAGACAAAACTGTTTGTGCAACGAATGCACACTCGACAACACACATTTTGATGTTCAGCCATAAAGAGACGCTATAAACAACGGCTATATTTTGATAGTGTATTCTAGGCATTATACAGCCAAAGAGCTCCCAGATAGGAAATGACATTAGGATGGATATACAACAAGGAAATTTTATTACCAGGGGATCCAGTTCACAAATGCACACTTAGAAAACAAAAACCATACCTGTCTATATGTGCAGTGACAGATTTTCTCTGCATGTGGTCTCTTCCCCTTCACTCCCACAAACAACATTCAATCTCTCTTATGGCATAAGAACATGCAAAGACCAGCCTCTTTCCCCCCGGAGCCCCCCTCCTCCTCTCCACTTCTCCAGCCATCAGTAACAAACAATGATGCTCTCGTCCCAGGCAGCAGTTCAGTTCTCTTATCTAAATAAGATTTAGCCTTCATTTAAAAGGGGCCTCCATCAGTTTGGAGAGATGGCAGAGGAATAGTCAGCAGGATAGAAGACCTAGGGCACCTCATTTTATCTTTATTTATGTCTCTCTGCCTCGCTCTTTTTCCCAGCAGCAGGACTGGGTGTGCACATGCCACCGCCGAGACGCACTCAACAATGTAATTGGGGTGATGAAAAATTATCGTGATTGGGGGCATTGCCTCTCTCTCTCTCTCTCCCCCCCACTCCACCCCCACTCGCCCCTCGCTGCCCTGTGCTCCCCAGCCCACGCCCGCGCCTCCCAACACCCTTGCCCCCCCCCCGCCTCCCCCGACCAGTAATAACATCTCCGGGCCCATCTGTCACCATCTAATGTGACAAAGTTTTTATCGCATGTATTAAGGCGGCCAGATTAAAAAGTAAATACGGCAATCTCACCAGGCCCTTGCGCTGGCAGGTTATGGCGCATTTCACGGTGGCCTGAGCACCTCATCAGTGTTCCGCCGCCTGTGCCCCTGGCAGGGAAACAAACAGGCCCCCAGGGAGCAGAGCCTGAGGGGGGTGGAGGTAGAAGGGACCGTGGTGGGGTTGTGAGAGGGTTGTGGTTGGCTGCAGGGGGAGAGAAGGGGATGGGAGGTGCTCGGCAAGCAAGGGGGACTGGGGTTAAGGAGATGTTAACGGATACCATTAATGTTATATGTCTTCTTCCCCAAGAGGCAGACGGCAGGCTATATTGCCCCTTTGTTCCCTCCACGTTTTCTGCTCTCGCTCTCCATGGGTTAAGAGAGTGGGACAAAAAATGGGAAGCTATATGGAAGAGAAGAGGTGGAGGGCCATCGAACCCAAGTGGATATGGCACCGTGGCCTTCTGATCACGGATTTCACATAACAGCCAGAGCACTGAATTGGATGTTGATTCTCCTAAACTTCATGCCCTCACCGACTGATTCATCCGTGATGTGAACATGCCCTCAGTCATCCTCTTCCTCCCTGCATCTCTCTGCATCCATGGTCAGTGGCTCGCTTCTAACGCAGGGTGTTTTCCATCTGGCCCATCCGTCCCAGCTCTGCGCTCAGGAGGCTACACACTGTGGCTCCCAGCACCACGGCTGGCAGATGGGGAGCTGAATGCAGTGTGCCTGTCAGATTAGCTCCTGTAATGGCTCATTTGGGCTCCTATGAGGAGATATTAGCACATGTGTTCCATACGTCTGTGCTGAGCTCCATTATGCCACCAGGAGAATTCTTCATAAACACAAAACTCACACTTCAGGAGTCATCTTAACGAGGGAGACCGAGTGGAACAGGGGAGCGAGAGCTTTCTGGGAATTTAACAAGATGACTGAACAACATCGATTCTGGACCGGGACTCTAGACAGCAATTCAAAGCATGAAAAGTGCTGTTTACTTGTGTCCCACACACTCTTAGGTGTGTTGATAATGAAGTGGCCAAGGCCGCTTTAAATAAAGCCTTAATGAATCTTAGCAGCAGCAGGCTTGGCAGAGCAGCCGACAGAACAGGGTGCGGAGATTGTCAGCCGAGCACCTGGGATAGCCGGGCTGCGCGCGGGGCTGCGTGGCTGACAGGCTGGCTGCTGACAGCTCTGTGACAGGTCAGTGTCTGTGCCGGAGCGCTGTCTGTAGCCTCCTCCAGAGGGAGAGCCAGGGAACATGTGTAGCTGTCTCTCTGCCTGTCATTAGGGGGTGCTTAGCGAGAGGGCCCCAACGCGCCACTCCAGTTCACAATTAACTTTGCATGGCGCCGGGTGTGACAGACAGTGGATAGTGCGGGACGCTGTCGGGCCAACAGCGAGGACAGGGCGGCCGCTGTGCTGCTCCCGTCCACAACAGATGCTAGTTCAGATGCCCGGGACCTCGGTGTCACTGACCAGTCTCATTGCCACCACGCTCCACAGACCGGAGATGGCACTTGGACAAAGACCAGGAAATTCATTGGCAGCAAATACTCCGTACACATGTCTCACTCTGCATAATGTAGTGCAAATGGATCACTGACAGCCTAGTATGCGGTGTAGAACTATATCTACGGCGCAGTGGAATGGGCTACATACATGCTACAGGTCAACTAAACGTCATGCAACGTCTTATTTTCCATCTGCCTACACAGCAAGTCTGAACGAAATGCAGCTTGCATGCGTTGTTACGGCCTTAGATGGAGACACCGTTCTGCACTGAGGCCTTCTCTGTCATGCCTCAGCAGCCCAGTGGACTCGTGTTTGTGTATGAGAGAGAGAGAGAGTGTGTTTGCATTTGTACGGCCCGGACGTGATGTGCTGACAGGCTGCTGATGTCTGCCGGCCAGGCCACACCACAGATACAGGACACGCGTGGTGCTGAAAAGGCCAGGGAACAAACACTTTGGAGTCAATTCGGCAGAAAGGAGCCCACCGAGAAAAGGTCAAGTGGCCACATTACTGGATTCAGTGAGGAAGACATGGGCTTTATAGGGCGGAAGAAATCAATTCATAATCTCCTAACTGAAGGTTTTTCTGTGAGAGCGCGCGCGCGGGCCAATATCAGCTATATCTCTCTCTTTCTAGATATGTGTATCACGATGCTATAATATTGAATGACCTATCGCGTATCTCTACCTAACGCATACAAACACACATTTCAGTCACAACACTCACCTTATCCCCCTCCAGTGTTGCACTGATAATCCAAGTAGCACAGTTGAGTCACTTAACTTACAGGCACTGACTTTGATAGCACAGACGTGGAAAGACACAATCTCAGAGCCTTTTAAAGGTTGAAGAGAGATATTTTACTCTCAGTAATACAACACACTCAGGTGCACAGAGCAGTGGGGGGCTATCTAATAAAGTCTTAACAGATTCATTTGGGGGATTGCCCCCACCCCCCAGCACCTCAGTATTTCTGCCAAGTGGCCATCTATCATTGATTCCCGTAGCCATTGTGATCAGATATGTGAATGACCTCTCATTAAGTCAAATGCAGCAGATTAATCAGGGCCAATGGGTCCTGTTCAGGAGCAGGATGGGAGAAGGGGGAGAAACATAATGACCGGGGTATGAAATGAGACCGAGAGGAGGAGGAAAGGAACGTAAAGACAGAGGAGAGAAATGGATCATCCTTGCGAGGCAGAGAAAGGTGAGAGGAGAGCTGTGAATGCATATGCAAGCTGGGCGACGGATGTTGCTCCAACATTCACTGAATTACTCTGTTCATTCTCTTTGAAATGATTGTCCGAGCACATAATTTGTTATAAGCAACATATTACCTCTCTTTTTTTTCATTTCACCAAGATGCGCTTTGTTTTCAGCCATAAGAACAGTAGTAATAATGTTGGCGCACCACATGTAAATATCCAGATAAATGTAAAGAGAGCATGATCAGATTTTAATTTTAAAGCATTAAAAGATAAGAGAAGGAATGAAGAGTTCCATATTCTGCATATTAAGTGTGAAATAGGAATCAATAAATTTGTACTGTTTTAAGAAAACATCTGGAATAACCTAGCAATCATTTTTGTGTTTCTCCAATTTCCTTTGTATTCTACGTTTTATCAGTTTTGTCTATTAAGCATAACAGTTCAGTTTTAAATTGGTTAATTTTATTCAGGCACACTCTTCATGAACTGGAAATACTATTGCAAATTTTGCAATGTATATACTGTAATGTAAAAAGATTATAGTGTGTGAGTGCGTTGCAAATCCATCAGTCAGTTTTCCAAAAACACAGATTTTTTTTATCCTCAGCCGCTAGTTTAGTGAGAAAGAGCCCTTATGATGACTCATAACATTTTTAATATGATAATATATAATATAAATTCATAACCTATAATCTGCCTTTGTCTTACTTCAGCGATTATTTAAAGGAAGCAGACACCAGTGTGTTCTCATGTGAAGATCCCACATTGAAAATAGTCTGAGAATCAAGTTTGCTGGGCACTAACTGGTCTATTAGGTTACAGTTAAACAGTAGAATTATTATCCAAATTCACACTCGTCAAACTAAATGCACATCTTCTACATGTCTTATAATGCGTTTCATCTATCTGACTGCTGACCTCTGATATTTCCCTTCGGTGCAGGGTGCGTCTGGTCACCTGAGATTGCCTTGGTCCAGAGTTGTGTGGATATTGATGGGTGGACAAGGTCAAGAGCCAGCCGCCCTTCCACCTTATTGTACATGGTAATTAATGTTCAAGCAGTGGGAGGGGAGGGGCCGGATTTCACTAGCCAGTCAAAGTTCCAATCAACTCTGATTGGCTGTCTCTCCAGTGGTGTGAATGCTGCTGGGGGGGGGCGACGGGCGATGGGCGAGAGGGTGTGTAGGGTGTGTGGGGTGGGGGGGTTGAATGCTGGGGAAGGCGTTGTTTAGGCTTTTAGCGCTACTCCCACTACTTAACGTCTTTGTTCAGCAAAATGCTATTCCTGATTTAATTAACACTTCAATTAGATGTGATTGCATAAACACTCCGCTAATAACCGCAGAAACCCGCTTGCAAGCGGTGCAACATTTGAAGGAGTTTTTCTCATTATGGCAATGAGAGCAATCTTGTTACACAAATGATAATTAGGTGTCATTAGCACATACAAACTGGGTTAATTAGGGAGCAGGAGCACAAACACTTGAGATGGACTGATCAAAGTTCCAGTCTGATGTTGTTAGGAGTAAATTCCCGCGAAGGGTAGGGCTGCAGAATTATCACTCATATCAGCTAGAGCCGGACCAAAAACAAAAATATGAATACACAGAGACCCATCCATTATGGAATGGTTTTTTATCATACTCTCAGGCTTCCCCTTATCGTCCCAAGTTTTTTTCCCTCTTTATTCATGCAATATTCCTATGGTAATCTGTAGCTGCTCAGAGCATTCCCCCCACTGCAACAGCAAGATGGTAGACTCACACCTGAACTTTGATACTCTTTAGAATAATTGCATATCAGCATACAGCATCACCATGGTGCACACCAAACAAGCTCTTATGCATGACAAAACCTTACTGTTTGCATAGGCCCATTTATTATGAGTGATAGCGCTGCCTGCACTGACATTTCGTAAACTGGAAGCGCCTAATCTTGTTTGGGCTTGATACTTATTAAAATACCAGAATAGTCAGGCAGCCGATGTCCAAAGCAGCGCTGGCCATGTCCTGATAGGCGTTGTGTTTTTGGTAACAAATATAAATACATTTGTCTTGTGGCGGGCTGGCTGGGTGCGTCTGTGTCAGACTCGCTGTCCGAGGTGAGAGGAGCTCTGTGGCTGCCTGCCGCCGTCACATGATTTATGATCCAAAAGCAGCGAGCAGGAAGACGTGGCTGAATAGGAAAAAGTTTACCATGGCTGGCCCGAGAGCGGGCCTGCCTTCCAGCCCCCCTAACCTTCCACAGACGGCTCAAACAGCAGGCTCGCGGAAACGCTGTCAATATCACAAGAAGACGATCAGATGTGATTGCAATGAAGGTGGGTGGAGTGGAGGGGGCCTGTGATGGTGGTGTGGAGGTTAGCCGATGAAGACAGGTGGGGGTAGTGTTGCCGAAATAATTGAATTCTACAATAGCTGGCAGATATCTGAATGTGACTTTGTGCAGCTCCAATCCTTTATCCCTTCCCAGTTTGAGTATTGACAGCTAAAAACAACAGCCATTATCTGTTAATTACATTAACATTTTATCAGCGGTGGGTTGCTGGGGTGCATGTCCCGCAGCTATAAGATAGCTGTCAGTCAGCAGCATGACCGTGGAGGGGAGTGGAGAGGGGGCTGGAGGAGCCGGCCCTGGAGGTGTAGCCCTGCAAGGAAAAGGGCCTTCTCTCTGAGCTGCCCTGCTGCCCTCACACCCCTGCCCCCTCCAGGCCTAACAGCGAGGGGGCTGACAGGGGCTCGGCACTACCCCCTCAGTTGTCCTGTACACAGAAGACAGGCCAAGATAACTGCTGACACCTGCCAAGCAATCCAACCCCAGGGCCAGAGACTCACCGATTCAAACAAACTTGTCAGGACAATGGACTTGAGACACATGCAGATGTGTGATCAATACCACACTGCAGCTCTCGGTGAGCACTAAAGGTGGAGCGTTTGGCTCTGCAGCTTTACAAATGTAAGTGTGCTGGACTCTTTTCGACCCCTCGGTCTGTGTATATGAACGGATGCTGGTCTGTGGCTCTGTTGGCCCTGCGGCTCCTTTCTCATTACAGCTCTCATATGTTTTATTTATGCCGTCTGTAGCGTGTCCAGCTCTGTCCAGGCACTGGCATGGCTGGCAGAGCCAAAGAGAGGACAATAAGAGCGAGTGCCAGCTTGCGCTGCACGACTTGGCAGAGGACTTGGTGTGATGGCCACACTCTGGGAGCGGAGAGATGGTTTCGGCTTTGCCTGCAGGTATGATCCACAGAGCTCAATCACATTACCCCCCGGCTAGTGGGGCTCTCGCCGTGGGGACTTGGCCCTGCCCCTCCCTGTTCCTGGCTTTTTTTTTATTGATTGGAAGCTGACTTATAACTTAATATTTCACCTGGTTATTTCCCCCCACTGAGGCTGCTTCCTGTCAGAGGGGCGACGAGGGGATCAATGGGAACCTTGTCTGAGAAGGGGAAGGTCCCAGCACGGGTCGGCCACTGATTGACAGTAGCCCTGCATCCAGCTGGCAGCCGGACAGCTCGCGGTCAATGAGAAAAGCCATGTCACTCAGGCCATATTGGGTCTCCTCACAATTGACAACGATACCTCGTTGTTACACGGGACGGTGCCCAGTCATGGAAGGGTTAAGGACCAGTGGCTGGGCTGAATACACACAAACACACATACCACACAATAAACCATACACAAAAAAAGGCTAAGAAACACTGCTGACAAAGAGCGAGTAAGAAAGAAAGAGATATCAAGTGTAGTAATCAAAATGAAAAATGGGTCTCCTGCTACTTTAAACAAGAGCTAATTTATCACCAGAAAGTACGGATAAGTAGCCGAGTTGTTGCCGTTCAGTAAGTACCCGTTCTGCACCAAATTATTCCACCCCCGCCTGCGTGCAACCATAAATCATACACTTCCACACATCTTTTCCTATTAGCGGCTGTGCTAGGCATGGGCGCGTGCTCAGCTACCAAAAACAGACTAATAGGCCACAACTTTTAATTTTGAGAATGCAACTCCCCTTTCAGTGCTCCCCTCCTCCAATCCTTCATTTCCTAGCCCCCCCCCCCCCCCCCCAACCACCACACGGCTCCCACCGCTCTTCACAGCACAATATTCACATTATCACATACACGAGCATTACACAATCATGTTTATCATCCAGGTGCTAGGCATTTCAAGGGGCCTCATTGTAAGCGCAGTGTGCAGTGTGACGGGGGGCTTCACGTTACAGACAGGAGCACAGCCCACCACTGCAGATGGAGCTGATCTCTTAGCTGTGGACACGGGGGGAAACACCTGCTAGCCCTGGGCTCACTGGATGTAGACTGGACCCATCCATAGAGAAGACTGAAGGCATGGAAATAATGAAATGAGATGTACTTAAATATTTGAATGGAGTGGATGCATTTCTCAGGTGTGTCAAAGAATACACTGTAAAATATGCAATTTAAAATTTTAAAGCACATCAAATTTGCTCTTGATATCTGTAGTCTGCTTTGAAGGAATAGATTAATGTATTCACTTTTTGTCTATTAAAAGCTACCCTGGGCTGTCTGTTAGCTTAGCTTAGCATTACATAAAGAATGGAAACGGGGGTAACAGGGGGGTCCACATTTCTCTGATCAATGGCGGGCACCTCTACAATAAAAATAAAATTACACATGTAACAAGTGGAAGAACTAGATGTTTATGTATCAGAGAAATGAGTATCATGAAATACCATTGACAAACACAGGGGTTTTAAATAAAGTATTGTATTATAGTATTGTTGATACTTATTTCAACACTTCCGATGACAAAAAAGAAAATACAAAACACAACAATTAGGCCCTTTAAGTTTTTTTCAGTTCAGTGTCCAGTCTGTTTCCCATAGAAAGGACAAAAAAAAAGTAAATTTTCTCAGGATTCAGTTCATTTGTCAATCCTACCACACATTAGAGGGGTTAGTTCAAGCTCACCATCACACTACAACCATGTCCAGGCGGCATCATCATCACCTAATCACACAAAAACCTGACCTTTGAAAGGTCATGAAGAATAATTTGCATTTCAAATGTCAAAATTATTTTTTTGTCGCACAACATTACATCACTGTTCACATCATATACAGCCTTTGGTCAACGATACACAACAATTTGTCTGATCTGTTGATCTGTTGATCAAATGGATTAAACCACATTACGTTTAGGGCTAAAATCAAGAGCCCTCAACAAACTTTAACATAAAACACAATACAATGGATTTTACTCACTGCCAACTGCCGAGTGAGCACAAGGGAATCAACACAGCACACACATGAGGTGAAGTGAGAGAAAGAGGAAGTGACCTTCATGACCCGGAAATAATGACGTTGGGAGCAGCTTGTGATTGGTTAGATAATTATTTGTTTTTCAACCTAAATTACACTTTAGATTATCAATTGCTTTTCAACCTTCACTTAAAATGATCATTTGGTTTTCAATCTGGGATAGAGACACAACAACCAAAGTGAAAAAAAAGAAAAGAAATCCGCCAGCAAATTAACCCTACTTCTTCTAGTCAGTATTGTGGGTTAATATTGATCTTCAGAGATGCTAGCTGACTTTTTTTGACCTTTGTTAGCTTTGGACATTTCAGCTATTTCCTTTCATCTGTTTTTCTTTTGTTGCTTTTGGGCTCTTACCATGTTATGCTATTTTAGTTCTCTTTTAGTTATTTTATTGTAAAGTAGAATATTTGCCCAAGTCTGGTTGTTTTAAATGTGATTTTTAAATGAACCTGTCTTGACTTTACTTGTTTTCAGTCTTTAGTCTAAATGAGGCTTCGTGTTAGTTCATGCAGGACACGGTAGTCATAACCGGCTGACAGACCGCTGATTGAACAATTGTCACAAGTCACACACCAATCACAGCCATCCTCACTCAAGTCGGTTCATTTAAATATGACTCCCTCTGCACTGATCTCTGCACACCAATGCTCTCACACACCGCTGCTGCTGGCAAAGCTTGCCTCCTCTACCCCAGCCTCCACCTTTCTACTTTAGTCCTAACATGTCTCAGATATTAAAAATGGCAATCAATGTGTTGCTTGGGCCCACTCTTGTATACCCATGGGGGAATATCTGCATTGCACTCCCTGTCTTGGCCTAGCATGCTGCTGGCTAGATACAGGGAGCATTATTGAGAATGGAGCCATCAGCGCCAAGTCTAACTGTATTTCCATTTGTTGCAATAAATGGTTAAATCTATGACCAGAGTGTTCCTGACTGAAACCAAGCTTCATCTACATATGGCGATGGAAACAAATATGACAAAAAGTCATATTGGTCTTGTCACCTATTGCTCTGCCAGAATGTTAAACTATTCCCTTAAACATCACTAGGAAAACAACAATACAACCTTTCTCTCTCAATACGTACAGTTCATTATATGAAATGATCTACACCCCCTCTCTTCATTGGAATAACAACAGCAAAACAATGGCCAGTGCAATAAATTCATCACGCAGACTCTTGCGTTAGTTGCTGTCTTCCCTGGGAAGTCCCAGGGAAGACAGCAACGCCAGCCCCAGTCAAATGCTAAGGGGACGTTATAGGTGATGGATGGAGTCTTTGACTTCCAGTAGAAGTGGCATGATGGCCTGGCATCTCTCTGAAGTGCTCCGCTCGCATTGTGACCAAATCCTGTTATGTCCCCGTTTCATTGTGCTGACAGCATGAGGAATGCTTGGTTTTGTTCTCCCCACTGTTGCTATCCATCATCTGTGGAGAAAGAGAAAGAGAGCGCAGTGGCACTTTACTCCCCCCCCCCCAACACACACACACACACACACACACACACACACACACACACACTCTCACACACACACACACACACACACACGCACACACACTCTCACACACACACACACACACACACACGCACACACACGCGCGCACCTCACCTTTCCGTGCACACTGCTCTCTCCTTGTCTCCACTGAGACATCCTTTCTTTGCCACAACGCCACCGGGCCCCCTCCCTTTTCTCTGCACGTGTGTTGTTAAATTATCCTTCCTGTTTTTCACATACTCCGCACTCCATTCCAGTGGAGCTCTCTTTATGGGGCATGTGGAAAGACAGAAGAGGAGGTATGTGCTGCAGCTCTATTCAGAAACACTTAGCTCGTAAAGACAGCCTCCCCTTCCCCAATCAATCCACTACTTAAAGGCGGATGTAATTTGAGCTCGGTCAATGTGCTTGGTGTCGAAAGCATCCTGTCTGGTTTTCCTAACCTGGAGAAAAAAAAGGAACACTAATGTCCAAGCATCTAATTAAAGCTTGAGTCTCACTTGATCACATTCTGGAGCGGTCAATGGGTGGTGGTGGTGGGGGGGGGGGGGGGGGGGGGGGGTGTAATAGTTTAATTATCTACCCCCCACCCCCACCCCGACAGTGGTTAAAGCTAATATTTAATTAGAAAATAAACAGAAAACGGAGGCCTTGGTATCCAATCATGATCAATGAAGCAGAGCGAGGACCTATATTGTAATAAGGGGGGAAACTCCCAGCTTATATTGCCACATAAAAGAATCATAATTAGTCAAACGTAATTAGCAGAACATTACAGAATCACCAGGCTGCACAGCAATGCCTTTCATGCTTGTGTGAAGAGAAAGCAAGGAGACGACTAATCAATGAGCCTATCATTCTACTGATATGGATAGTGCTTATGTATGGCGAACACACCCGTTCTTTGACTGTAACACAATACACTGCTTAGATTTACAATGGCGCTGTTATTCTCCATTTACTTCTTTACGACACAATCACATTTAAAAGTTGGCACATGGTAATATCCCATCTGAGCACAGTTACCACTGTCAATAAGGATAAAACATAATAACCTGTGTGCGGATATTTATTGAAGAATATCCCACCTCAGGCATAAGTATACAGACACGCTGTAATTCATCTGCCTAATAAGCATCTCGGACCCGGCTCAGCATGTGACTGTGTGTCAGAGTGTATGACGAGAGCTCAAGTGTTGAGATCTTATCTCATAAAGAGGCTTATAAATGTACAACTATCTCATGTCACATAAAGGAGCCCACTGATTTATTCCTATTGATCAACTGCCGGGGGCCGCGACAGCCCTGTAACGGAAATCAACACTCCCTTCCAGCCGATGCAGTCTGGCTGCACTGAGACATATGCACACAAGTCGTCTGCCGGACTATACGGATTAAAATGGAAATTATGCATGATTTATCACGCTTCACTTGAAAGTAACTCCACGAGGAGAAATACAACGTGTACTGCAGAGAGACGGGTGGACAGGTGGACGCAACAGAAACATGAATATTGCAGGAGGAAACTGCACAGGCGCTCCGTCCCCAACTTTTAAAAAACAAGTGGGGTAAACTGACACCGAAGTTTACTAAGTGTTTATGTGACATCACAGCTGACCATTGCAAGACAATGACCCTCAACCTGTCTCTGTATGGTGCCCCAGAGGTGTCATAAAACCTGGGCAGGGAGCTTTGCTTGGGATGACAGAGTGCCAGGCGCTCTCCCACCAGGACCTAATTTCCCCCAGTGAAAATGGATAGCACGTCCATAGCGTAGCTTAGTTTAAAATGCAAAATGTGGACATTATCTGGCATGGAGATTCAGCAGCATCCATCACACTATGCTAATGCGGCCCAGTGGTTAAGATATTCTAATGTAAGCCACCCTGGAGATGTAGAGGAATTAACACAAACAGAGCAGGGCGGCGGGAACACAGAGGGGTCAGGAGATAGGACAGGGGAGCTACTCCTGAGACAGGCGCTGCCACACACACACACACACACACACACACACACACACACACACACACACACACACAGGTGCAAAAAAAAGCAAGCACACATGTTAGTAGCATGTGCCCATGCGGACACACCTCATACACACACACACATGACAACAGACAACAAATTGATTCAAGCTACATGGCAAAATTTGAAGTGCTGTCACATTACAAGGCAATGTCAACTTTGATAGACATCAACGATGAAATTGACGGTAGAAATATTAAGACAGACATGATATGTGAATAGGTTTTTGAACCCACCGCCCCCCTTTTAAATTTCACACACGATAATTGTGTGACAGCGTCACGTACTGATTCTTTCTCCATTAAGGCCTTTTGTCCCTGGCCGGAGTAATGTTTCCATTCACAGCTGCAGGAGCAGCGAGCTTGTTTTCCCCCTTCCGCAGGCTGTTTCAGGGGCTGTGCACACTCCCAGCAGAGTTCCTCTCCTCGGCTTAGCAGCGCTCGTGAAAGCCCCCGTCCCAGTCCCCTGCTCTGCCTGCCAGAGCTGTACGGGAAAGCATTATTATCATTATATTAATGTGACATTAATTGCTTTTACTTTTTCACTCCATTAAGTGTGCTCTATCTCTTTGGGAGCCCGGCCAGATGGTTTATCACTTCCCGTGCTGTTGGTAGCACCATTAATGGGCTAAGACACTGGGCTATAAAATAATTGCGCCGCAGTGTTGGAAATGTTCATCGTGCTAATTGAAAAGTAATTGCAGAGGTATAGTGCAACTGTCGCACCATAAAAGCCTGTCATAGGAGAGGAGGAGGGCTTTATAGTAAAAGGCTATTGTTTGCAGTCATACAGTACAGCAAGTGGTCAAAGCAATGAAGGAACAGCCTCTATGCACAATGTTAACAGGGGCAATGATCCTTTGAAAACATGTCTCTTTTATTCTCTACTAGCTCACATATTAATGCAATAAATATATCACAGCGATGCTATTTTATACTGTAGTGATTTACATTATCTTAGTGTTTTGTTTTGTCTGTCAACCTTGTCTACCTATTGTAAAATTAACACTGTGAGCAGGAGTATGTGAGTCAATTACAGGAGTGAAATGACATTGTCAAATTCATGTCCTATCGTATTCGTGTCATATTCGAGGGCAAGTAAACTTTCAGGTAGGGGGGAAGAAAACTGCCGTGAAGAAAAAAAGGGCCTTTCTTGATCTGGTTAAAAACAAGAAAGAATACAGAGCAGTGAGAAGTGGACTCGTTCAGTTTAACATACAACAACACAAGAACCGAGACCGAATCGGAAACATATATTCACATTTTGGTTTTTCCCCATGCTTTTTCGTGTGTAATCTATAACTTTTACGTGTGTGTGTGTGTGTGTGTGTTTGTGTGTGTGTGTGTGTGTGTGTGTGTGTGTGTGTGTGCGTGCATGTCAAGTACAGGAAGTGGATGTATGTGCACCCTCAGTCACCTCTGATATTTGGTGCATCCCTCATTCTACTTCATATCTCGGCGTGATATAAATCTGAATTACAATTTCAATAACCACAGAACCATCAGTAATGAGATAAGATTTACTTCTAATGAACTTTGGACATTACAATGCAGAACAAAGAGCATTAAATCGTTAATGTGTTAATGTAACATTATAAAATGCCATTAAGCCGGCAATTAATCAGCTTGAAAAATAAGAGGAAGGATTTTACTGCTCCAAAACCTACAGATTTCTAATTTCTTCACAAATCTGACCGCACGGATTGGAAGCTTTTAATGTGAACAGGGATCCTATGAAGTTGTAGCAAATATTTTTTGTAGTGCGTACACAAATACATATCTGAGGAGGCAAATATTCAAAAAACAACATGCCATAAACATTTTCAAGATGCAGACTTCCTGCAGCTAAGTGCTGCGGCTTATGTGCAGAGCGACAGCCCATAGTTTGTGTCCGTCCCTTTACTGTCCCATTATTGATAGAGGCTTGTTGTTTGAGGTGACGCCGCGGGTTAACGGAAGGGCCGATGGGCGTTTGTTTAAGCCATCATTACTAAAACAAAGCAGCCTCTCGCTGCTTATCAGCCCCTCATCGACTCCCCTTCGAGCCGCTGTCGCCCGGCCAATCCGACGTATTGACACCCATTGACTGGGACTTGAGGAAGAACGGGATGGTGAACTTGTCCAACGCAGATCAGGGTCAGGGCAAAGGACAGGGGACGGGGGTTGTTTGTGTGTGAGACCACCACATTCTCCTGCGTGGATCCAATAGTGCTGTGTGTGCTCCAAATCAATGACATGGGGGGAAAATGAGGCCTGAAATTGAAGTGATTGATTCCCGCAGTTATGATGCGGCGTTCATTGATGCCTTTTGATTTGAACCGACTCTCCTCCTTCTCGCCTCCGAAATGGCCACACACACAGTGCGGCATGTGAACTGAGTGTGTGGGCTGCTTTGAGGAAGGAATACATTCTCTGTAGGTCAAACAACCGGCGTGAACTGTGAGCCACCTCAACCCTTCACCCAATTTCCCCTCCCTCCATCGTTCTCTCCTCCTTCCCAAGGTCAATATCCTCAACAATTAGTCCGAAGAGGAGGACGATTTGAAGCATGGTCGCACCCTCTCCAAATGCCCCCTCAAGGGCTTCAGGGGGCAGCAACGGTATGTCAGACAAAAGTGAAAAGTGTACCCATTCGCTCTTTATGTCTCCATTTGCCACCCTCATTAGGGCCATTCATGAGCACTTAGAGGACCCCTGCACATCCACACATCACCCCGGTCCGCTCTGCCCCCTCCTCGACGCACCTTCCCCAATCAAATAACTATCATTGAAAGCCCATGTGCGTGTGAGGGTGTGTATGCGTGCCAGAGAGATGGAAAGCAAGAGAGGTGGCCACCGAGTATCTATAGAGTGCGATCATACTAATGTAATATTGATTGGTCCCAGTCACCATGGCACCAGGACAATAGTCCAGGCCTGCTGGCCACTGGTCAGTCTCCCAGTCTCCCTCCTCCCCCACTGGGCACGCTGGACGATCCACAGTGCAGCAGATTACAAGGCAAGGCTCTCTGCGTCTTTGGGTAAAGGCATGTAACCTACATGTAGAGGACAACAGCGTCAGAGGACGAAATCTAAACGTATTCATGAACTTCGTCCTCAAAGCGGAAGATCGGTACACTCGTAAATCTCCTGCGCATCCTCCTCGACTCTTTTTTTTATTCCCTCTGCCGACGCCCGCCGGCCTGTCAAGCCTCAGAGGAAGAGAAAACACGAACGGGGCAGTCGTCAGCGGGGAAGGAGAGTGTGAAAGTATAGCGAGGTGAAGCAAGTACAAATGTTCAGCTCAGAGAAACTAGTCCCCTGTGAGTCCACGCACGGTGTCAGAGAGAAAAGAAACGTGAGAGAGAATCATTACATTCAGCCTGGGATTTCCTGTTGGTTCGCGCAGTAGGCCACGTCGCTCGGTCCTGAATATTCGGAACAAAACAGTGGATGTGCTGACATCATTTTGAATTCCAAAAACCTGAGGCCGCTTCTTCAGTTGTTTTGGCAGGACAGCTGTTCCCCTCCGTCCACCGGACCACACACCCTCTCATGAACGTGGGATTTGCAGTAACAAAAAAAAGAAAGCGGCAGAAGAGAAATGGAGCTGATGAGCATGAAGTCAGAAGCAGGCAGCTGATTTTCCTGACGCCTCAGCTGCCTGACAGCAAAGAGCACAGGACTCCATTTTTGATACAAGTGAGTGATTTGCATAGAAAAGTTCATAAGCACGGGACATAAGGATATGGTCATAAAAGAGGGCAATAAAATTTTTAACTATGACAGAATATTAAAAGTGGCAGTAAATTGAAGGCAGGCTGCAGAATGACCCTTGCAGAGTGACTTCCTCGGTTGGGACTGCTAATCTCAGTGTGTGAGAGGGGCACTCACTGTACACAGAGAATAAAACATCTCCCGCCGACCCCTGACAGATATGGTTGTCTCTCACACTTTCATCCTGCTGGATAGTTAAGATTTAAGATAATGACACAACGACTTTCACGTTGATGCCGACATTGAATCTTTTTAAGAGGCCTCCTGCTGCCGAGCCGGGACGGCCTGTCAGCCACTGGCAGTGAAAGAGTTGAATGTCTTGCGCATACTCGTTTCCCGATGTCAGGGAAGAAATTGTTCGTAACATCGGCCCCTCACACTTGTCTCAACTCATTTATTTCAGCCAAGGTCTGCGGATATAAATAAAAGGAAATGTTACTGGAGCATTTAAACTCAGCGGCAGCCTTGAGACCAGTAATGTAACCACATATCATCAAAAGTGCTGAATCTCCCTTTGTCACCACACATGACATGCAATTTCTCCAAACATATTCACGTTTGTTGCCATTCATACAAATAAATAATCACAGAAAGCCCCGGACAGCCCTTTACAGATGACCTCTACAGCAACGCTGAGTGTCCGTCAGATTTATCCCGTGGCTACTAAAACTAGAGCTTTGAGATTATTTACCACCCACAAGCATTTCCTCTTTCTAACACACCGGAGTATCAAGCTTCTGTCTCAGCCGGATTTGAGGGATTTCTTCATGAATGCAGTTCAACAGGTGGGCCATAGATGGAGCTCTTCTCATTAGAATATACATTACATTACATTACATTACCAAGCTGTCCTCGGATAACTGTGCGCCGCCCGTCCTTCACTCCTCGACTGCGTCCGAGGGGCTGAGCTGCAGCGCGGGCTCCACCTTTACCTGCCCTCTGTGTGCGCAGAGGGAGAAAAGTTGCAGGAAAACAGACATATTGCCACATTGACCATTTTAACAGCTGTGTGTTACTCTGCTTTACTTAACACACCGGACCCCTTGTGAGCGAGTGTCAAACCACAAACCACCGGGTCCCCGGAGCAGTGTGACTTAATTGAGCTATCCTGGGAAATCTAATTACAATGATGCACAGAGGATTGTGTAATATTCCCTCAGCTTCAGCTCTAACACCTATCCCTCACAAATCATGGGAGGGAGGGTGAGGGAAGACGCACAGACACACGGATGTGCTCAGCGGTTGTAGGTAGGCACCAAGTGAAACAACCGTAAAACCTGTTTTAATCACGATTCATGGGCACGTAAACCTTTAGAGAGTCAGTCGGCCTGATCAGCAGGGCGGGGAGGACACAACAATGACAACTATATGGTCAAAGACTGAGGCACTTAGGCAGGGACAAAATATATAATCTTGTCTTTGTTTTATCCAATTATTATCGTTTTATTTTTTTTCCATACGGTCTCAAAGTTCATGAGAGGGAGGATGTGAAAGAGAAATCACTTTAGTTGAAGGTGGGCAGGTGACACACCGGAACGGTATTAAAACCAAAGCACACTTAATTTGCTCATTTGATTTGCATTGTACAGCTGGGCAATGATCATAGCAATATCACTGTGGAGAGTTATTGAGCACATCGTGGCAATTCATGTGCGGCCATATGCAGTGTATGTCAGTGCTGCTGGGGCCAAGAAAACACACACACACACACACACACACACACACACACACGCACACACACACACACACACACACACACACGCCCACACACGTCTCCTCAGATAATCCATTCTCTCACCGTGCTCATTGACGGCATTAATCCCCCAGTAAAGTGTCCTAAAACGTTTGCCTATAAGTGAGTTCTTTTCACTGCAGAAAGACAACACGAAGAGTCCTGCAGCTGTCGGCCGAGGGTATCGAATTGATGCCTGTCGTGCAGAGGCAACCGTTGTGTTTAATGTGGACTGAACAAATGAAACTACTGAACAAATGAGTGAATGAACTTGTATGATTGCGTGTGATATAATTTATCTGAGCGAGAGAGAGAGAGAGAGAGTGTGTGTGTGTGTGTGTGTGGGGGGGGGGGGGGGGTGGGGTTAAAACAAGCAAGTACTGAAAAGCGGACATGATTTGTGTATAATTTGTTTTTCATAAAGTCAATATGCATCTATGTGTGTGCATCAAGTCTGTTTGTGATTGAGTGCAAGGTCAAAGGGACACGTGGGAGAGACGGGAGGGAGCGGCGGCGAGCTAAGAAGGGGGTTGCTACTGTGCCCAAGGCCATACCCACACGGACGGACACCATATTGAAATTAGCAAATGGACTTCATAGTGTCGCTTGCTGCCCCATTTGTGGCCCCCCTCTCCTCTGAGTGATATACAGATTCACCCAGTGAAGGGGACATCAGCATCCTAAAGGGGCAACGGGGTGGAGTATATATACTGTATATATGGGGGGGGGGACTAACCTCCCCCATCCTAAAATGAAATAGGTTTACTCTTATTTATTTACAGCATGTTTTGCACTCATCCCATAACACTGTAAATTACCTGCACACCGCGTGGACAAGGCTCCTCTCCCAGGCGAGGAGCGAGGGGGAGAAAAAGGACATAAAACATCTGATCTATATGATATTTAATTCAGGAATCACATATGATCTGTCAATTTCCATATATCAAGCTTTATGAGTCATATTTTAAACACAAAATCACGTTTATGAATATAAATGTGTGAATTATGAGCGGACGTGTGTGTTATATGAGGTACAAAATGTCTACGGGCCTCAGACGGAGCGTCTTGCCAATATTTATGAGATTTCTATAGTATACTGTATCTCATGAGAGGATAAGGGATGAGTGACTTCCTTCCTGGGGTCTTAGGTGGTTGAACACACATCTGTTTCTCTCTGTTTCTCACACGGCGTGCAGTTTCATCTTGCTGTTGACTGACTTCTGAAATGACATGAAAAAGGGAACACGGATGATCACCTAAAATAAAAACAAAAATACTTAAAAAATGTTTCAAAAGCTTGACACTTACCTTAGCTTTATCAGCCTATAGCAATGGAGACCATGTGTGTATGTGCGTGCGTATGTGTGTGTGTGCGTGTGCATGTGTGTGTGTGTGTGTGTGTCTGTGCGTTTGTGCAGACAGAATTCCATCATAGGGAACTCTCTTGGGACCAGACCTGGTCTCCAGCTGAAAAAAAAGACAGGGGTTTTCTCCATTATGGCAAACAAGTGCATTTGCTTTAAGGCCAGTGGAGATTTCTAACCTTTGCTTGACATGCCGAAAAGGTCAGGCCCATCTGTGGCTTCCCTCCGGAGTTGAGCCAGACCATTTGCTCCCTGCTCCTTTGCACCCCAGGAAATCCTGAGATCCATGGTATCAACAAGCACACTGTAGCCGACACTGTCAGCAAATGGCATATGACAAAATTTGTTTTTTTCTGCTCATACCATAGGCCATTTTGACTGCTTGGTTGCAAATGGATTATCAATTAGGACACAAAAAAATATTATGTATATTTGGCAGAGAATAAATAGGAAAATGAATAAAAGCCTGAAATAAAATACAGATTTAGAAACGTATATAAGTAAGTCAAATATCTGATTTCAGTTTTTGAAAATCAAAGTCTTTTTTTTCATATGGAACACATAAAATACATATATAAAAACACAACTACACTTTCAGATAATAAAATGTCTTACTGTGATTTAAAGCGCAGGCCCGATCCACAGTAATAACCCAGTAATTCACAGTAATTGTGTTAAACGCCTCTGAAGTAAGCACACAAACCATCCCGTGCGAGTTTTTCTCCATTTGATGGACGTATCCATGCTTATCAATTTTCCTTATCTCCCTTCATTATTTCCAAACCAGTGGTTAAATTGGAAAAGCCCATAAGGACATGTGAATACATGGCAGAGGCAATAAAACAGTAGGGAGGAGAGAAACCCCCCAAACACACACACACACACACACACACACACATCCCACAGCAGTGTTTTCTTGGGTGGAGGGAGATACATTTGGCAGATAGTTGGAAATATTTCTGCTCCCCCCACAGCTTCATATCAGTGAGCACCACAGATAAAGATACAGTTGGGGAAATAAATCTCAAATGAAGGAACAAACCCTTCACATGCAGTTATCTTGTGCATGTGTGTGTGTGTGGTAGTGCGGTGTGTGTGTGTGTGTGTATACAGTTTATTACCTTCTCGCTCTCTCACAGTGCTCGTGTTTCTACAACGTTCAAGTGTTGCAGAACACAAGTGCCCTGATTTGGGCTCAAAGGCAGTATTTTTCTCTGCAGCGCTGGAGGGTCAGTGTGGTCTCATCCTCACAGGCGTCCCGTGTGGCGGCACTTCTCGCTCTGCGTTTCGGTATAGGCTGCTTGTTCTCAGGGGATTTTGTGGGTCCACTTAATATCTATAGTGCTTATGAGTAGAAATAGTGATGCTCCTTCTCGAGGAGCCACAGTTTGTCCCAGAAACATACTAGTGTCACTTAGTGATAAGACTTCAATATAATATTTAATTTCCATTGTTTGTTCCCGATGTCAGGCAGTCACTTACATCTGACTGATATCAGATCAAACGGGGCATTTAAACTGTGAGCTTTAAGTCTCGCCTTTCACTGTATGATTGCATAATGGTCTGTCTGAAAAAAAAAGTAACCAGAGTAATTTGCCAAACTGGGACAAAGGTCTGCTGATGGCCATTAGGTTTTTTAGGACAGCAGCTCAGCCATGCATTAAGTGATGAAGAGAGCAGGCGTGTAACCTGATAAATGCACTTAAAACAGTGAGGATGGACAATGAGGGGGCGAAATCTCAGATGGCCCAGTTGCTGTGCCTGCGAGGCACTTTGACAGCCTATTGATCAGCCAAAGAGAGTCTTGAGCAGGGTCAGAGGTGTGGGGATGCGTGGCTCGGATGCTGCCACCGGGACAGGTACTGTACAGGACAGCAGTGATCTATTAGGAATATACCAACTCCTGAGACAATTACATCGCCCTTTGGTTGAAGATCAGATGTGTTGCCGACTGCTGCCACTCGAACTGGCTGGGGGAATTTTCTCCTCCTGCATCCTACACGACAACAGTATACATACGACATGTCTGTTATTTGAAATTGATGTGACGTAATGTTTCTGTCTGGGACATTGACATTTGCTGGTTGTGAAAATGTCCCAGGCCTTGTTATTGAATAGTAATAGGCTTGTCGAGCCGGTGCCTCCAATTTCACAAATGGAGCAATAAATACACATAACAGAATCAGTGGCACAATAAGAGTACCCATAAAGGATGGTTGTGCCTCAAAAACAAGGAGGTGAGTGTGGGCAGGCTGAGGGAGAGAGAAAGAGAAAGAGGCGGGGTGGGGTCAAAAGAAAATTTGACAAAGGCAAGAGATGAAAAGTGTGTGTGTGTGTGTGTGTGCGTGTGTGTGTGTGTGTGTGTGTGTGTGTGAGAGAGAGTGTGTGCCTGTGTGTGTGTGTGTGTGTGTGTGAGTGTACAGAGAGAGAGAGAGAGAGAGAGAGAGAGAGAGAGAGAGAGAGAGAGAGAGAGAGATGGTGGCCCACTCTTCATTTCTGTGCCACAAGCTCTCCTGGGCATTTGCGTGCTCCGTTTTCAACCTAAGTGTAATTTGAGCCCTGGGTTGATACAAAGTGTATGCAGCAGCTCTGTTCAAACCCAATCACTCACCCTGACGTGTAATCCTTTCCCTCGCCATCATGAACGTTGCTTTGGGAATAAAGAAACACACTTAAGCAATACGCAGCAGTCGTACAGCTGCAAGTGGGGCCGCATCTTGATGAGATGCCTCATAACTCTAATGAAAGGTGTTTTGACCTGTCAATGGAGGTAAATGATTGCCTCGCTACTGTATCTGTGAGGAACGTATTGATGGCAATACCTGGTCCAACCCGGTGATTTGCATGACAAACGAGGAGCACATTGCTTTTAAAAAAGACAGCACCTGGCAACTGTGCGCCACGTTTTATTTGTGTGGGCCCCCACATCTCCTTTTTCTTGCCTTTCATCCTCAAGTCCCCCTTTCTCTTGCCTTGCGATGCCATTGTCTCCACGCAGAGGATTATTACAATTAATTGGTTGCCAAGACATTATTTCAAAAAGGGAAATTGGCTCTTATAATTATATAGAGAGGGGAATACTTTAACTCCCCAGAATATCAGCTTCCTGAAATAATGGAGCCACAGCCCCTCACTTCCCCCACCTCCATCAGCGTTAGCGTGTCTGTGTGCCTGTTTCCTGTGACGGATCCATTTTCAACAGTTTCTGGCCCTGCAGTGGCAGCGGTTGTTGGCTGGGTGGTTGGGTGGTCTGCGAGGATCTCTGGCTTGACTGGCTTGCCTCACCTACTGCCTTCATCTCTGGTCTGCTGGGAGCTCTGACCTGCTCTTTGTTCTGTCCCGTCGCTGAACTCCCAGTCAGTGTACTGTATGTGCGAGTGTGACTACAGTCATGGTAGTCTGGGTAAATACGCCAAGCAGAGGGCAGGGTTAGGGTAAGAGTCACTCTACTGGGCCAAAGGCCTTTTAATAGCTTTTACAATTATTAGGCTTAGTTTTTATCCTTGTAAGCAGCATGGCTCTGTGGATGGCATCGGTTTGTCAGTCCACCACTGCGGTACAGGCTTAAATATATCACAGCAACTGTAGGATGGATTTTCAGGATACTGTGTACACACGTGCATAATTCCCAGAAGATTAATTTTTGGAGATCCTCGGTTTTACTTAAGCAGCATTTGGTATTTTAAAGCTACAGTGTGTAATATTTAGAAGAACGTATTCATAGAAATTGAATATATTGTCCAGAATTATATTGTCCCCAACCTTTAGCCCTTTGAGATCTTTTGATGAAAAGGGCACTCTAAATAAAATGTATTTATTTATTTATTTAATTGTGTTCATATATGTACAATCACCTGCAACAAAGAACCAATGTTTTTCAACTTTGAATGAGTTATATATAGTAACTTTAGGGGGACCCGACCTCTGTGTCAGTCGCCATGTTTGCTACGTCGTGTTGTGCTGCGTTCCGGCTCCACTGGGACTCGGGAGGTCAGAAAAAAAATCACCACCCCGAGTTCCGAGTTCCGAGGTATAACAGAACGCAGCATTAAATATGGTTGCAGAAAACGGTCCGACATACGTCGCATTCACGTTGAACCGGAAATGGAATTAGCGGTGCGCCACCATTGTGTCCCCTGACGGTGCAAAGTTGTTGTTTTTTAGTTGTTTTTTAAAACAAATAATCACTACATCTAACTCTCTCATTTTGCTTTTCCGCCACATTTTAATATCTGCCACTGTCGGAGGAAAGGGAAAACTCCTGAGCAGAAGGTCGCGATAATGCACCTATTACGCTGGTTGCCAACCGCCATTGAGAACGACAAAGAGTGTACAACCAATCACGTTGCGATCTCCTACAATGCGGCCGCAACTATAGCTCCTTCAGTCTTGAAAAGCTATTTAAAATTAGTATTGGTTGAATGTGACATAACATTTTACAATTTTACAGCACATTTAGTCATAACACAGAAGACTCGGAGTTCAGGGAGTATTTAATTCATTGATCCTTTACCTTTTTGAAAATCAAAACATAAAAGATACACAGATAGTGGTGATTCAACGATCAGAGATATCAATGTACACCATTGCCAAATGATATATTTCACACTATAAATACTCGTAGCACAGAAGCAGGAAATCAGTCACCTGCCCCTGTCGGCAATTTATCATCAAGGGACCAATTCTGACACACTGATGTTCATAAAAATACATACCCGCTTAGGGACCAAAGTTGGGGTCACACCCACTGATGGCCAAGTCATGTGGTCAACGTGAAGCATGCTTTACCTTTACAAACAGGTCTATGAGGAACAAACGGGAAGAGAAGATCAGAAACTACAATTACAAATATTTTGGCAGGAGCACTGAGGGAGAGGGTTTTTGATAAAAACATGGATGGCTCAGGTACTGTATGTCACAGACATGTGGAGATGATAAAGAGCAGTAAGTGTCAAGTCAGAGAAATATTGACAACATGATAATGAGGTAGTAGTCAGCAGGGCGCTGCATACTTTATTTTCAATGGTATTTTCGGCAACCTACTGTATTGACGCTGATACATTTACACGCTGAGACACAGTTTGTAATGTAAGACATATCCGTATCTTTTACTTAACACAGTGCCACATTTCTAGGCAAAAATAAACGGGTAGATGAGAGACTCCCATTAGTATGATTCTTACAGATGATCCTTAGGGACACTATAAAATACTAGTTGTAAAGATTTTCTGCAAAAAGTTTTAATTTATACTGCACTTTTATTGAAACGAGCACAAAATTCTTTTTTTTCGTCAGTTAAGCAAATCAAATACAGTTCGTCTTCCGACATACGGGATACATGTTTCAAATCAGAGGGCTTTAGAATACTGTGTGTTAGTTGATAGCGTACAAATTCTCCCAAATCTAAGTAAAAGCATGCTTTGCAGCATGGTTTCAGTCAGAATTGGTCCCTGTTGTATTGCACTACAGTAAAATAACTCAAGTTATACCGTCACCGTCTACAGTGGAGCTTGCTAGCTGGACAGCAGCTAGTTCAAGTTGGGATGATTGGGTGCCGGAGTGGGTAGTCAGCATGATATCTCAAGCATGGCGGCAACCCTACCGCAATGCTAGGGATTTCTTTGATCACAGTATCATATTGTTGCGACAGCACCACAATTTATAACGATCACAGAAAATCCGTCAGTAGTATAAGCAAACACCTCCGACACGTCCTCTCTCACACGGAGATGAGCGGCAGCTCTGCTGGACTGATTTAAAGTTTTACTCACACCCGGCGTAATGGACATGTCGCTAAACACAGGGAGGAGGGAGCACGCGATCCCTTTCTCCCACCAGAGATCACACCTTGTACTGACACACTGTTGGGTTAGCCGTTACCCTCTGGAGCATGCTGACACTTTGTTTCTTGCATAGCTATTCGCATGTGCATGCTTGGGCATCCCGAGCTCTCCTCGCAGATGCCGGCCCGCCCTCCGGGCCAGTGGGGGAAGGTGTTACCCTGCACCGGCCACTGTGTCAACATGAGGTCAGGAAGAAGTGTTCCACGTGTCTACTGTACTCCTGTAAGGGAGGCCCGCGCAGACAACAACCTCCTGCTGGGTAAAAATAAACCCAGTGTGAAGTGCCACCACTCCGGCCCTGCACCTGCCATTTACCTCCGTTTGGTTGAAGCTCTATAAATGCAGGCACAGCTATTAAAAGATGGGAGGTGTCCAAAATGGTGCGAGCAGATGCTGGGCACCTTGCTCCCTGTGTGCAGGATGAGTCTGCCACAGGCTTAAAAGAGCCCAAAATAGAGGGGTTGACATATGGCCCTATGATTGTTTGAACATGGAATCTCCTGGACTCCTGCCACTCGGCGTAAATCCTTTGATACCGCCGCACCAAACCCGCTGATCATCTTTCACCTAACCCCAATCAGGTCATCTGTTGGCATGCCAAGATGCAATGACCAAATTTGGGGTTCAATGGGCTGCTGCATGGACAGCGCTGACACAAACCACTCCAGCAGAGGAGGAACACTAGTGTGCAACAGTGGTCAGTGGTGTGTCCCACTGGTGGGACTGAGATATACAGGCATGGTCTTTTAGCAACAGCGGCATTGAAAAGCACATGAAAGATTGGAGGTCAAAGCCCAGCTTTCCCACTGCCCCCTTTATTGCTGAGTTACTACAGAATTAGACGACTGAATATTGTGCCTGCCTATGCTAGTTTAGTAAAACATGGGACCAGCAAGTCTTCCAGTCTGAGAGAGAGACCACACGGCTTACTGCTCTGGAGAGGTATATCCAAGGACATTTAAACTGATAAGAGTTCACATTTAGGTAACAATTTTTTTTTTCCCCCAGGTGGAGAACAAGAGAAAATGGCCACCAAGTTCACCAGACTTTGATCTGTACACTCAGTCTTCCAATAATAAATATATACATGTCCTGGTCGAGTCCAGGCGAAAAAACACAACTGTGAGACAAGTGAGTCTGTTTATGGTTTGTTGACAACGTTGCTGTCAAATTTTAAAGAACTTTTTTGTTTTAAGAAAAAAAAATCTTATCTTGTCTATCAAGAACTGGCAACTACTTATTCTTTAGATGCTGAGGGGCAGAGGGGTCCTTCTTCATATACAGCATGACCACTTACAATTAACAAAAAAACAAAAACAAAATTATTACTGTACATAGTATTTCTTATATATTTTAAATTAATCTGCATCATTTTTATATTTATACTAATAACCACGTTTTGCATTTGTTCTTTTTTATTTAGAGCCCCAGGGTTCCAGGAGGGGCAGTGAGACAGGACAGACTCTGTCCTGCCTAGTACAGTCAGTGGGGGTCTTCCTGTCCGGAGGACCCTCAGCCTTGGTTCAAGTCACTTTCTGTATCTCTAATGCAGCCCTCCTCTGTTGCATGGCCAAACAGCCACCCTCCGATCAGACCTTGGCCTCCAGCATCTCCAGGAAGAGTTTGTGCATGGGAACCTTGCCCTGCACTTTGATGCTGTAAAAGTGCTGCACAGCCTTGGTGGCCGTCTGCCTCAGCAGGGGCAGGGTCATGAGCAGCTTGCCCGCCCGCCGTGGGTCCTCCTGGTGCTGGCTGCTCTCGTAGTCCTGCAGGGCCTCGTGGAGGGCGTCCTGAAGCTTCTGGACCGCCTCCATGTCCTCTATGTGCATGGAGTCTGGACGGGAGCACAGAAAGGAGCATGAGGATTGATGGGTTTTCAAATTTGAAAAGAAAAAAAGAATTGAGTAACTTGTAAGAAATGTAGTTTGCACTTTGAGACAGTGGTAATATAACAGGAGTGATGGGAAATGGATTTTTCTACAACAAAATTAAATCTCATGATTGATCTTTACTGCTCTGTCAGTTGCGGCAAGGTATGGAACACATTATAAATATAACTCAGACCCTGACAAGATAAAGAATAGATCATAAAAAAAGGAACATCTGCTTTACTTTATTTATTTATATATTTATTCTTTGGTGGACTGGGCAGGATATTCATATGGCCCTTGACCAGAGGGACTGGAAATCAATGTTATCCTCCAGTAACAATGGCATGAATAGCACCCAATCTCTGCTGAGTAAGTACACATTAAACACCTCTCTGTTCCAGAGGACACGTCGTTTTTGAACAAAAAAAACAAAGAGGGGGAAAAAGGGGGCTCCATTAGGGAATTGGACGCTGTAAACAAGCCTGAGATGAATGCAAAACTTCCTTTCAATTAATTTCTTCCTTACTCCCTCAAAGGAATTTCTGACCATCACAGACAAGGAGAAAACAAACACTAATGGGTTTTATTTTACAAACTGATTCGACAACAAATCCAGGAAATGTAGGAGTAAAGAATGGAAAACGTTAATATCCCTGAGAATTTCTCTCTATACATCAAATATACATAAAAAAAGAAGCTCTTGCTTCCTTTTTTATACAGTGAACAATAAAAAAGACGGTGACTCTCTCTCAGCGTCCGTCTGCCCAAATCTATTTCTCCTCTCCGGTTTTAGAGCAGTCTACAATTTCAGTCTGACTTCCATGACGTTTCGCTACAGCGCGACCACATTTTCACTGATCCTTCCGTACATCGCGTTACAGCTCTCCTCTCTCTCATTTCCCTGCCTCTGTTTTCTCTCCCGCTTTCCCCCCGGTCTCTCTCAGGGACTGGTCTGCGGTTGCGCTTTCTCACACTGGTTAACTGGTGTCTGGCACTCCAGAGGTAGCATGTCATTGGCTGCCTGACTCGTCTCACCTTGGCGGTGAATATTTTACCACACGGGACAATAAAAGGCAAAACAGATTTCAGACTTCGCCCCAAATTCATTGACTGGAACAACTGTATTCCCAAGACCTTGAGACATTTCTCACCCTGACGGTTTTCAAATCCACAGTGGTAAAATGAAGTAGGTCGTTTTGTAAAGTGAAAATGGGAAGGAGGGATGTGTGAGGGGGAGGATAGAAAGAACAAAAGGCAAAAAAAAATTGGAAAAAAACCCCTCTCAGATAAGGATGTGGTGTGACATAATTATCTCTTGTTCTTTTCATGGAGACTGAATTCACAAGTGAAGCACCTGCGTTTTTAAAAATCAAACCAATATTTTATTCTGTTTATCAAACAACACACACACACACACACACACACACACACACACACACACACACACACACACACACACACACACACACACACACACACACACACACACACACACACACACACACACACACACACACACACACACACACACACACAAGCATTAAACCTGATTTGGACTCTGCTATAATGAAATGTTTTCAGTGATGGGGGAATAGAGACATATCAAAAGATGGGAGGGAAGAGAGCTGGAGACAGCGGGCACACTGCTCACAGCCCTTGGAGGAGGGGTGGACTTAAAAAAACAACTCTGAAGAAACAATTTCCTCGCAATCCATCAGTGAGCCCACGTCGATCCGATTGATAAACTGCTAATTACAAAATCAATCGCTATGAATTTTCACAGCTGTCAGACAGAGGGGCTCCCGGGAGAGTGATCTCCCAGAGACCTTGTTCTAACGTTCCGGACACCCGCCGCCACCACCTCCTCCTCCTCATCCCCCTCCTCTTCCCTCGACCCCCATCCCTCCTCTCTGCCACAGCCCCACCTCCCTACCAAAGCCCTGTTGGCTGAAAGCAAAGCCCCACCATCAGCATTATCATTTTTCAGCCTCGGACAAAACAAGGGAAAGCGGCCCTGTGACCCGGGCGTGCATTGATCAGAGCGGGACAGGTTGTGCCTCCTCAAAAGAAGACCCGTCAATAGCAGCGTGCCACCTCCGCATTGGAACAAACGAGGCCTATCACTCGCTGATACTCATTCCATTCGACTTAACACATTTTATTGACAGCCCCTGTGCTCCTAATGAAATGCTAAATTTATCTCCCGTGGCTGCTGTGGCCTCAAGCTACTCTTATGGAGATAGTGAAAGAGAGGGGAGAGGGAGCGCTGGAGAAATACCACAACATGGACGGTGTTCAATTACAAAGAGCTCACTCCTCCATCCCTCTTTCTCACACACTGCCCTTATCGTCTCTCCATCTCTCCATCCCATGCTTCCAAACTAAAGGTTACACTGAGAAACTCCTGAAAAACTAAGAAATGTCATTTCTGAAACTGTGTCAGACAACACCCTGCTGTTTCTGGATATTACACTGGGCAGCGTGCATCACTCAGAGGTCGAGTCGGGAAAAAGTGAAATATTCAGAGAGAATAATAAACCTGAAGTTTGTCTCAGCAACATTGTTTTCTACGGTGCGGACTTTTCTTTTGACAAAGTTACATTTCCACGTAACTTTGCTGATTATCCAGTAATTTATTATATTCATTTGTTGTTACAGTATACAATATAATTCATTAATTTTTCTTTTTACTTCCTCCTTGTTGGTATATTTGAGGTCAAAAGTACATTTTTTTTTTGGTCTGGAATTTATTGTGAAAATATTTACAAAATATTTTAGATCTGTCTTATGTTATATGATACTATTGTAAGCTATATATGTGTTCTATATATATATATATATATATATATATATATATATATCTATGGATTTATAATTTAGAAAAATATAGTGGACCAAAGAAATTATGAATGTGTGCCTCTAATAGTGATTAAGTTCCTTCAAATAAATCATTCATTTATTAGGTTATAGCATTTTTATTATACTGTAGCACGATTTTTATGTTACTAGGCAATACTGAAATAATAAAATACGACTCTTTTTGTCATCACAATCTACTCACTTGAAATTAATTTTGTTTTCTAATGCTTATAATTCATCAAAACACATAACATTTACTTCAATTAAGAATCATGACACGTGAAAGTCACTTGTGTTGCGTCAGTGTGCTGAACACATTCCCACCTGAGTTGGCGAGAGCGATGGCCTTGAGTGTGACAAACTCCTCCTTCTCCACTTTGAGCTTCTTGTATTTGCGGACCAGCTGCAGGATGGACACGTAGAGGTCGAGCAGGCCCGTCAGCCGCGAGTGCTCCTCGTCCATGATGTAGTCCTCGGCGTACACCAGCTCATCCTCGTACGGCAGCGAGCGGAACACAATGCTGAGGATGAGGATCTCCATCCAGGCGCTCTGCAGTAGACTCATCTGGTCTCCCAGCGACAGAGTAGAAAAGCCTGGAAGGACAGAAGGGGAAACGACTCCATGAAGACCTTAAAATAAATGAGGCTGGTTTGTGTTAATGCATTTCTGCTTGCACCAAAAAGGGAAAAAAAAAGCGTATATGTGCCTCTTCTATATTCCCTTCATCTTCCTTTGTTGTTAAGAAATAACACAAACAGCACTTTGAGTTGATTAGTGAACCAAAAAAAAAGAAGCTCAGCGGTACCAAAGTAGCATGGAGTACATGTTTGCGAGAGGTGTTTAATTTTAAATGCACAGTGGAAGGTTCTCTTTGAAGCCCGTGTCAGAGCACTCGAGTGGGCTTTACTGTAAGTGAGGACAGTAAATCGGTGCAAAGGTCCGGGATACACAAAGCCATGTGGTTACCCCTTGTATCCTGTCACACTTCTATTGGTGTGAGGGGGGATTAGCACCGAGACACATTCTCATTGGAGGGGTTGAGGACATGACATGCACTGTGTAGCGGGAGGAGGTGATGAGGGGACGTGCACGCACACACACACACACACACACACACACACACACACACACACACCTGCTCAGATACACAAGCGTGTCAACCAGGAAAACAAACACACATGTGGATCATGACACCTAAATGTATGCACATAAATCCATACACATAAAAGAACACACACACACACACACACACACACACACACACACACACACACACACACACACACACACACACACACACACACACACACACACACACACACACACACACACACACACACACACACACACACACACACACACACACACACACACACACACACACACACACACACACACACGGGTGCTGGGTTCACTTGGTTCAAGCCCAGCCTGAAGACCCGCTTAAACCCAGGGTCTCATTCTCCAGCAGCAGCTGGATGAGCTGAAATTGGCTCCGGCGCATCAGACCTCTGTCATTTCCTCTTCAACACCTCTACACATGCTCAGAATAGAACATCAAATAAAACAAATCGCTAGATCCCCCAGAAGATGAGCTGAGGAAGTCAAACAAATTAAAGATGGTTAAGGCAAAAAGAGAAAAGAAGAGAGAGTAAGGGGCAGATAGCCAGATAGCTATCTCATACCTATTTTTTTTGCTTTGTTCTATCTCTCAGCTGTCAATAAACTGCATGAACCTTCCCTCACACAGCTTCTACTTCCCCCCCATTCATTTCCCACCTCCCCTCCCCCTGCTCCGTGTGCCTGCAGGCGGCCCTTTCTGACAGCATATTAGGCTCCTCAGCTACGCCCCTGATCAATATGATTGCTTTCATAAGTTTGGTGTTGCCATTGCGTGATTAAGAGGCGAAAGATTATAGTATTGACCGAGACGCTCGCCACACAAGCGCCCCACGTTTTCTCTTAAATATAAATGATCTCATGCTTGTGCAGCCACCAGCCCGATGTGTATCTCCTGCTGCCAGGACGCCATGAAAACAAACACACACACACACACACGCACACGCACACACGCGCACGCAGGCTGAAGAGAATGAGAGACATGATGAGGAAGTGTGAGAGAAAGTTAAGAAGAAGCAGGATGGGGAGAAAGAGAGAGAGAGAGAAAGGCAGAGAGAAAAGAGGAGCCAGCGAGAGTGGTACCTGAGTGTTCAATTACCCTTATCGTGGTGATGACCACTGCGGGGGAAGAGCCGGAGGATACATTAATTAACAGATTGTGATCAGAATGTGAGGGCCTTCACATTCTGAAGGGGAATCAATAGTCAGTAGAATAGAGTGCGAACACAAAGGTGCCGGTGCCTGACTGGACCGGTCAGAGGTCTGAAGAGCCCAAATTAGACCAAACACGGCAAACTGCCGAAAGCACTCAAAACACTTAACCATCATCAGCGGAGGCAATAAGCCATATTTTTGCAAAGTCCTGTGCCATTACACGTATCCAGGCTGCGTCTTAAAATCTTTTGTTGTGTTATTTCCTTGTCTGCATACGTGGCCATTAAATTGGACAGAATGTGGACTGGCCGGAGGGGAAATTGTCATGCAAGCATGGACGCGGTCTTGATTGCCGCATCAGGTTGGCATCACAATCACAGGCAAAGGCTTTGTCTAGCCTTTTAATGCCAAGGAGGACTGAAGCGGAACTAAAGCGCTGCTCCCAATGTGACAGCCGGTGTGAAGGCCTTGTTCAGGGCTTGTTGTAGAGGCTTTAGAGTTGTTCTGATACAGCAGACACCTCTCAGCCATATGCACACACGCCGCCCAGCAGCCTACAATTACCTTTGACGCTAAAAGTCCTTGAATTTAATCCAGTGTTGTGAGATGGAGAGGTAGTGTTTTTCCCCTGCTCCATCCCCTCTCTTCAGGGCCTAAATTATCGCTCCAAATGGGATCTCGTGTCGTTGCCTCGCCTTTTTCCACTCAATTTAATCGAGTAATGAAGTGACTTCCCGACTCCGCAGGTCACACGGCGCTCTGGCCGCCACACTCTGAAGGTGGCCCGGTTAAGTGCCGTCGGAGTGGGTGATTTCCTCTAATGAAATATCAATATTTACATCTTCATTTCCAGCCCACTGCCTTGGCGGGGTTTGACCAAACATGACACAATATTGACCAAATCAGACAGGCCTGTCTGCGCACTTGAAGGGATTTTTCCACTCCGCTGCTGAGTGCACCGGCAGATATCTGTCTAAAAGTCTTTGTGGCGAGAATACGGAGATAATAACAATGAGTTTTTCTTTGTTTACTTTGACTACTTTGATTTCATAAAAGGATTTTTAAAATAACTCCTAGACGTTTCATCCTGCAAATTCAGTTCAATGTAGGAAGAAGGACAAAAATAAACAGAGATGACCAGAGCCCGGCTGACCACTAACTGCGTCAGCACACCATCATTCACAGCTCAAAGGGTGAAAACAAGACCGCTGAAGGCTGACAACAGAAGCCAGAACTATCATCTCTTCCTTTATCTCCCCAAAAGCCCTCTGCTGCTGGCAGGAGGGGGCAGCCCAAACCCACAGACGGCTGCTTCAAACCCCTCGTAGATATTAATCAGCGCGCCGTTTCATCTGCCAGAGCACAGGACGGTCCAAAATGAAATGCTGGAGATTTCTGTTGAGCTGGAGTTCATATTCTATTAATTTATTATTGTTTCCCTCTCCCCGAGGGCCATTAGCACGGGTAATAAAAAGAGATGTAATTACGAGGCACGGTGGCCCCCTCCAGCTGCAGCCCCCTCGTAACTCAGCCTCAATCAGACAACAGAGCAGACAGAGGGAGGGAGAGTGGAGGGGGGGGGGAAATGGCAGGAGGCAGAGAGAGAGAGAGAGAGAGAGAAATGGGGGATAAAAGAGAAGAGAAGATACGGGCGAGAGAGGAGGGAGATAAGAGAAAGAGAAAGAGAGCGAAAGGGGGCCGCGGAATAAGGGGAAAAGGAAGAGAGAGATGGAAAGAGGAAAAGAGAGTAATGCTGCCTGGACGGGGCTGATCTATCATGGCCAGCTATCAGAAGGACAAGCAGGCCCCGAAGACTTCTGCCCAGAGGCAATCTCACCTCAGCCAAGTCAAGTGCTCTGCGGGCTCCAGTTGGAGTAAAACTGCCCCTAACAGGACCCCAGAGGTTCAGCGCGTCTATTCTTTTTTTTCCCCTAACCTTAAACTGAACTGAATGATCAGGCTGCCATGCGCTTATTCTATATCAAAGCTTCTTTTATTTTATTTTAGACAGAGCTTTAAAAAAAAAAGAAAAGAAAAAGTGTATGCACCTTTGACTGTATAGATCGCTCTGATCTGGCAGAGCGACACAGTGTAAGATGAATAACCAGAACACGAATGAATGGCAACTTGGAGCAGCTTCATAATGGGGTGTGTGTGTGTGTGTGTGTGTGTGTGTGTGTGTGTGTGTGTGTGTAGCTTGCAGCTGCCGACCATGATTCTTCTTGAATTTACATGACAGCATCAGGAGGACCCAATCAATAGCTGCTTGGTGATAAATTGCTGTGCTTGACATAAATAATTTGACCTGAAGTCGTTCAGCCGCATTTACAACACAAACAGCTCAGTTTGCCACAAGCTTTCTTAACAGCTGCTGTTTTTATGTTGGACAAAATCATGTTAATAGAAACTAGACAGACTCCGGAAAAGAAAAGAGGTTGACAATTTTTTTTTAATTTCAGCTCCAGCGCTCACTTTCAAGAGAGTCAGCTATCTGCCTTCTTTCAACATGATAACCGCCCCATTATCCCATTGTAAGTAGCAGGGGAATGGGTGATTTGACCAGCAGACTGTGAACGTTATTAGGTTGAAGAACGTCAAATACAGTAATCCCCTTGTTTTAATCTGGACCCTGTGACCTCCTGACCCCAGCAGGGAAGTCTTTAGCCCTCCCCAGGGTCCCACTGCCCAACACTGACTGTTACATATCTCCGCTTAGCCGCAAAGGCCAGCACGAATCAGGCTTTAATCATTGCCATAATTACACATAATTTATCTCCTGCTGCCATCAAGCAACATTGCTTAATGAGGGATGGTGCTCCGCTGACGATCACTTCAAGGCACATCAGCATATAAGATTTTCTACAGGACAACTTATATGAAATATTGTATAAAATTCTACACACGGTGATACAGTGTCATTATTTCTACACATTTTCTACGGCTTCAATTTGTTCACAATATGAACACTACACACACATATTTGTGATGCCGTATTTACTTGCGTATGTGTCACACTAACCAAAGAAAGACCTTCCCCACCCTGCCTGGCAATTGTCCCCTTCCTGGCCCTGCATGCTCCCGACTGCCTGTCTGCCTCCGATACGCCCCCATCTCAATCTCCCCGCGGCTTCTCCACCTTCCTTCCACTCTCCTGCCTGGGTCCAGGCCTCAGCATCCACCTGATTGTTCAATCTATCTTTATCTCCTGTGTTGAAGCCTACGTCAGAGGGTAAATTGAATATACTAAGAGCTGTCTGTTGGTGTCTATATTTAATATAGTGCGCTGATGAGGTGCTGATTTATTGCTGGGCAGTATTCACACTCTATTACAAGGAGATTACGTAGCTTGAGTGGGATCAGGCTGGCAACACAGTAAGTAGATTTCCCAATTTAATGGCAAAGAGAAAACAGGAGCCCGGAGGGGGCTGGAGGAGGGTGGGTGATTATGGCGGAAGGTTGAGCTGACACAAACACGACAACATACAAGAGGTGCGATCTCTCTTTAACATCGTTGCCGCCGTTTTAACAGCTAACGTGGCAGGCGGCTGTCTGTCAACTGCGGAGCTGATGAGCTGGAATCCAATAAAGCACAGATGATGAATATTCCCAAAACACCAGTAATGAATAGAACAATGGCAACCAATCCTGTTTCATTAGATGAATCTGGTCTGAATCTAATGCCGAAAAAATGCAGTAACACATGAGAAGGGTGTAGGAATTACAGCTGTGTAGTTAACTAATTTCTTAAAATTATAAAATGAAGTTCTGACAGACTATAAATTCAAATGTTATTTAAATATTTTAGATTCTAGTGGTGACATGCCAGAGCGAAAATATGTTTCATTGTGTAGGAGCGGCAGCGGCAGGAGCAGCAGTGTCAATGTTTGCTTGGCCCCTCACCCTCCAGAGAATTCCCAGATGAGAACGCTCGGGCCTGGGAAGCTGGGATGGAGGCTGGCAAACACCAAACAACAAGCACGTCTTGAATAACAGCATGCATGGCAGTTTTTACATATGAACACATGACATTCCCACTGCGGGTGGGAAGGGATGTGGGGTGGCAGAGGGCCACAGGGGTCACGCTGGTGTTCTGTCACTCCTGAAGAAGGCAGCGGCGTCACGGTGGTAAACAGGCTTGAGTGTGCAGAAGCTGTCAGTGCACGTAGTTCTAAAACTAAACCTCCTGGACAGAGTGAAATGCAGCTTTATGGGATGGAAGGGGGCCAGAGGGGTGGACAGTGCACTGCTATGTGTGTCAAAGGTTGTTAGCACCTTAGGAGCAACAAGCCATCTGTCAGCATCCCCCTACCACTGCTCCTAATGACCCTGCCGCCCCACAGGCAACAGCCGTGTTAGACTGCTTCGTGGTGCTATTTGGAGCAGTGACACTCATGTCCAAAAGCTCCGCAGTGATTATCAATTAATCAAAGGCAGATTCAGAATGAGGGCAAGACTGCAGTCTGGCAATGGCAAACCTGTGAAACGGACCTCGATGTGTGACACCAGCCTTCAATATCTACCTCATTAAACCAAGTTGGACCTAATCTGATCGATTAACCGTGTTCTTTTTTCATTTAAAATACTTATTTTTCTTTTAAATCCCGCAAAACCCCAAAAGCACTTCATGTATGCAAACTGACCTTTCATGATACGCTGAAGAGGCAGAGATGATGAAGCTGACATTGGACCCTGTAAGGCAAAGATATCATCTACACTAATGACAGAGCTTTGATGTCCTCCCATTGCCCTCCAATTAAAACTCAATAGGGCCACTCGACTCCATATTATGCCACTTTGAAACGCATTCTCAAATGTAAGCTTAGAATAGAGGAAGTTTAAATATCAATTCGGAGAAGGTAAGTGGCAATTTTCGTGACATTTAAATTGTTACGTTTGGACTTTAGTCGTCGGCCCATCTGTCAATGGCCTAATCAATGTGGTCTACTTCATAATGAACTGTTAATCTTTTTAATTCCTTCGCCTTAGGCTGCAAAAATCTATCAGAATGCAATCAGCAGTTTTATACCCCCATTCCTTTCTTGTCCCGGAGCGGATTGAGCGAGAAATATGGTAGGAACGGAGCATGGTAGGCTGCCCTGGGGTACCGTCGGAGCATGGAGTGTTAGTGCACAGAGTCTCGCTCAACCAGTGAACCGTCTCTGATCAGGTTCAGCCATGTACAACTCAATTATTCAGACATTTCATGGCCAGAGGACACCCACTGTCCTAATACAGACACCACCAAAGGGACCGGCACAAACCAAGCACTCTCTCGCTGAAGTGGAAGTCTTTATTCTGTCACTGTGCTTTCCATCTAAAAAGAACGTGTGTGATTGTTGTATACAAGTTTTAAAAAGTGACCAAAATTTAAAACAGCAGCCTAAGTATGAGTCAAAGGCAGTTCAGAATAATCTACTTACATCCCATCGTCTTGCAGGTGCTGCGCAATAGTAACCTACTCACTCACAAGTGGAACAGGCTTACTGCCTCGGGTTTTGGGTTATACGATCATTATCGACGCATTTGGAATGACAGGCTCTCTGCTGCAATCTGTGGGACAAATCCCATTAACATTGTGGATCCATCCACTGTACAATACGTGTTAGTATAATCTGATTAACAGTGCTTCAACACTATGACACATAAAGCCCAGTTAGTGTACACATTAATATGATGATGCAATTGAGGATGTAAGTTAAAAACTTTAAGACCTGGTGTACGTTTAATGGTTTGTCAAGAGAATGATTCATGGGGGAACAATCATATATTTTCACATGTGGTAAATGTTTACTTAAACAAATTCAGGTCACTCAGTGAGATGTTTTTTAGTAAAATAAAATAAAAAAACCTAACATTTTATTGTTACTTCTATTGTATATGCATGTACGCGTGTGTGTGTGTGTGTGTGTGTGTGTGTGTGTGTGTGTGTGTGAGTTAGTGAGTTAGTGAGTGATACCGTTGTGCCAGCATAGTCTATTCTCAGCAGCCAGTATGGGAATGTTGCGGGTTGTGCACGTCGACAGTGAAATTTTTGGGTCACAACGATGAGAGTGTGTTATGGGGTCAGTTGTGATCCACTTAGTAAGCTCCTTGGTTTTAACTCTCAGTCTGCTGACCATGCAGGGCCTGTGAGGAGTGATCCAAACCGTTTAGATGTGTAAGGGGCCAAGGCTGAAGCCAGGGCCGGGGAGCATATCCATCTCTAATCTCCTTACTATCAGATCTGTACCTGATTAATACCCCTCCTTCTGAGAAGTACCCCTCCTTCTAATACCTTTTCGGAACAAAATGCACCTGTCTGAGGTCAGCTGGAGTCAACTTGGCTGAAAACCTCTACTGAAAATAATGGGACCAACATCTAAATGATATGTTGTGGTGCTGGATTACGCACACACGTGAATGTTTGTGTGTTTGCCAAAGGCAGCGAGTGCGTGTGTGTATCAGTGCTATTGCACATTTCCTGTATGCTGACAGCTGTCTGCCTGGCCCAAGTTATGCTGATGAGAAGAAGAGGTTATGGAGGTGACGCCGAGGGACACATTTATTTAGTTTGCTACCCCTCCGTGCCTGCAGCGCTGTAATGTTATAGAGTTATGGGGTCAAGCACAAGATCAAGGAGAATCTGCCTCGGTTGCAAAAAAAAAAGAAGAAGAAAAACAGCGGCTGAACAATGTGTTCTCTGTCAAAATCAGGAAAACTCTTGAAGGAAGCAAAATCTCTGCTGACGTGAGGCACTGTATCCTTAATTCAACAGCCTCTCATAACCTAACCCCTCATTTATCAGAACGTCTATGGGGCAAGGAAGAAACACAATTATGCCCATCAATAATTCAAGGGTGTGTGTGCGCTTGCGTGCGTTCAAGTGTGCATGTGTGTGTGTGATATGATGTCTTGTTTGATTGGTTAGGTCCCCAACTTTGCTCTAAATCTCCCTGGTGATTACAGAATACATTGGGACTGGGTGTGTTCCCCCCCACCTATCCGCTCAATGCAGGGATTTTAGATGCACTCTATTGATTTGTTCCTTGCACAGCTATGTCCATTTCGCACCCCCTCCACCCGCCACACACCCTGAGGCTGTATGAGCTGCTGTCATTAATTATCTTTCCGTGTGTGTGTGTGTGTGTGTGTGTGTGTGTGTGTGTGTGTGTGTGTGTGTTAGTGTGTTTTTGTGTTTGAGACAGGAGGTAGAGAAAAATAAAAATGGGATAAAAAAGCTTCAAAATAAGACTGAGGTTAGAAAAATAATTGCTTTATACCTGGGATGTGTTTAGCCCAGCCGATGATGACCACCAGCTCGCGGTCAGCCAGGTCGCACAGCGTGGTCAGAGCCTTGATGTCGCTCTCGGGCATGGTGGGGTCAGGCATGGCATAGATCTTCTCTGGCTCCGCCACCAACAGGTGAGACACTATCTTTGTGACTGAGGATAGAGGAGGGGGGGGTGGGGCGTCAAAGCCAAGCAGAGGTCAAAGGTTGAATCACTGCAGAGCTCAGTGAAGCACAAAGATGCGCTGATAAAAAAAAATAAAAAATTGTACATTGGTGAAATATCCTACACAATGGCGTGGACCTCACTTTCACCATTTCTTTCTTGCTCTCTCATTATGCATACTAATGGATGGAACTTTAATTAGTACGAGTGAAAGCTCTTCTCCCTACAGAATTCATGGAGAAAATGTATGCAAGAAAATGTGAGACACTCATGTTAATCGTTGTTTAATATCGGTCATCAGCTCAATTCAGCTCTGACCGGAACAATACATGGCATGTATATATATATATATATATACAGACCAATGACCTCTGTACTGTCCACAGGGAAGAGAAAGGAAAAGCCTAAAATTCAGTCTCAGTTGTCTGAGTTTTACCTGCGTTAAGGCCTGGCAAGAGAGGGGCGACGGAGGAGAGAGACAATGGGCAAGTGACGGAGCAGTACTCACGAGGCTTTTTGGTGGGAGGGGGGAGTGTCAAGCCCAGGTAGGGGTTGTTTTCTGCATCCAACCTCCGCTTGTACTTCTGTCTGCCCCCTCGCACACGGTCCAGACGAACCCCTGTGTTGGATATGACAAAAGGAGACACTAAATGAAGAGAGTACCTTTTTTGGGGGGAGGCTAGATTTTATGGGACATCAAATACATGAAAATGTGCCAGGTCCAAAAATATTGAAAGGTAATTTTAGATATAAGATTTAACAGTAGTAAAAACACAAATATATGCAAAACAAATCCTCCATATAAATGTAGCACATTGATCAAAAATTGCACCCTATTGTATTCTGTATTAGATCACGCATAAAAGCTGCTGTGTGAGTGACGGCGCTCCTCTCTAGCTTGTATGTAAACAATGTAAAAGGACTGCATAGGGGCATAAGTGTTTGTGCGCCCGTGAGAGAGTATGCACTCCAGTGTGTGTGTCTGTCTTGTGTGTGTGAATGTGTCAGAGGCGCTGCTGCCTTCCCATATGTGGTCCATGCCTGGCTGGTCTACTGTGACACAGCTGAGCCCAGAGCAGGTCTAAACATATGAATATTTAACGCAGGGTCAATGATCTCACAGACTGGCCTTCTAATTATTTAGGTTTTTGGTTGAGGCAGACCGCATACTAATTAGCTGCCAGCTACATTCTTCTTTGCATGTGTGTGTGTGTCAGAGAGACAGAGAGAGACAGAGGGCTCAGGTGTGTGCTCTACGGGATCTGGAAAAAGATACTTAACCAGCCTACAAGCAAAAAGACAGTCCCACCCACACAAAACATCCACTGTCATACAGCAGATAGATAACTAGGTATTGCTTTCCCATAAAAGACCCTTATTTCACCCCTCTTTCACTGGAGTAGCACCGAGGCCTTATCACCGCCAGCCACACCTAGGGGGCCAGGTTCCACACTGATACTGTAAATGTCAAACCGGGCTCATCATAACATAAGTTATTTATTATGTCATTATTTGATAAGGATGTTTCCATTGGGATGTCTTTTCTATTCTATTAATTTTCAACATAGTTAAAATATTTCATCTACACTGTTCTATTTATTTGATACCACCGAGCAAGGTATTGGGTTATTTAATGTAATTGTATGCAAACATTTATATCCTGCATCCCTGTATCTGGGCCGGCGTGTCACTGCTTCCTACCGTGCAGCCTAAATATCCCTGATATCTTAATCCTGTCAAGAGGGAGAATCCCTTCAATTTACCTTGTATGCATAATGTAACCCTGCGAAACAAATTTAATACTCAAGGGTGGAGGAGAAAAGGTTCAATGAAATGCTTGTGGTGGCGGTGGAGTTAATTTGTCAGCCTACCACGTCCTCTGGGCAAACAACACCCGCAGCCAGAGCACTTCCTTGATGATTTCATCACTTTATAACAGGGAGGACAGTGTCAAACCTGGGCATTGTATAGCCACTGCAAATGAGCCTAATTCAATTTGCCCATCAGCAAGTGCTCTTGGAGAGGATGAGTTTGGATGTGGCCCATGCATGGTGGTTGGAGGTCGCTCAGTGAGGCAAAAGGAACATCAGACGATGTAGGTTAGAAAAACGGTGGAAAAAAGCGGATTCAAAAGCAGATTTATGCAAAAATATTTTTTATGTCAACAGCCCCTCTCTCCCAAAGCAAGTACATGGGGGGGGCGTTCAGTAAACTCTAATATCATGTAACTGAAGAATAGAGATTTTGTCTACTTATATAAATTATTTGATTCCCTAGAAACACAAATCTGATTAGGATTGTCTTTCAATTTCCTGACACCGACAACCCACTAACCTAATTATCCCCAATTCCCAACAGAGCCTCATCCTTCCCAGCAAGCACTGGGGAACCATCTGATGGCAACAACCCGTACTTTGCACACACCCCCGACACTCAAACACAATCTTCATGTGTATCGCATCAGAAATACTTTATTCCCCCTGCGAAGTGTAGTCTTCGACACCCTGCACTTGCTGCTCATGTTTAAGCGCTGAGGAACTTTTCACTTCAGCGGAGATGGTGCCGTTACAGCTGCGGGCGTGGAAACATTCCTTTCCCTGTCAAACCCTGTGTCACCACTTTCTAAACTTTCCTCCGATCCCACCCGATGAGCTCGGCCACTGCCAGGTGGCTGAGCTTCTGCTCTCCGTGATCCTCTTCGCTGGTTGAGTCATGTGGCTGTGTCAGCCAGCGTAAAGCCAGCGATCAAGGTAGATGGGTGCCTCTTTTAATTAGAACAGTCCTGGCCATAATTAACAGATGCTGACAGGAATTAAAGCTTGGCACTAACCTGTCTCATTTTACTGTCCAGCAGGGCCAGACACAGGCAGAGAGGAAGAGAGAGTGATTAAGAGCAGCTAGAGGGATTCATTCACTCATGCTGTCAGCCACTAAGTCCAGGTCTTTATAGGGACCTTTTGTGAGGTTCATATGTCCCTTTGGTGACACCCGAAGCTTTAAGTGACCGGTCTGTTGTTCTTCTTCCAGAGTAAACAGTAGGTGTGTTATAAATGTGTGAAGAGGGTTGAGCACCATTTCATCCAAAGTCATCTCACTGTTTTATGGCCTTCTACACGGTGTAGCAATGGTAGCAGTGGGTGAGCTCGGGTATCATCTCTTCAAAGCAGGGTGCTGGGGGAGAGGGCTTTTGGCCAAGGCGGCTGGCATTTGTGCACGGATTAGCCAAGGCCTCGGGGTGGGGGCTGGGGCCAGCTGACCTAGGGCTCTTCTTTCTCTCCAAAAACAATAATAATCCCCCTCCAAGCGCACTCCTACAGAAGAGCCTGTCTTCACTCACTTTGTGTGGCCGGCCGTGGTAGGGGCCCTTATTTTGAGTCGCTCACCTGTTCTGGGTGTCTCTCCCTGGGGAAAGTGTCAGGATGTCTGGGATGGTTGGCAATGCCAAGGGGGGCTTAGGCAGACCCTATTTTAGCTGGGAAAATCAGAAGGCCACATGGCAAGGCATGGTGAACCTTGCCTTTCAAGGAAGCCGCCCTGTTAAACCGCCATCAGCACTATTTCAAAGTCCCCCGTTGCCAGCTTTGCATGCTTGTAAGTGTGTTGCAGCATTTTCAATCACGAGTGGTGACGAGCGAGGGTAGCGGAAAAACTGTCAGGCCTTTGCGCACCCCTCCCTGTCTGCTGACCCTCAGGGGCTGCCATAGTGACACACTCACCACATACTCCATTTTACAGGTTATCCCCCATTGAACTGACATTGCTTCTCATACTGCTAATTGTTTTTAGTCACGATTGCTTCAGCAAAATCTTATTTTATACTTGCATTACTTTTGCCATTGTTACATCTTGGAAGCTGTGTTAACCGTTATAGACGGCCTGCGACACACGTGGACATTGTCATGTCTAGTATTTCAGGGACTATACATATGAGTGTGTTGTGTGTGTTCTGTTCGTTGTGTATGTGACTATGATGGGGCTATTCCAGGACATGTTTTTCTTTGAAAAGGCCAGTCTGCTGAACAATGAGAGGTGTATTGTATATCAGCACAAACACACTTTGCTTCTTTGTTCAGTAATGATATTTTCCGAAAAAAGCACTGTCACACTGTGATGACAATGAAACAAAAATATATTGTCTTTGGTCAAAGCTTCAGATGTGTACATTTTTGTTCAAAATCTAATATATGGCTGGGCCGTGTATGATATGGTGTGTATCACCATTAACACACCCGTTTTCTGTTTGCCTCTCTTCTAGTCCATGTGCTCACAAATTTCATATCAGCCGGTTACATGTCACCGCATGTTAACCAGCAGTCAATTCCAAACCATTTCCAATCTGCAACTCTACACTGCCAACATCCTGATTTTATAATGTCGTCATCTTACAAACACAGCTGTCTTTGAGATAAAGTACCTAATGTTTAATTCAAAAATATGCTGGATTTGTTGCTAGATGCTTAAAAAAAAAAAATGTAAATGCTAGAGAGGTGCGATATGTCGGCCAATATAGCAAGAAAAACTTAAAAAAAGAATTTAACAAAAAAACTATGTGTTCTCATGTATGTGGAGGCATCTGTGTGTGACTGAGCTAGGGAGAAAGGAAGTCGGTGCAGACAGCGACTACCACTGAACGATGTCAATGCAATCTCTCAATAGTATCTCGTCTTCTCTCTTGCTCTGAGCTCTGATCCGGTTCAATTGATCAGAGGAAAAACCTGTTGGCCCTGACATTTGATTCTTCTATTGATCACTTCCTCCTTTATACAGTCAAGGGAAAGTACAGCGACTCAACACACGGTCTAGGCAGGTCTCCTGTAATTAGACTGCGGATCTACGGGGACCATTTTCCTTACACTTCTTTAGAGATTTGAACTAATAAACAAAAATAAAAAACATAAATGTTTCATTAGGGGTGGCGCTGTACTTTGTTGGAGCAGCAGAGTTATAATTAGGTGACTTTCCATTGAGATACAATTTGACCTTTCTGCAGTAATGAAAGTAAGTTGCAACCTCAGTCACATGAGCAGTGACCATCTCCACAGCCGGCGCCTTAGCATGGCGTTGAGCCGACGGCTTCATAGAGCTTACAGTGGACACAGACCACATGTCTCTCTCTTTCCATTTCATCCTGGTGACACTTTAAAGTGCTGGGCCTCGCAAAGTGCAGAGCTCATACGCAAAACTGCACTTCACGACGCTCTGTTCAATCATTACAAACGTGTTCAATAATTTTGATCGTGAGAGAAATCTGGTTATTTTAGAAGGATCTCTTGCAACACCTGCACAAGACTTCAATCAGTCTGTGATAATAGTTGCAGTGGCTGGCGATGGCGGTCACTATGTAAAAGAGGAGGGTCATTCTTATTCTGGCAATGTGCTGAACACACAGACGTGTGCATTAGAACCTCAGGCTTAGCCGCAGTCTGCATATTTGAGTTTTACACTCTTTCTACTCTGACCTGACACTGGTCATTCATTTATAGCCACGGCTACATATTTTTGTAGTCTCTTATTCTCCAAGATGATATATTGGCATAAATTTTTCATCAGATAGTAATGCGATTACTCTGTCTTTCTGGCACTGAGGCTTTATCTGGCTGCATGCAGTCCAGGGGATTCTGTTACTGTGTGGAGATCCATACGGGCTATGACTCTGGCTTCAGGTGGCAACTGGATATATATGCATCTATAAATCCCGCTCTCCAATGAATAATGGGAGGAATAATGGTGGAATATATATTCTCTGCCGAGTTTGAAAGAGAATTTGAAAGTGTAAGGTTTTACAGAATTTCATTTGTCATTAGATCCTCTATCTGGTCGTATTCATACTGTATAACCATGAGAGACAATCATACCACGCACAACAGAATCAATACCTGACCTACACTCATCAGCGCTTGAGTAGAGGAGAAACAAAAGGATAAAAAAAAACAATAACATCTTTCCTTACAGGATCCCTAAGCTGCTCCCAGAGGAGGCTTGAATAAATATAACACTGTCACTTCACCCCCAAGCCACATATCTTTCATTATTCATTCGTCTGGCCTTTTTGGAGCAACAAACAAGTGAGACGGTGATACGGAGAGAGGTAGAGGCAGGTGGGTGAGAACAAGTTCACTAATACAATGGGATAAGAGAGAAGGGATAGGTGCCTGCCCCAGAAGAGCGGCCAGGCCTCGGGTCTCAGGGAGCTCAGTCAGTGGCAATTTGGAGGAGGGAGAGAAACCCAGCCAGACAAATCCATCGGAAGCATGTTTAATAGTCGCTGAATTCCCCACTGGCGTGACTTAAAAAAAACTCCGACCACAGGAAGAGAGCTGAGATGTTCGGAAAACATTTAGCGGATCAATATGCTGGGGAGAGCGGAGACTGTGTGTGCTCAGGGACCCGGCCTGAGCCTTTCCAGGCGGAATACGGTTACATTTCTATTACTCAGACGGCGGGCTCAAGCTATTCAGCATATTTTTGTCCCCAGCTCAACTGCAAATGATTTACTGCTGTGTAGGTAGGGAGAAGAAAGAGGGACCGAGAGCGGATGTCTGTCTTTCCCAGTCAGTTATGTGCATCTCTCACGCTAGAAATAAAATACAGCAGGACTTTTAGTATCATTAGAGCAAGTGTGTGATGCTGCAGTATTCCACTGGCAGATCCCTGATCGGATCTATGGAGGTTTTGTTTTTGCATAAATGTGTTTTTATACCAAATAAATACATACAGTACAGTGTTGTATGTGTATCTTGTGGATGCAGGAATAATAAAAATGCTCTTACTCTTCTTACCTTCTTTGAGCATCCCCACTTTGAGGCATTTCATGAAGCGACAAGCCTGACATGATTTGCGTCTTCGTTTTGTGATCTCACACTCATTTGTGGCGGGACAGCTGTATTCTATGTTACCTGAGGAGAAAAAGAAGAGTAAGGAGAAGACAGCAAGGTTAGAACCAGCAAAACCAATTGAAAGTAAAATGTTGTTAAAATAACATGAGGTAGAGGCATTTCATCAGTCACTAAAGAAAAAAAACAATTTAGAGCTGCTGGTGAAACAAACACCAGTGTGTACTCGCCGTGCTGTCACATCGCTCACAGTGAATCATCTTTTGCTAACCAAGCATGGCCACTTGTTAATCACACAGATTCCAAAAGAATCCATTTCTGTAGTGTGAAGGTGGCTCCAGTGTCCTCCAGCGAGTACAGTACCTACCCCGGGGTCCACAGCAGCAGGAGACGCTGGGGGCAAGAGGTTAAAAGGGTGGGGGTGGGGACAAAGCTACAATAGTCCTTCAGGACCCATCAGAAGACACCATCCCGGTCCAACACTAAATTGGCCTCATTAATTCTGTGCATGTCCCCTCCGGGCCCCGGGCGCAGGCCACGTCCCCCTGCGCTCAGAGGGGCCTGCCACGGACTCAATAGCAGGCTAGAGAGCCACACGCGCTGCCCCCGACCACTTTACATAATACTGCAGCAGGCCCAAACCTGTTGTTACCACTGTTGCCATTGTTGACTATTTACATAGTGTACAGGCAAGAGGCCTTATGCATTATTCAACCGCAGCGTCTGATTCCAGGACGGCGCAATGAAAAAGAGTTTCATTGCTACACAATAAAAGAGTCGGTTCTGCTGCACTCTAGCATTAGCAACAGAAAGGGCAGGATGTGTGAGGCAATGCCTCCGCTTCTGTCCGACTCCCTGCATTTAACTGTATTCGGGGGGTTTCAATAAAGGGTTTCAGTGTAATGACTGCTTCAGCCTCCTCCTTTCTAAATGGGCTTTCAGCTTTAAAGCTTTTGACATTGGTGTTTTTCTAAACTTTTCTTCTAACCCCAGGTTTACTTCTTTGTCAGTATAGTGCAGAAACTGGTTAACGGGTGATGTAAAATGTAATTTAATCACCATAACTCCTAAAATACAGTTTTTTTTCCCCATCCACTAACACACATGCAATAAACAATGTGCCAGTGGTAATATTTTCTAAAAACACGTGCCATATATCCCTTGAGAGATAAAGTATATTTACATTTTTACGTGTAATATCTGACAGACACAAATCCACACACAAGCACGAGGACTGAATTCCAACATCCTGCCACTGCTCCACAGCTCTGACCCTCACTCCGTATTCCTGTACAGAGAAACGATGGGGCTGTGTAATATTCCACTGGCGTTCCTCCACTAGCCCTCCAACACCCTTTGACAACTTATGCAATTATGTTAACATTATTGGACAGATCAAGCGGAGGCTCCCCAGATGTTATAAATAATTAGAAATTCCTCCTTATATCTGGGTTAGAAATCATTATGCTAATTCTCCTCATCTCTTCGGGATTGGGGTAAATAAAGGTGTGAGGGAATCGGCTGATGAGCTGTGATTGTCTTCCCTCAGTCGGTCCTCTCTGTTGTCGTAGCAGAACCAGGCCATAATAATCCCAACCCATTTCCCCATAATGCTGGGAGGAGGCAATCAGTGCCGCCCTGTGCTTGAATCAATTCATGGAGGCCTTTTTGTGTGTGTTCACATTATTCACTAACCAATCAGCAATTTGCCGGGATGTGAAGTACTAAACGCAATTTTTTTGAGATTTCTTTGATTTCAACTTTTGACTAATTTTATTTTTACTTTATTCACTTCATGATATTGTCTCAAAAACCCAGCCAATTGCCGACACGCGTGCATGCCATGTTGTGGGGTTGACCACAGTTGACCCTGTGCATCCCCGAGGACATTTTGTTTATAAGGGGGGGTTTCTCTCCCCGTCCCCTCCCTCTTGCTAAGGTGCTGGGTACATTTGCACGAACCTAGAGGGTTCGCCCTTTGTTATCGCACACTCCAGAAACAATAACAAACACACACACGCGCACACACTAGCTGCGCTACTGCGTCCACCTGTCCCGTCAAGCCCCCGGTGCGTGTGATGTTCTGTCAGAGGGGGCTTCTCATAGCTCAATGCAGAGTGAGGGGAGGATTAAATAATTTTTCAACTCTGCATTTGGTTTTATATTTAGTAGAGGGAGTGCTTCAGTATTGCCATCCAGCAAGTTTCACTTCATTACAACATGCCTCATGCCTCTTCAACTTTGGCCTAAAGCGACTTAAAATAAGTGCATTCAACCATGAAGATATTACCCAGAAAGTGCGAAAATAAAAAAAAATAAATATGTAAAATCCTCATTAACACTATAGGCACATACTGTGATTCAAATTCAAACAAAAGTGTAGCCCCACAGCCAGAAATGTGCTATGATGCCTAAACTGATGCAAGGATTTTTTTCTTAAATACACAACAGAAGAGCTAAATTTAAGTTGGTGTAATATCTGACGCTTTTAAATGTTTGTTTGCATAAGTAATGTTTGGAACCGCAGCAGTAACAAGCCTATAATTTCCTTAATGTTCAGTCGTCAATATGTCAAAGTCTCCATTTATACTACATGCTAAAGATGCCTGCAATTTATATGGTTAATTGCTGATCAGCCCTTGAATGTACTTGTTAAATAAAAATGTAATTATAGTTATTTAGAGTTATGTATTTAATGTTTTTTTCCCCTAAAATAAACCTAACTGACTGAACTGAACTGAACAGAAATGAAGTGAATAAGTGTCCTTGTGACTCTGAACAGGATAAGAATCACAGAGACAGCCCTTGCATGGCGGCTAAATAGATAGAGACGCATAAGTACTGATTTGAAAATGGAACTTCTGGTTACAATTGATCGAAACTTTTCATTTTACAGCAATCTCGCTATTCAGAAATGATGTCTGGAATAGCAGCTTGTATAGTAACAGTATTGTGTGTTTCACTTTCAGGAATGAAGCATACTGGCGTGAACCCCTTTAACCCGAGGGCCATTCTCAGGTTTATCCATCTTTAGAGAGGTTATGGTATGGTTACCAATAACATTACAGAGTGAAGGGAGAAGAAAAAGATTTCCCTCCTTCTTCTCTTGATAAGTATCTGTCTCAATCTACTTTATGGCTTTTCAGGACCCATGCCAGGGCACAGAGGGGAAAGTCAGGTCTTGTAAGTAAATTACAGTAAAATGGCAGGTATTTCTCATCAAAATCTAAACTGACTTTTACAGGCTTACTGTCAAGGTCTATTACTTCATATAAAAGAGGGCCACCGAGTTCAGTTGGCTTTTCGGGCAATTTTACACTTGGGTTCAAAATGGGAAGAAAACACGGTTCAATAAGAGATTTATGTTTTTGATCGGTGGGGCACGTGAGCAGCGGGGACGGTGGGGTGATTAGGGAGCTCTGAGGGAAAGAGGGGTTCTTCTGGGACAGATGGAGATCCAGGTTGACATTAATTTGGACCCGGCCTTGACTAATGTAACTATTTCCACGTGAGAGTTCAAGGTGGCTTTTCACTGGATGAACAGGTGACAGAAGATGGATTTCCCATCCGCTTTTGTTGAAAAAGGCAAAGGCATGAGCTGAGGAAGTGGGGGCCAGAAGGGGAAGTGAAGCGGGTTGCAGAGTCAATGATTACTCAGTGAATAAAGGCATACATTTGTACACCAAGTCAAAATATTGTAGATTAGAAAAAAAAAATAAAGACAAAATAAAATCCTATTTAGAATTAGTGTCTTTATATAAAAAGAGTTCCACAAGGTGAGTACAAGGTGATAAGGGAACTGTCGTGTACATGGTTGACATTAACTTAGCTGAGTGTGCCCCAAGTGCTCTATAACAATGTGATAAAGGGCTGGAAAAGACAGCTCCTTTGTTTTCTTCTCATTAGAGAGGGCCGTCTCACACTCCACCCTTGACTGCCTCGTTATTCCTTTAATTAATCAGTTCTCATCAACGGCACCCTCTCGTTCTTTCAAGGGCTCTACATCCCGCCATTTACTGCCTCTATTTTCCTGCAGCAATCCTGCATGTGTTTCTTTTATCATTTCGGAAAGGCTTTCACCTCCCCCCCCAAAAAAAGTCCCTGCGTCCTCCTGCCTTCTCTGCCTGGGACCCCTGTCTGATTATTATGCCATTAAGCCTTCTCCTCCTCTCCTCTGAAAGAGCAGCAGGGTCCCTCTCCAATCTAAAGAAGTCCTGTTTTTTTTTTCCCTCCTTTCCCTGAAATTACCCGGCGACGCGTGCCTGAGTTTCTAATTGGCATGCCTGTCCCTGGAGACGGCCCCCTCCCTTCTTCCTAATGAAAAGCCTCGGCCTTAATTACACTTTCCAAACGCTGATTGTTATTGACAAAACTCCTGTGGCTCGGACAAACGACGGCAGATTAGCTCCATTACAGGCAGCCCTCCAAGAAGAGAAAGAGAGGGATTTCAAATCGACAATGCAAAGTGAGGGGGAAAAAGGGGTGCTTTCATTTTTTTTTCCATGTACCTTCCTCTTAATTGTTTGGGCCATTGCTCCACTTAAGACGCCTCTTTCTTCCCCGATGCCTTTTTTCTGTTCCATTGTGTTGCCGTCGGTGTACTTTTAGTTAGCGGACAAAGGCCCAGTTATGTTACTTGAGAGAAAATGTTCATCTTTTGTCAATAGACAGGATTGATGATGGCAGCATGGGTAAACAGGAGGATTTGGCCTAATGCGTTTGTTTGCCTGCAAAAGGTACATAGACTGAATAAAGCTGATATGGCTGTAAGGTCCAAAATCAACACCTCACATCAAGACAGGCGCCCTGCTCTCCATAAAATGCCGGCAGTCATTTGTTGATTAAAATTTACTGAAAGCAATGGATGAAATATGTTCCGCTCAATCAGTTTAAATATCAAATTCCTATTTTTCTTCCACTCTTAATCATCTAATTTTACTGTAACCCAACCCTTTGGCTCATCTTACCTATTTTATCTAGTTTTTTCCACCTCGTATTCCAGTACTACGCCAACAGAGCTTAGACCTGGGCAGCTTTGCCTGTTGTGCAGATTCTTTTTTTTCCAGGCTCTACAATATCTCCGTCTTCCTGATTAATCTGGAGCAGAGTTGCACAGAGGGGGGGCCTTTCATTGCCTCTCTAATGAGAAGCTGTGATACATCATGCCTCGCAAATAGCCAATCGCACCCTAGTCCCCAGGCGTGTGCGCCCGCTCACACACACAGAGAACAGGAATAATAAAGCACATTCTCAGAGCCCCCCCTCCCAATCAGTCCCTACACTCCAGAAAATCTGACCCCTGAGTGATGAAGTCATGTCAACCATACACCACCAACCATGACAGATGATGTCATCATAATCTCACTAGTAGTCTGTCCCATGTCAAATTGTTCCTCTGGTTTCTGTTGTTTTTTTCTTCCCTTTCATTTTTAAAAAATACACAGTTATTTGATAATTAGTCAACATTTTTGTGTGTTTCTAATCTTCCTTCCATGACTATTTTATACATTGATTGTCTGCTGGTCTCAGGAGGAAGAAGAAACATCATCCACACGCCAATGATTTCTTTTTTTTTTTACATAGTGAATCGTTTGGACTGAGTATTTCCCAGTGTTGTTGTGAGGCCAAAGGTGGCTTGTATGGAGGCTGTTTTTGTGTCTGCTGATGTGGCGACATGGGAAAATATGGGGGGGGGGGGGGGGGGAAATACCTTGTATTGTCCTTTTAAAAAAGGCTTTGCAGGCCTCACAAGAGGCCACCCCATAGTGATACCCCGAGGCGATATCTCCACAGACCAGGCACAGCCTCTTGGGGAGGGAGTTCAACATGTATTCGCACTTTATGGACGAGTCCTCCATGATGGTACTGGAGCAGTCGTCATAGCGCTTGCGGCAGGTGCCAGCCCCGAGCCCGCTGGGCGTGAACATAGGTGGAGAGTCCAGGCCGTTGGAGTGGCTATTCATAGCACTGACATAGCCACCACTGGCGTCTGAGTTGCCGCTGGGGCTGTGGTGGCTGACCGTGTCAATGACCGAGGAGGGACTGGATGGCTCCGTCTTGATGTAGGACCCACAACTGGAGGGTAGGTGCCGGTCATCAGCAGCCATTCTATTCAGCAGCCTGGGTGAGGAGAGGGGTGAGACACGGAGGGGGAGGGTTGAGGGTAGAGGGGAAAGGGAGGAGGAGATGAGGGGGATGATTAGCAGAGGTCTTCAAGGGGTACAAGTGAATCTCATCAACCAGTTGAGTGATGGAAACGTCTAAACAGCAAAAAGCTTGATTAGGTGCAAAGCATAATGATTACATGGCTGTTCACAACAACTACAACACAATTACTCCTTTCCTTTAACTAGACATTGTGTAAAATTCTATAGAGTTAATGAATTAAGAGTTAATAATAAGATTGTTTTTTAACCTTGTGCTAAATTCAACTGCACATTTCAACTGATCTTCTAGGGTAGATCTCAAACACCTGACAATCGCTTTTTATGCTTAAATCTTTTTTAAATGGTTAACAGAGAAAACAAAAATGTGTTTCTGAATATAAACATGTCATTGCTACCAATAGGATAAGTTGCGAGATAAGACATTATGTGGGTTTCATGTTATCAACCAAGTCATATTTTATTTGCCAAATCAATTTTTAAACGTATTGCATATCTTTCCATTTTTCTGTTCCTAACCTTCCCTATAAACCAGTGAACCAGGAGGAGGATCCTACTGCAAGTGCCTCATTAGCCACACACCATGGCAGCTGCAAACGGGCTTCAGTGTACAAATACACACACAACTATAGCGCACACAGTCGCACACGATAAAATCACACAGACAAAGAGAAAGCATAGCGAAAGAAAATGGGAGAGAGGGATAGAGAGAACAGAGAGAGAGCACTCAAATAACACACACACACAAGTACACACACACACACACACGTGCTGACACAAAGAGCACATCAAGACAGGGGCATCTCCATAGTTTAGAGAGCAGAGTGGACCTTGGCTTGTCTCCTTGAGTCAGCAGTCAACCAAAAGGAATCATGATGGCAAGATATTGACTTTTTCACTGTCTGCCTAATAACTGTATTTTGGAGTACATGCAATCCGATGCTGTAACCTGTGCAGACTAAAGTGCAGCCGTTTGGCTGTGGCCACAAAATGCACTCTGAAGCCTTCCGTGCCCGTATAAATCTATTTCATTCTTTCTCTATAACCTTTAACTTGAAATTGCATCGGGGGGAGAACAACAGGGAGGAGGGTAAAAAACTTGGACATGTTCAACTCGTTTTTCTGTCCGTAAATAGAGTGAAGTTAAGAGGTGGACCCGGCAGAAAAGATGGATAACTCGATGTATTGGGGATGCCGTGTAGACACAGTGACCTCTTAGGGTCAAGGCGAGGTCACACACTTACATACACACACACCCCTTTGCATTGGGTACCAGGGAAGGGGTGAGAGGTCGCCGGCACTTGCCTGCATTAACAAAATTGAGCCTCGCATGGCTTATGCAAATTAAGACACAGGGGCTCCTAGTGAGTGGCAGCTAGACAGCCCAAGTTATGCCTTAGCACATTAGTTTCCATTAGCATATTGCCAACTAATGGTAATGTTTACATATTTGACATGTCAGTTTACCGTCAGCTCTGAGGGAGGAGGATGTCCCCCACTGGACTCTATCTGTCGGACTGGACGATAGCCGTCTGTCTCTCAGTGCTTCAGAGGAAACAGGGAATGGGAGGCCTATGTCCCCTATTGGTCGGCCGCGCTGCTTCTTGCTCTCTGAGGCTGATTTAATTGTGAGGGTGGGTGACGGAGGGGTTCAGGCCCAGGGGTCAGTGGGTCAACCTTATTTTCTCACCCTGGCTTCCAGGCCCGTGGAGATGGGGGTCAGCGTGTCAAATTAAATCTCATTCCCGGGTTTCCTTCCCTGCTGTCATGTATATTCATCGGAGCTCCAGGTGCCTACCACTTCTGGAAATTCACAAAAAGGTTAACTGCTAAAATAAATAATAAAAAAATGCCCCCTGTTAAAACCGTTGACCTTGTGGAATAAGCCCTTTGCCTGAGTACTCCTGGAATTCTTCTTGCAATATAAAGCCTCCACTATATATATATATAAAACTGATACACAACTACCACTCTGCTGCCCATTGCACTCATCCTTCAGTTACTCTAAATTTAAATAAAGTGTAAAATATGTTAATATTAGCGATGACAGTGTGGGAGTTTATTCAGATTTGCTGTTTTAAAAATTATCCACTTGTACTCTTAAACGTCCTTGCAGACGGAAATTGAAAAAGTGAATCAATTTCATGCCTCTCTCAAATAGAACTTGCCGCTCTTGATAATGAATGCAGATTGCATCCCCATAAATTAATGCACGGCTCTGTGTTCATCTGCTTTATGTTCTCTGTTTCAGATGGATATGTGCACCTGTGCGATAGGGCACCTGCACTTGGCTTATTAAAGGCTATATATTAAAACGCAGGAGCACAGGATGGCTCCATTTAGCTTTTATTTCACAAATTCAGAGTAAGCTTAACCCCAGTTCAAAGGCCATCTTCAGGGTGACACTTAGCATAATTGCATAAGTGTCTTAACTGTTTCTCCTCCAGCTCAATGTGGTCATTTATAATAAATGTGCTGGCCAGAATCCCCTTAACTCATTCTGCTATGACACATCATACCACTGCTATGCTTATGTTTTTAACAAGCCTGCATATATTGATTAATGATAGTGAGGGAATACTAACCACTTGAACCTGGCGTATTAATCAAATAGTGTAAAATATTTCTATAAATATTCGTAATCTCTAATGGGACAGGTCCAATTTAAATCTATAAATACCATTGTATGGGAAAATGAATTACGAACATTAAATAGTATGACAGCGGCAATAGTGCTGATAAATAATTCAATATGTGGGGCAGGTGCTAATTAGCTTGTGTGCTACACAGACAGAGAAGACAGGAAAGGGTCTGCTGAGACTTGATGCTGTAAAATCTATAGTTCTGTCTTACTTCCTTCCTCAAGGTAAGAGCTTTTCAAATTCTGCTGCCTGGCTGACCAAAGGAGCAGCGCTCGTCTAAGATACAGTATCTCCCTCTTTTACTCCCTCTCTCTGTTCCACCTCCTTTTGTTCCCTTTGTACCGATCAAAATTCATGCTGAGTAGTGGGTTATGGGCCCACAAAGGCACACCGCACAGTTTGGTTTTAATCTGATTCCAACTGGCCCGTATAACAGCATTTCAGATCCCTAATATCATTCCTCCGGTGCTGCTGTGACCAGGATTAGCTGGCCTAATGATCTGGCAGCTCATCTCACACTGTTGCTGTTCCTCTACTTTGGGAGGAGAACTGAGGAGGACGCTTTCCCTCATGTCTCAAGACTTCCCGCGGCTGCAAGCCAGACCCTGAACATGGGCCGACGCTGTCGTAAGAATGCAGAACATTCAGGATCTAATTGAGCCAATTTGTAAGAATTCCCGCTGAGAGCTTCCTGCTTCAGGAGGATCCTCCGCTGTTCTCTCTGTGGCTACAGCTCTCCCATTTTTATGTGCATCTCACGAGCGGCACAAACCGGTGCTAGAGGCTCAACTCAAACACTGAGTAAATTCCTGATGTCCCTTTTCACTCTCAAGGCCACCAGATGCCAAAAAACATCATTTTATAACATTTGCTAACCCCATCCGCGAGTGTCACATCCCTGCTACCTGATCAGACTGGGTAAGTGGAAGGCAAAAGGGTGGGTGGTGGGAGGGGGGGTTGACATCTGCAGGCAGGGTGATATCAGATGCCCCAGTAGGGGGGGCAGATCTGTCTGGATGGCCCCGGGCGATGTGGCCTGATAAGCCACTGGCCCCAGAGTCAGCGCTGGTAGGACGAACTCAATTAGCTCCTGACAGACCTCCTCTCAGCTCGGCTCAGCCTCCCCGCCACCGCCAGAACCCACTGGCAGCTGCCACGCTGACCTCTCCTCCAGGGGCCACTGCCACCTCTTACCGCTACGACACGCAGCCGGGGACTCATATTTGGGAAGGCAGAGACCATGCTGAAAATCTGCACTGCCAGACTAAAGTCACGCAAATACATACGGAAGCTTGTGTGCCACCAATGGTGCTCTGTGTTCTCGCACGGGATAAAGGTAATGTAAAAAGCACCGTGTCTCAGGGAGGGGTTGGGGTTGACCCTTGGGAGAAAGGGGGGGAATGGAGATTCCAAAACACACTTAGCTGAAATATGGAGGAAGGCACGGTGTCTAACCGTTTCCAGGTTAATGACCATCAGGGGAGTTTGGGACCAAAAGGCTCTTGGGGCTATGTGCATGTGTGTGTGTCTGTTTCCTCACTGCATGGGCTTATTCGCTCATAGACTGTGTTGCAGACAGAATATGAAAAATGAAAATGTGGTGTGTTTGTGGGGGGGGTGGGGGGGGAGGCTGTGGTTTGGTTGGAGGCAAGCCCGGCACTCCATAGGGACCCATTCTAATCTATGAGGGAGAGGCCCCTAATTTTGGAGTTTCTCATTCATTAGTCCTGCTCTGGCGGAGAGAGGAGCGAGCGGAGGGGGTGGACCTGAAGGGAGGGGAGGGGCCTCGTTATTAACGGATACGCCAGACACTCAGGAGAAGCTGACAGAGATTTATGATGTGCAGATCTATGGAGGCAAACAAAAGGGGAAGTTGAGGAGACGGGAAAACAGGAAAAGAGAAAGTAAGCGATACATGAGGGGGAGCGAGAGAAGACACAGACCGAGCGTGTTTATGGTACAAATGGAGAGCGAGGGCCCCGGATCAATAGTCCACAGGCTCGGGGATGGTACAGGGTTACCACTGGGGGGGACCGCGCTGCTCTGTGGCCGGGGCAATTAAGTTTTTCAGTCTCCAGAAGAGGATTATATTTAGCTGCTCCACAGCGATGTCACTGAAGTCTTTATAAAGCCATGAGCTCACTCCACTACAACAACATGAGCCCATGCTCCAGCGGCACCACAAGATAGCGCTGGCCAAGGAGCAGATCGCATCTATTGATCCCCCCTCCTCCTGCTCCTTCCTGTTCCAGAGATGCTGCTGGCAGGAAAGAGAGGGCCACTTGTGATACAGGCGCTGCCGTTTGTCTGACGTAAACTGTCTGGGCTGCACCGGGCAGATCTAGTTCTTATAAGGGGCTGAGTTCAGGATGTTGGGAGAGACAAATGGGTAGTGACAGAGGCTCTGTCAGTGGGGGATGTGAGAGAGTTGTCCCTGTCTTAACTTCGTCTCCCACTGCGGAGTGCAAAGAGTTAACAATCTCCTACGCAGACCCGGTGGGGAAGCTCCCTGCAGAGCTGGACAGCTCATCACACTGTATGTAAAAAAGAGCTTCAGCGATAAGTCCAGCCGGCCGTGCGGCACATTTGGGATCAAATTTCTAATTCTGCCTTTTCATTAGAAAAGATTAGTTTCCATTACATCCATTATGTGGCGAGGCCATGGTATAATTTAACAACATAAATTTAAAATGGCTGGTGATAGCTAGAAAGTAGAAAGAAGGTAATTATAGTCTAGTAGTGGAAAAAAAAACTGCTTCTGAGTGTAGACATTTTGTGTCTTAAAATGATCCCCCGAAGCACCTCAAGACAACCGGTGTGTGATGACATCAGACACAACCTGGTGTCGTGTGATACATTACTGATACACTGGCATCAATATCACAATACATTCTCTTGAAACCCAAGGCTCAGGTGGTGGATTCGTGCTTTCTGACAGTTCAACTCTTTACTCTTTTACAACATGTGAATGATGAAACATGAGTGAATGAGTTTCATTCATCGTCAAAGTCAGTTTGCACTCTTTAGCTGCACTATCCCGTTATATACTAACTGACCTTTCTGGACTAAAACTGTGGGAATAAGTCAAGAAAAAAATGTCAATTATGTGTCACAAAAGCAGTTTAATGTTTCTAAGGCGAGATTTTGTTTAGCTGCCATAAATTATGTGAAAAAAACATCAGATATCAACCACAGCACACCTGTCACGTACTCTCAGTAGGATTCCTTATGTAAAACAAAAAGGGGGGATTATAAAATATGAATGATGGAAACTTGAGCAAAAGAAATAAGGTGTTTCTTAGATATTTGAAGAGCATACTGTCAGAGATCCAAGGGCATTTCTGATTGTGTTGAATTTTCTTTTTTGCAGTGTATGCACGTGTGTGTATATCACAACAAGAAAGAAATATTATTATAAAGGGTTAAGGCTATTTAACGCAGTCCAGTGTAAATCACAGGTTTAGACACAGTGGCTGTGCGTACAGGGGGATGGAGACATAGAGCCATGCATGAAATTACTTCATTAATCTTCTTCTGATAGGCTGTTCTTGCTTAGGGGGAGAAGTCTACCTGCTTAAAACAAAGAGCTCCATAAATTATCCTCTTCATCACAAAAAGAGCAAAATATAAACACACACACACACACACACACAAATATTAAAAAGGCTGAATTAACAGGCCAAAATAAGCAGGTTTATCAGGTGTCCGGGATAATTTAAACATAATCACGTGTAAATATTTGTACGGGCTCACGTTGGTGTATAATCACGGCACATCGCTAAGTTAAAAATAACATGCATGATACAACATGATCGTCAAGTTTAAAAAATTTCACTTGATTTCTCACAGCGCCGAAATTATTTGATGTCGCTCAAAACACGACGGCTGTGACACTGTCTAACATAGTCATAGCTGCAGCCTCCAGCTTTTTACAGGCTCATCTCTTCCAGCTGCCACACATTCGCCATAAATAGTGCTGGTAATAAAAAGGCGGGTGGGCCTAACTGATTTATACGGTAGTATCCACCACCACACCATTCAGGAATAATTAAACTTTGGGGATATTTCCGGAATAAATGCATCTACTTCATGGGGGGGGGGACTGCAAACACACATTTCAGTGTTCATGGCATCTGGTGTCACTTGGACGCACAGGGAGGAAGGGAGGGAGTCTCCGGGTGGCGGGTTCAACAACCAGCCACTCGATGTGACCATTCGATCTCACTTAGTGCTGCAGGGGAGGTCTCATAAGGAGGCATTTTAATGTGGGTATGTTTTGTGACCAACAGGCAAACACACACATAAGCAGTAGGTCGTATAATTTGAAGGCAGGCAAGCAATAAGGAGCACGCGCGCACGCGCGCACACACACACACACACACACACACACACACACACACACACACACACACACACACACACACACACACACACACACACACACACACACACACACACACACACACACACACACACACACACACACACACACACACACACACACACACACACACACACACACACACACACCTACTGTTACAAAACTAAAGCTGTTAAGAAATACATCTTAACATGAGAAGAACGCAGTTAGTCTCTCATGAACAACATTTCTTGTGATGGAGAGTCAAAACTTTACTATTTCTTTTCATTTCAGTTTAACTTCCATAAATGAAATAATAAAATATTTGGAGTGTAGAAAAGAGTGCAGTGATTTAGAGATCTGGAACCAGGATAAGTCAGGCACATGAAAATTATGATCCTGATTTAAACTGACGGGGGGGATAACGGCCTATCTATTAATGAAGCAAAAAAATAAAAGAAAAAGAAGAAAAATATATTAAAGTTAGAATAAAATGTTTTAATGTTACAACACTTCTTGCATTGTTAATGTGAGTTAGCGGGGAAATTCAAATGCCTTTGCAAAAATTGGCCAAATATGTATCAATTATGTTTAGTTTTGAAAACCATCCAAATTATTAATTGATTTCAAAGAACATAACTTGTGCAACGCAAAATTTCAAATGAGAATCTCTTTGTTCCATTTCTGTAAAATGAGCGAGGCCTATTTGACACGGATCAAGAGAAACAAATACGTCAATAGGCTGTTCACCAAAGAGAAACTAGGCCCATGATGGCTTTTTGGATACAGTGTTGTTAATGGCTGGTTATTGGTCACATCTACTTCCCTAGGGCAAATCAGGGAAGGGTAGCGGTTCTCCCTCCCTCCCTCCCTCCCTTACATCACTCTTCATCAGTTTTGTTTTATTTAAATGTAACACTTTTAAACAGTTGTTGATGCCATACCTCACCTCTTTCTTTCAAATTATAGACTGTGTTTTAACATGAAACATTTGATTGCAGCTTTCCAAGAAGAGTGATGGTGACTTTTTATGTGCTTGGTCTAAAAGCTGTAATGAGTGCAAGGCTCGCCAGTGCCAAGCAGAGAAGACTTGGTGAAGCTGTCAGTGGGAATCAGAGCTGCCACCGTGACGGAGGGTCCAATATTGATTTCATAAATAAACAAAGCTAACCATCGATCCTAATGTTATTTTGCATTTCAATTACTGCTCCGAAACATAACCTTCAAACAACTGGCCGCTCGATACCAATAGCCTTCAGTGATAAACACCCATATAGTTAACCCACCTTACATCGCATTTTCGTGCCAAGTGTGAATTAATGGACCTAGAATTAGTTGTTGCGAGTCACAAAAATACTAACGGGCTCATCCGTATGAAACAGGATCAATTTATCAAACACAGCCAACTTTACTTTTAGAGTTCTCAGTTGGATGACTTCTTGTAACTACTTGACCACTGTATTGCAGTTTAAAGCACTTTGTCAAGAGCGTCACCGTGTTAACAGCTCTTTTCTTGACTCAGATATTTTTCTCAACATCTGTGTTCTATGGTATGTGTGTGTGTGTGTGTGTGTGTACTGTAAAAGAAGAGGAGCCCTTCAATGTGGAGCAACAGGAAGAAGTGCTGACGCACCGTGTCAGTGATAGCACTCTGCTGCCACAAGGGCATGAGAGCCCACGTAGGCTATAGCATTATCCTTCTTGACTAATGGACCTGGTTATTTTTAAACAGATTCTCACACTGCGGTGGAGGTGTCCAAGGTTACCATGGACAAGAAATCAGGAGGAGACGCGTGCAGTGATGGTTTGGTGGTTTCTGTGCAGGTGGGTGTTGGGAGATAACCAAATAGGTGTGGTAGCTAATCACTGAGAGATATCAAATGTTGTTACAATGACAGTAAAATCTTGCAAAATTGATCGATAATAAACAAAATAATATAGAATACTCTCTGCAGTTAGATTTAAGCCACGTTGGTTGTTACGAAAATAAAAATAAAACTTGCAGTATGACTATTTTAACACAGATTTTATACACGGAGGACTGAATTCCAGATGAATAAAAGCAAAAAAAGAATCGGTCAGGTTTTTAAAACAGAACAAGTATGGAAATTGCATGCTTTTCTTACTCTAATTTCCCAATTAATTACCTGGGTTATAAATCACCCAGGGGTGGGGGTTTTGATGTGGCCGCTCAGCTAAAAGACAGCCTCAGTGCTAACAAGCATGAACCACAATACCTCTGGAGCTACAGAATAGTGAACATCCAGAGAGTGTCAATATACTCTGCATCCCCATTTGGCCTGGAGAGGGACAACATGCTCCACCCCTCCCCCCTCAGCCGAGTGACATATTTACAGTGAAAGTAATGATACTAGATACCAGAAATGAGAGGGCTCCAGCGTGGCCAGTGGACTCAGGAATCTCTCTAATGAATTGGACAACAAAGCCCTGTTGGTATAAGGAAGAGGTATTTAGAATTGGATGACAAATATTATTAAAAAAAACATTAGGCTTTTTTTATAGTTTTTTTTCAAAAGACACACATCCCGACACCTCCTAAAAGCTCTGGGAGATGAGTGTGGGAGTGGGACAGGTGGTTTGGCCGGTCAGCTGGGGCTGGACGCTGCAGCCACTGAGGCCACCAGCTCCTGGCTCCTAGCGGGGTGGCCATTCTCGGCCAGGAGCCTCTTCTGGTAATGTATTCTGAAACCAAATTACCGTAAGCTGATCCCATCTGGATCGTGTCTGTGCACGGCTGCTTTGGTTACCCACCACTGCCTCTAGCCTGCGATAGCATCTCCATGAAGACAGCAAAAATCTGATTAACCCAATAACAATGAAACACTTGGTCAAAGAGCAAAGAGCTTTTAACTTAAGATACACTAATGCAATTCCCTCGCCTTGTTTTCTCAAACCTAATAAGAATCAAGCGGACAAACTGCTAGACGGGTGTTTTCAGGCTCTAATGCAGCAAGCTGGGAATGAAGTCAGATAAATTGAAATCTAATTCATCAATGTGTGCCAACTTATTTCTGCTTCCGTAAAAAAAAGTACATTAAAGGTCTTATTTCATGAAAGAAAAAGGGGATAGCCTTGTTAGTATAGAGCAGTGGCTCTGCCCAGGGCTTAAAGAAAGCAAAGGGTGTTGATGGAACATTTAGAAGGAGAAAACAAATCACATCTCAATTCACTGCCGCTGAGAGCGGGTGTCTTTTCAAGCAAGCACAGAGGAATTTAAACTGACAATCCTCAGAACTGGCTGACGTCCGGGTGGCACAAACAGCTACATGATGAACGATCAGCTTGTCAAGCTCACACAATAAATAACTTGTCTCAGTACATGAGCCAAAAGACATTCAGATTTAAACGAGACAAAGAAAAGGAAATAAAAGCTTGAGTGCAATGAATTACATACAAATGGTAATGTTAGATACCAAATGTGAACAAATACGGTTTCAGTAGAACCTGTGCTGTGTGGTAATCACTTCCATGCACTCGCATTTCTAAATATCGCAAAGCGACGAGGGGAGTGTTTCTCTCTATTCTGAGGACAAAACTCTGTTTCGGTATAAATCCCAGGCAGCCGTGGCGCCCTCGGGTCAATCTATAGTGTGTATACTGCAATGATTCCACAACAGCTAATTACACAGAGCACATTCAATCTCCATAATCCTCTCAAATGGGCATCACGGCAACGTCCAGAAACTGAGTGTCTGCAAATTCTGCTGTACAATTAGCAGGGGAGAGTCACATGCTGGACCAAAGTGAGGATCACACTCAGGCCAATGCTGGAGGGATCCCACAAATAACTAGTTGTTAACAGGTAAACAGGAAAACATTGATCCACTAACATCTTTTCAACAACTTCTGGTTTAGGAGTAAGAAAGAAATATTGTTAGATCAACATTTTATCAAAAAACACAGAAAAACATCTTTGTCCGTATACATAAAAATGTTATGAATGTGGGATACAACATATTAATCTGTATTTTCTTTGATGAATTAAAACCAGTGCACATTCTCAATTAATTTATAATAGTGTTGCAATTGTAATATTATAACCGTGGTCAAAACTGACAAATAACCAAATATTAACTTCCATTGCAATACAGGGTATATTATATTATATAAGTGAAGAAATGAACATGCTAATTAAGGAATTTAACACCACATATTTGATAAATTGACAATTGAAAATCATGTCTATAACATTTAAGAGTAGAATTATATAGAAATCACTTGTCTGAACATTTGTCAGACTATCTGCAGGGAGACAACGTCAACTGAAAGTAAAACATGTTTTTAACAAATGGTTTACAACACAGATGAGAATGTCAGACATTTTATTGTTAAATCATGTTTCTCCTGTTTGTGATTATTGTGATTCTCTATTTGATGATCACATTTGTGGGGAAAATAACTACAAAATTAAAAAGCTCAATATTTCCTTGAACCTAATGATGATCATATCATATTACGTTTATTTTACATCCATGGTGGAGTGGTGTAAGAACTGCTAAATTAACTAAATAATGGGTTTGTCGTCAAATTCAGAAATACATTACAATAAAAGATATAAATACACTTAGAAGACCTGACATGTTACAGCAATCCCCACTTACATGGTTATTGCTGTTTGTTTAATTTTCTATCAGCACGCACCTGAAAGAAAAGTGCACCTGTATGATTCATGTTAGAAAAAAAGGCCATAGGAGATTATTACATCTATGTAAGATATTGATATGTTTAGACAATGATTTGCAGCTCAACCTAAAGAAGTTCTGTGAACAAATGGTGCAGTAAAGCAATAAACACTAACAGAACTCAGCTCTCTGACTTTATCCTGAATTCATTTCTGTTAGAGATTTATAATATATTTCTAAAAAAAAATTAATCTCTTAATTGTGGTGAAATTTAATTATAAAAAATGAAATAAATAGACCAATTGAAAGAACATACAACGTGGCACATTATCAAGAATACAGAGTGTAAATATAAGAACACATTTCTAGACATTTGTCTGCAAGCCCTTAAAATAAAATGATCTAAATACAATGAGGCAACAGACATCTGATTTCCACAAATCACCACTTCTGCATTTACAGTTCTTTAGACTTAATATGTTTTGAAAATATTAAAGACTGATACAAAAATTATCTGTAAATCGCAACATGTTCTTTTAAACAACCCCAATGTTTAAGTCTTGTTTTTTCATACACTATAAGTGACGTGTTGTAGTAAATACATTAATATATTTCCAATTGAAATTTAATATTTCCCACAACCTGATTAGAATTTATTTTGTATCAAATGTAAGATATCAATGGAAGTTCGAGTACGTTGTAAACCCAGACTGTTGAGACAGCAGTTTGCCTCGTGTGCCGCTGCCTGGGACAGATCAGCTCACTGAGGCTACGAGCTCCTTTTATTTGTCTTTCCTTGGCTGCACATATTACAGTGTGTAATTTTTCCACTCCCAATTCCACGGATTCCCATTGATCTCATCTCCTTAAAATATCATTCCTGTCCTCCATGGGCGGCCAGTTCCAGGAACAAAGCCATCAGCAAACAAGCCCCCTAACCCAACTGGACAGGTACCCAAAATTATTTAGGAAAGAAATTACACACTTTGCAGAGGGGGGAGAAAAATCAATCTGCCATGCTCTGAGTAAGATTTGACAACACTGGCATACATGGTGTGATCATAAAATAAATCTACACAGACACACACAGTTGCACCTGCCCTGTTGCTCTATACAATAAAGTCATACCTCATTTAAAAGCCCGTAAAACAATGATCAAGAAAAAGTTTGCGCGCGTGAGGTGTGAGAGGGTAAATGAAGGAAGAAACCAGAAAAAAAAGTACACTGATAAAAACAGGAAAACGTTCAGCACCTACTAGACTGTGAGGGATCAAGGAACTAAAAACAAGAACAGGAACTGTTAAAGGAGAAGATAAGGATTAAAAAAGAGAAGAAGAGAAAAAAAACAAAGAAACGAGGAAGAAATAAGACAACATTGCAACAGAAAGGTTAAAAAGGAGAAGTGACAGAAGGAAAGAAAGAAAGAAAAGGAGGTGCACCTACTGGTTATGATAGCTGAGAGGGTCTGGAAGACAAAGTTCTGAAATGTCCATCAGTCCAGTTTTAGCATTCCAGGAATGAGAGGAAGAGGAAAGAGGAAACAACTGAGACCCGCTTCTTCCCCAAATGATGGCAGAGCACCCTCAGAGACAACAACGCCGCTGCCGAAAAAGCCCCTCCAGCACCGCACCCCCCAGCCTGCACAGGTATGTTGGACTCTGATGGATTGAGTGGGCGCGTGTGTGTGCGTAAGCATGTGTGTTGTGTGTGTGTGTGTTTATGTATATATGTGTGTGGGTGAGAGAGCGAGAGAGAGAGAGAGAGAAAAGTGTGTCTGAGTGAATGTAAGTGAATGTGTGTGTGACAGAGGGAGAGAGTGAAGAGGGGGAGGGACAGAGACGGAGAGGTAAAGGGGGGTGAGAGAGAGAGAGAGAGAGAGAGAGAGAGAGAGGAGCGCAGGCAGCAGCAGGATGAGCGCTACGATGGAGAGAGCATGAGAGCGCGGGCGAGAAGAATGACTCTTTCCATGGCCGGGATAGGGCTCTTTAAGACTCAAGGGCTTGATGAATATGGAACAGCTGCTGTTGGCTGGCTCCGAGGGGCAGGACTTAAAGCGACAGAGGGGCCGGCGGAGCACCGGGGAGGAGGGATCCAAACGCTCGCTCCATGCAACAACAAAAAACCAACACACACACACGGCTCACACACACACACACACACACACACACACACACACACAGACAAAACAACCCATCACATGGACAACAGAGACGCAACTGTAGGGAGAACAGTCAACACACAAAGTTTTCCATCTCAATGAACTAAAATGAGCTTTAGGATTATGGATGCTAAAACCTCAAAGTCAAAGAAAAATAAAATGAAGATATTAAAAGGAGCCGGCCAGCATTTGTGAGATGATAAAAAAAGGTAGAATCATTTTTGTTTTGTTTCGACTTGTAGAAAATGTAGTATTCAGTGTATTTAATATTAAAAGCAAATCATCTTAATTCATTTCATTTTTTTATTTTTAGAAATAAATGCACTCTCCATCTTAGTTTCTATATCTTTCATGAAGCATTGATATACTCTACGTTCACTTATATCAAACAAAGCATCAGGAATACCAAAGTGATATTACTTCACAACTTCACCAACAACTGACATATCAGAACGTGAACGCGAAGATTTAAAAAAGAAAAAGAGGAAGAAAACTTGACAATATGCATTTCAAGATATCATAGCGTTGCCTGTGCTGTTCTAAAACGCATCACAAAGTAAAATCTGACACCAGCCTCGGCCGCACTACACAAGCTCCTGCAAACGCCGAGTGCATCTGCAGCACTTCACTTTCAAAGACCAATAGCTTTCAAGCCACGAGGACAGTAAATGTATTTATTGAGCCGTGTCACAAGCTCCATTTGCGGGTGTTACATGTGAGGGACCATTGTGAACCTTTCACCACCTGTGAGAGATGATCTCAAGCCATAACTCATATTCTGGAAGCCCATCAGCTTCTAAAGCGGGCGGAAAATCCAGCTCTGTCTTCTCTAACCCCAGCTTTAGAAGCGCCTGTGTTTCGCTGTTGATCAAGCCCAGTAAGAATGCAGAGAATGCAGATACCATTTCACAGTCGGTGAGGGTCTCCGTGTTACTGTATCCCCACATTATAAGAACGGAGCTTACCATGGCATCTTATTGGAGAAACGAGCGGTCCGACAGCGGCTGACACTTGGCTGAGTCGAGCAGAGAGGAACAGCAGCGTGTCCACTTCTCAGAAACACACGAGGTGCCTGACAACCGTCTTCAGCTACTTCGGTGAAAATACAAGTGAGTGAGTGAGGAGGAGTTTGAGATCTACCGGCAGAGTCGAGCGAGAACAAAAAAAAAATAGGTGTGTTGTGGGGTCGCTCTGCTGCTCTCCCGTTTTCTCTGCTGAACAGGAACTGTATAACCCCCGGAGAGGAATCCGGTTCCATTCATCGGCTCACGTTTCTATAATCAATGCAAAAACATCACGCAATCCCTATTGATCATCACAGGCCTATTGATGTGCAGCAATGGTGCCTCCACACTGTGGCACAGATCACACAGCATCTGCTCCCTCTTTGTGACAAAAACAAATGCCTAAATAAATGAAAATCTGACTCCAACACCTGTCAGTTTAATTCCTGAAAGAGGAACTAAATCAAACTATCAAACGAGGTCCGCAGACTTAAAAAATAACACCCCAGAACATGGAAAAAAATTTAAATAAATAACGCATCACACATATAGACACAAAGTTTAGTGTAAAATTGTACATTATTACAGACACTAGTAAACCGAATTTCAACATAATTAAAAAATCAAATCTTTAGCTATTTTTTCAAGCTGTGGGAAACATTCCCTCATCTGGGGTGTAAAATTATTTTAAAATACTTCAAGAAGGATAGCTTAATTGAATAAACTGTCAAAATAATCCCTCGCTTTGATTGAAACGTGTCCTCTCACATCCCAGTCGCAGTAACAGCTGATCCAACATGGTTTGAGACACTTGGTTACAACCGCACAGAGGTAACACTGTCTAGTGACACACTGCAGCATCTCCCCCCAGTATCTCGCCTGTGTACTTTCTTTCCCACGTTGATAACTGCTTCCATTTGATAAATTACATTTCTACATATTTTCCTTTGGCCTCCCCAGGCTTTCACCTGACACCATGTAAGACTTGTGTCACACAGAGTTGAGCTATGAAACCCTTTCTGCTGCTGCTGCTGCTGCTTATCGTTGCTTCTTATCAGCCCAGTTATGAAAGAAAAAAAAATCACGGCGTTTGACAGCTGATTTGACAGGAAGTGATCTGATACAAATAAAGAATAGAGCTGCGCCGGGCCAACACTCGATCACGCGTGGCATGACATGAAGTTACTGCAACATGGCCTGCAAAAGTCCACGTTGATCCATCTGCTGTAACGGGCTGATAATTACTTTAATTTGGCTTCAATGATTGAGATTTCTGCTTGTTGGTTTTCATGGCATCACATTTATCTGCGTGAATTCACCAATCAGCACACTCCTGCCTGTGTGTGTGTGTGTGTGTCTGTGTGTGTGTGTGTTTACTTGTCATGTATGTGTGGTTCAAGCAGAAAAGATACCATGATAGATTATCACCTGTAGAGATTTGAATATTGTTTGCATGTAAGACTGGTCAAACAACACGTGTTAGTGTCATTAAATAAAAACGACTTCACCGACACCTGGCAGCTTGTACACAGGGCTGAGGTTTAACTAATACTGCATGAGGCAGCATGAAGCCTCAGCTTAATAAAGATAATATTAATAAAGATTATACTATTTCCATCGGCCGATGAGTCCACCTCATGCCAAATGTGACTGTCCTATATAGTTTGGGCCTGATGAGAGACAGATCCTTATACACACACACACAAGATCCTTACATGTACTTGTTTTATATATTTAAAGTCTCTGCCTGCTTAGTGGAACTGCGTTCAACAGGGTTTTTTTTACCCGAGAATTCCTCTCGCAATAAACGAGACAACATATAGGCCTTAAAGTCCTGAGGCTATATTTAACCTTTTCATGCATTCAGCAGTGGTCAAATCGATAAGGTAATTCAGTCACCGCTCCCCGAGGAGCGCGCACTGTGCCGCGGCTCCGCGCGCACCTGCGCCTCGATTGGAGCTAATCCGCGTGCGCGTGGGTGGTAATTTGAAGCACAGCTACAGGTGCGTCGAAGCGAATTGTTTTTTAAAAAAAACAGAATAAAAATGTCTTTAAATTAAAAAAAAAAAATAAAGGAAGGAGAAGACGGAGCAGGAAGAAAACAAAGGACGAGAAGTGTGGACGAGTGTGTCACGGGAAGATGAACTGGTGACGAATGTGTCGTGTACCTTACTCGGACAAGTCATGTCACGTCCCCGGCCGAGCACAGCGCCCTGTGGACGCGGTGTCTCCAGGTGGTGCCGGTGCTGCTGCTGCTGCTGCTGCTGCTGCTGGAGGTGGAGGTGCTGGTGTCGTGGCTCTGTGCGTCTGAGCGCGCCGCTCAACTGTCACACACCGCAGCCACACCGTCAACTCCTCCTCCGGCACGCGCCCTGTGCCTAAACCAAACGCCCCCCCGCCGGCACCCGGGTGAGCGGGGTCAAGCGACATTCAAAGGAAGAAAAGAAAAACTGTTACGAGCATCATTTTTTTTTTAAAAGTTTGTCCTATATTTTCCTTTTTTTGTATATTGTTTTTTTTTATATTATGACTTTTATCATTTTTATTTCAGGATGCTGCACAAACTGAAAGAGGAAGCCACTGGTTTTTCCACTGTTGATGAATAAAATAAGAGGAGAATAGCGGCGTCGCGTCTGAGGTCACTGTATCACGTAACCCAGGTGTTCACTGCAAACTTCTCAAACTTCCATCTGATTTGCTCGTCACGGTGAATACACTTTTGAATGCACGTTAAGAGTAAACAATGCATGAATGAAATAATAATAGTGAGATTCAATACTTGTTTGTGGACCACATGGTTCCCCTCCTCGTGACCCCTGGACATGATTCTGACCTTTCTTTTCCTGATCCACTCTCAGTGTTATGGCCAAACGTCACAAATCCACATCAACATGTGAAAATCATTTTTAAAAAACACATTTCCCCAGAAGTAAAGCTGACACTTAAATCATGTGCTGCCTGGCTCATGTTGAAATTGTGACCGCCCCCTCCCCCTCAAATAATTTTGTGACTCTATATTCATATCTGTCCTGTCTCGTGAGAGGTTTTCCTCCCCACATTTCAAACGTCCCATCACTGACTTGACTGCCTCAGCTGGGGAGCAGAGCGTGAAGCCAGCTGACGGCAGCGACCAGTCCCATCATCTCCACTAGAGGGAGGGCGATCTCACAACGAGGCAGAGGCACCTTCTATTTATTTATTTATTTATCTGTTTATTTTCCCAGGGCAATAGTGTAATTCATAAAGTGAATGAATGACAGTCAGGACAGTGCCAACAGCCGGGGCGCACAATGGAGACTCGGCTACATTTGCTCGTGAGCACAAAAACCTATCCATTACAAACGTGTAATTATTGTCCTTAATAGATTAATTCATGCTGAAAGATAGAAATGGGTTCCAGGCTATTGATGTAATCATTTCGCTGAGGAAATTAAGTGACATTAAAAGAATGATATTGTCACCATGAAAGTATCATTGATTCTTTTCGAATGCAATTAACTGTATTTGAAAATGGGACCTGCACACTGAGCGGCGCAAGGAGCACCGAGGATCACTTCATTTGTGAGAGATATAAAGACCAAATTATCCCATCAAAGGGAAAATCTATAAATGTAATGGCACCGTGCTTCTGCACTCAGGAATGACAACAGCGGCCCTGTTCAGTTCCCTCTGTTAGGTGTATTAACTACCAGTGAGGCGGCTGCTCTCCGCGCCCAGGGGAGATTATCCAGACTGTGACGTGGAGGAGAATATCACCCAGTTTAAGAATTCACCAGTGAATTTTTTTATTGGCTAACATAAACAATCCTCTCGTAAACGTAGGAGCCGTGAGATGGGAGACTCTAACATGTAATGTCACTGAGATATTGCCTGGAACTATGATTGCTTATGAGCAGGAGAGGGGTTTTTATGGACTTGTAGAAACTTTTTTTCAGGTTCTACACTTTTTTTTGCTTAACTCGGTTCAAACTAGACCTGAAATGATCAGTTTAACATTCAATTAGTTGAACATTCCTGAGTTGTGTTTATCAAATGCTAGGATTTTCATATCATTGTAAACCAAGTATCTGACTGTTGGTCAGACGAAACAAGCAGTCTCAAGATGCCAGATTGGGTTTTGAGAAAACTGAGAGACATTTTTCACCATTTTATGGCATCTTGATTGATTGAACGATTAATCGGCTAGTCGGGAAAATAGTTGGCAGATTAACTGTTATTGAAAATCATTGCTTAGTTGCATCTCTAGTTCCAACAGACCTGAAATGATGCAGGTGTATGACACGTTCACTTGTCCCTGAGCCACAAACACACATTCATACATTTGAATATTGAAATCGACTGATGATCCCTATCAAATGTCATTTCACAAGGTTATCTTATGGTTTTCTGAATGTCACCATCATATGAATTATGATAATGGCAGATATCACTGTGGCCTATAAGAGCACATTTCTCTTGCCCACTGCTTTGATGGCCAAATGACAAGTGCACTGGACTGGATCCATCAAGCTCAAGCACTTTTCATTTAGAAAGAACGAAAGCTCACACTCTGACTCACAATTGTGTGTGTTTTTAACTTTAGAATAAATTACATAAGGGTACACATGCACCCTGTCATTTTGTAATGCCAGTTTAGCGTGTGTTGTTTTCTTGACTTTCCACAGTTTGTGCGGAGAGTTCTGATGGATTCCCACAAAATCATGTTTGTGCAGCGGGTTGCTGGTCCACGCGGCTCCTTAACCCAATTACAGTGTTGGTAATCCAGTGAAAAGAAATTTAGTGAAGAGGCAGAGAGGCAGGCAGAGAGAGAGAGAGAGAGAAACGTAAAACATTTCAAACACTGATATGATGTCCTGGCATCAGAGGAATCAGGCATCAATCTCCAGTCCTGGTCAGAAATGCTGCATAATTCAAACCCAAACATTTTTCTTTGCACGATTCAAACCAAATCAGAGGCTCTGTAGCCCCTGTCCCTCCACCTGCTGTCAGCCACCCTCCACCGCACCCTCACCCAAATTTCATTTAGGAGACATCTTCCTCCCCCCCCCCCCTCTCTCTCTCATGCTCTCCACATTGCTGTCTCTCCCCTCTCTTTGAATTCAGTGCACCGTAGCCCTTAGATTTACTTGCTTAACAAATATGGACAGGGGGCCTAAGTGGTTTTTGAAATCTTCGAATGGACTTTGGAGTGCCTGTGCTATGCTGGGTGACAACAGTCTCTCTGTCTCTCCCTCTCTCTCTCTCTCTCTCTCTCTACAGCTATGAGTGTGTGTGTGTGTGTGTGTGTGTGTGTGTGTGTGTGTGTGTGTGTAACTGTGTGTGCTTGTCTGGTTGTCTGTCTGTCTGTTTATGTTTATGTCTGCGTGCGTGTGTGTGCGCGCGTGTGCATGTGTGTGTGTGTGTGCACGTACACGCACGTCCATGGCTTCCGCAGGCTCTGACAGACTCCCTGGCTGGGAGAAGGCAGCGCTGGGTGGAGCGGCAGTCTGGAAATGAGATAAGGATGTCTGATTCATAGGATCTGACAGGAAATCTATACTCTGCAATGTTTATAATCCAGCCATTACTACACAGCCAAATGAAAGAACAATAATCCAATCATTTTCTCCATATTTACCTGAGGCAGATTCTCGGCTTTAAAGGCAAAGTGCATTGCACGGCGACGGCGGTTGTCAAGCGGCTGATGGCGGGTTAGGGCGCGCGCGTGGAGGGGCAGTTTTTAGCCTGAGAGAGAGAGAAAGAGATTGAGCACGGCGAGGATGGACTGTCCTCTGGGGAGACGTGTCAACATGAGATGGGATGTTTCACCTGTGTGAGCTCTGCGGGGTCAAGGGTCACTCATTACTCATCATTAAAACCCTGCTTATTTATGAGTAACTAACCAAAAAGGGTGTAACTACAGTTTATGAAACATGAGGTTAAAGGTTACAGAGATAAACTCCAAAAAAACCAAAAAATTCCTCAGGGCAGATGTAGTGTATTGAGAGAAAGCTTCTTCTATTACAGAGCTTATGCAGTTTTAAAAAGTGGGGTCTAATTTGGCTCCCACACACTGATCCTGTGTCATCGACAACAGAGAAGTCCATGCAGGTAATGTCTCTCCCTAAGTATGGAGGAATTCTCTGGCGGGGTTTTACTTATCATAGAGTCTTTCATGGACAGTATGAGCTGCTCTTCATTGTGTACGAGGGGGAGGTTTATCTTATTTGGAAAAGTGAAGGGGGCCTGCCCTTATCTGTCAATAAACAGTAATTAGATTTTGTGGCCGATAGCGTCGATTGGTTTCTAATCTAGCTGTCGCCCTAGACGTGTGTAATTAAAATCCTGATTGATAAAGGGGCAAAAGCCCGCCCACGCCACCACTTTACCGGACCCTACCCCCGACCCCTTCAAAACACAAACAAGAGAGAGATATGAAAGAAGGCCTGGGGAGAAAACTGCACTCCTTATTGATCAGCCCTATCTGCCTTCCTATCAATGCCCTTTTTTCCCCACAATGGAGGGGCTGGTACAAAGGTTTCCCACGTTAAACTTCACAGCTAAACTTCATCAGGCAGATTTTATCCCACATTAAAAAATAAAAACATTTTTACCTAAAACAATTTGATTCACACAAAGGAATAAATATGTATGCATGTGAACGTGTGAAATTGCCAGTCTAAAATAAGAAAGTTAAAAGGGGGTTATCACTAATGAGGAAATGCTTAGTGTGATTGTAATGCAATCAAGGAAAAAACACCCCTGAGGCGAAAAAGAGATGAAGAAGGAACAGTGTATTTTATCTAGTTAACTAATGGGCCTGTGAACACAAAAATAAGGTACACACACACACACACACACACACACACACTCTCACAGGTGAATGTCAAATTGACATCCCGCGCATTAGACAAGTAAGGTGGTACCTTCAAGTCAGAGGACTCCCACAGAGAGTGGCCGGAGTGAAACATGTTCAAAACCGCTGCCTCCAGTCTTCACTGGCATCGGGGTCCACACAGACACGCGAGGCGGCATGCCTCTTACGTTCTGGAGGAAAAGGGACTGTGAAGAAAGTCAAACACAGTGAGGATAGCGAGACAGTGAAAACACAACAGGCACAAAGGGCATCCAGCCTTGTGAGCTTGCACTTTTTGCTGCTTTTGCTCTAGACGGTAAATATAGTAAACAGGACACACAGCAGTTCCATAACCGCATGAGAGGAAGATAATCTCTCTTGCAGAATCAAATTTTGCTTGGTTGTCTGCAGGTTTCTTTCAACACTGTAAACTAGGAGGAGAGTGCAGTCTGCAGCACTGTGACCTTTCCTGTCTGACACTGGTCACCTGCTGTCACGTGTCAGGGCTGACCCGCAGCAGTGAATGATGGCTGAATGGGCTGCTTCACCCCCCCCCCTCTGTGACACATGCAGTGGCAAATTATATATACACACACACACACACACACACACACACACACACACACACTACTGTACCCACTGTGGAGTGGATAAACCACTTCTCACTCAACAGCACACCAATGTTCCTTCCACAGCAGGAACATAATAAATCACAAATTAGACGTGTGTGTGCGTGTGTGTTTCGAGGGGGTGGGCATTTTGAAGAGCACTGGTCCAGTGCTTAATTTGATTCTTAATGGAATGCAAAATTTCCGAAGGAAAACTTTCAGTGGGCACAAAATTACTTTTCTTAGTTTTCACTTTCTTACACTGTGAGAGAGATTGAGATTGATAAATGCTGGCAGAGCAGTGCTAGCCCATGCGTGGTGTACTTCATTTAACTGATTCCTGTAATTTCCTCACTAAACAGTGGATAATAAATGGTTACCTAAACAAATGAAAAATAGACCATGGAATAAATTTTTGCTAATAAGGCTTTTTGAGTTCTTAACCACAAGGCAAAGTGAATGCATTACTTGGCTTGTAACCATTAAACACCCCTTATAGAATAAGCATTCATGCTTTTAAGAGAGTCCTACAGCAATTAGCATATTAGACATCGGTACTTTAAACAAGGATGGGATGTTCTGGAAAACCCCATAAAACATATAAAATCCAAATTACATTATTGTGCAATATGTGAGCTGACCAGGAACCAGATGGTCACTCTGGCTGAGCTCCAGAGTTCTTGTGTGGAGATGGGACAAACTTCCAGAAGGACAACTGTCACTCCACCGACACATGGACGCACCTAAAGGACTCTCAGACTGTGAGAAAAGAGAGTCTCCGGTCTCATCTCTGTTCTGATGAAACCAAAATTGAACTGTTTGGCCTCAGTGGTAAGCATCATGTCTGGAGGAAGCCCGGCACCGCTCATCACCTGCCCCATAACCACCTCAACCGTGAAGCACTAGGGGAAGCTGAACGGGACAAAGAACCTCAGCCTGCGCCAAAGGTTCACCTCACGACTGGACAAACACCCTGAGCACACAGCCAAGACAGTGCAAGAGTTGATTGAGGACAAATCTGTGAATGTCCTCAAGTGACCCAGCCACAACCCTGACTTGAACCCAATCGGACATCTCTGAAGAGACCTAAAGATGTCTGTCCAGTGACGGTCCCCATTCAACCGGAGAGAGCTTGAGAGGATCTGCAGAGAAGAACGACAGAAAAATCTCTAGATCCAGGTGTGCAAAGCTTCTCACGTCACACCCCAGAAGACCCAAGGCTGCAACTACTGCCAAAGGTGGTTCAACTGAGTACATGGTCGGAATATTTCCAACATTCTGTTTTTGTTTTGTCATGGGGTATTGAGTGTTGAGGGGGAAAACCATAATTTAAATGATTTGATTATTAGGCTGCAACATAACAAAATAAGAATAATTGGTCTAAATATTTTCTGAATACACTGTTCTTACACATATATAGTTTTATGATCCATTGCAATTTTTTTGAGCTCTTCTTATCAAAATCTATATGCATATCTAATGTGCTTAAACTAGATTTTTACCCTTAACAAACTTAGAAAGAAAGCTCCTGGATACAGAGAACCTTGTCGTCTTGTGTGAATAAATGTGATTTTGAGGTCCGATTCTCCTTTAGATTCTTCTTAATAATGTCTTATCTCCTGATAATAGGGCCAGCTACCCCTGTGGTGCCACAACAGTGGAGTGACCTTGTCACCAGGGTGCCATGTGTCACAGTGGGGGGGCGCCCAGAGGGAGAGGATGGGGTGAACAGATCATCTCCCCGCATGCCTGGCACCGGTGCCCTCCCCTCCCTGCTCCCACCACAGGCCCGGCACCAGAGAGGCCGGTGCAGGGAGAGGAGCAGCTCCAGGCTCTGGAGAACATGACTCCAATTAAGCTGTGGAGGCCCGGCTCACGCTCCGCTGCCTCAGCCCAGTTGTCCTACACAGGAAGACACACAGTCAACCCAGGGAGATGAAGACCGTCAACATGGTCGAGATAGTCACTGACAGACTCAGATTATGCTTTACAAACAATTTGAAGTAGATAAGCGCGCACTGCGATCCATCAAGAAACCTCCAAATGAAACAGAGTGTACAATTCTGATCAGTGCAGCTGAAAAATAAATAAATAAAACGTGAAACATTTTGTGGGGGAAAAACTGCAAAGAAAGACCAACAACGATGATGGCTTGTTTCCTGTTTTGAGAGCCCTGGAGAAGAAGCAGAGAAAAAAAAGAGCAGAGCGTTAAGCACACAGTAATAGATGAGAGCGATTGAGAGGCCTCGTTTTCCCCTGTGATTAAAAATGTATGTTGCCACACGCAGCCTTTGGTGTGGAACTCTCCTGGAAAAGGAGCTGGTTAATATTCAGGCCCATGTCTGGCTAATGTCTTAAAGTGATAAATAGGAGGGGGGTTGCTGCCGTTTGATTGTTCTTCACAGGCAGTCTGGGAGCAGCAGCACAGGGGGATTTAAGGTGGAGGAATCCTCTCAAAGCTCCTCATTCATTCACTCTCAGACGCCCCATCATTAATTGGGCCTGTCGACATGACTCCTCTGTACCCAGGGCCACTGGCAGCTACCGTGGTGGATGAGCTTTTTAAGACAGTTCAAAAGAGTCCTTGCCTCATGAAAGGCATTCAAATTACATGAAATTGCATTCATGTCGATGCTTGCAGGCATATTCATACAGTACACTGGCATAATGTCTTGTTTCGTGCCCTGCATATCTGCGTGATGATAAAACCGTCCTCTTGGGAGCAAGTCACACTCTAAAGAGTGTGCTTTGCAAAACTGGTAAAACATAATGTTTCATTTCTCAAACGACTGTGTACATACATGTTGCTGATACAATTCACTGCACTGTAATGTAAATACAGCAGTCTTTTATAATTGAAATTTGTGCCCAGGAATAACTAACAGTATGGAAGATTATATTGCTATGACAACCCAATTTTATTTCTTGCTAAACAACATGAAAACAAGTAGAAAATCCATAGCGAGTCTATAGTATCATCAGTGCAATGAACTAGGAGGTGCATTGAAATGTAGACTGCATGTATCTGTATGTTAATCTGGATCCAAAGGGAAAAAAACAGATTTCCGATCAAGCCTGAGTCTATAAATGACTCTTCCACGCAGACTTTAAGTGCAGGATAGAGTAAAACTAAATGGGTGGCTGAACTACAATATGTGCAGCAGTTATCCCTTTGGCACAGTTTCCACTTTGACTGTGTAAGTATAGCTATGCAGGGCAAGGTGAGTCCAGCCTTCAAAACTTCTGCAATTTCTACTGATGTGGAGTTAGAAGGTGATAGGAGAAGGTGGCCATATTTGGTTCATGATGTCCACCATGTGATTTTTTTTCTTTGAGTATTTATAACCAGTAAGGGCTGTATATGTGTCATGAAGGTGGCTATTGGCCTACTTCACTTCCATCCTTGACCAACTGTTCCTTCATGCCGGGACTGATAACCCCTATAGGAGGAAGATAGTTTAACTCTTACTTTAAGGGGATTCATTGCTTCTATGGCTGATTAGTCAATACTAAAAATATTTGGAAATACTGAATTTGGCCCCAGGATTTTAGAATTTTTTAAAGTTCGAAACTTACTGAACGCAGCCGATTTATTTGCTGAAGGAACGCACTGACCCTCCGACCACGTCGGCTCACAGGACCTGACCACGTGCAGCCGCAGTGCAGCACTGTGCTGGGATTTGAATGGTCCCTGCTCATTTCCAATGAGGCCTCACACAGAGCTCGCACATGAAGCGCACAAACAATTCCCGCACATCTCCGCGTATGTACTAATCCGTCCAGCGTTTGCATTGTCATTCTAGGTATTTTCTAATATCCAAACTATCTGCAGTCTCACTCTTTCTCACTCACTCTCACCCTTCCCATTTTTCGCAGATGTATATCTTTCGCAATCATACACTAATTTAGTATATCCCACCATCACTTTCTCCCCTCCTCCCTGTTGTGGAAGTGGTTTCTGGTATGGCAGTGGGAAGGCTACCCGCAGCGGGAGAGATCCTAATTAACAGCCTATTCATTTGTGTGGAGCGGAGGGCTCCTGCTTTCTGAGCACTTGTTTTATGGTGGCGCTAGGGAGCCCTGTCCGGGGATTTGGAGGGGGATAATTGCCTTTGCCGCAGGCTGCAGTAATCTGGTCGGCTAATTCATTATTTTAATAAGTTAGCTTCTCCTCGGGGGTGTGCTAGCTGCGCTGCGCCTCAAACCTTGGTGGTGCACCTCGTTATTGTGGCGCTCTTTTACACCGCCGCCCGCACGGGGTTAATAACTGTTATTAGCCTCTCTCCTCAGCCTGCAATTTCTCGTTTAACTGGGGCGATTCAAACGAAACCTTTGCGAGCATCTAATAATCAACCTCCCTGGAACCAGGGGTAATCCCTATGAAGGGGTCCATATAGTGGAGAGGGGTAATGGATGCATTCGCCTGAGTGCCTGATGTTGTTTTTGTTGTTGACGCCGCTGTTGTTTTTACTCAGTTCCTACGAAACCATTTAAGGGAAAAATATTTGCCTTGAGCAAGGGAAATGGAACAGAATTATACATACAAATAAGATGATCATTAGGTTTTGCGTAACTAATGGCTTCATTTAGGCCATAATCTTCAATCTCTCTAATAGGCTACTCAGTAGGATGTGTGCATGTGTCTGCGTCGTTGCAAGCAGATTTAATGAGTCCAGTGCAGTCAGACATTTTGTGCATCGGCTGATTAAAAACCATGTCATTTCAACGGCAAGGGAATAAAAACAGGGCTTCATGAATAGGAGTATTTGAAAAATCCAATATTGGAGATGGTGATGGCTGGATGTTTGAAGGAACCTGCAGTTAAAATCCAATTATGAGAACAGCACAAAGTGGTTTAAGGGTTTTAAATGCATCTATCGGATGCATTATTTCACTTTGTGACGAAAAGAGATATCCTAATTCACTTTTGAGAGAATATACAATGCAGACAAGGGAATCCTATTATGTACCCTCAGATATCCCTGCTTTGCATCTGCCACTGACAAAGTCTATCACTGCGGCTGAGGAAGACAAAGCATTCAGAGTGTCCTTAACAAAATGTATTGGATGGTGAAGGCCATTTGCATTTCAAACCTGTATGTTATTGTTTTTACCAATGTAATGCATCTTCATTTCAACATGTATACCAGAGAAAATCACAAACGCATGTATGTTTTCCCCACTAAGTGTAGCTTAATAACAATCTGTCCTGAGTGTTTTGCATCCTGTGTGCACTGCAGGAAAGTGAAGGCCTCAGTCCTTGTGCTCTGTGTGACTTATGTTCCATCCTGTAGGCCGGCTTGTTTAGCTGTCATCATGCTGTGACCTGCCAGCCACTGTGAAATGAGCTCCGGGATATTAAAGAGGCTATCTCTTCATCTATACTTAACCATGGTGGAGTGACACATCACATGGCCCTGGGACCTGTAAAGGAGAGGTGCAATAACATCCAGAATGGAAAATTTTGAAATGAGTGAGCCCATATCATGCGGTCAGTCATATGACTGAAAGAACAACATATCCACTAATGTGCTCTCTCATCAACCCAACAACAAGCCATTAAATCACCTGCGGTCTTGCACAATGTTTATCCAAGAGTGTGACAGTATGCAAATGGCTCTGCGTGATCATTTAGAGGTTTTATCTGCATCTAAAAGTTAAACCTGCGCTTAGCCACAGCCCCCTCTGCACACAGGAGTGGTGGTTGTGCTCCATAAAGTACGCACATGATGGTAAATGACCTGGTTCACTATTAACTATTATCCACTTAATGTCCTTCCTGGCTTGCTTCATGTGGAGCTTTGGCTGAGCGCTGGCCTCTGGGGCTGCCTGGGGCTCGTTCAGGGCCATGGTTTTTCAAAGCCCACTCTGCCATCTGCTAGACCAGTGGCCCCGTCCCTCTTCTCAGGCTGACGTGGCTGCAGCTGGGACAGCAGAGGCCTGTGACTGTCCCACACCCAGGTGCTGCCACAGCTTCATGCATATGGATACTAAGATTGCTATAGATCTCTGATAACATACGTAGTAGCTGACACACAACTTATAAACGCACTGCTCCGTGGACAGTATTGCTTAATGCTGTTTGTGCACAGGGAGGGGTTTCCTTATTGATTCCCCCCCCCCCTTATGGATATACCTCATTTGACACTCTTCTTTGCGAGGCAGTATTGATCAGCGATATCAGCTGATATTTCTAAGAACTGCTGGAGTGGCATAGCTCAGCCCAGCAGCCCCGCCCACCTTAAAACCGCTCAACTTAGCATGAATGGCTTTTAATGAGCGGCCCCTCCTCTCATCGCACAATCCCGAGTCCCCCCCTCTCGCATTCATCAATTCTCATTAGGGAAAATCATCATGTGGAATACCAACTTTTGGCCAATATTCATCACTGTCAACCCTCATCCATGGCAGCAACCATGACAGATGCTGGATCTGCGAGTGCCTAAGTAGCACTGACTTGGCCCTTTTATTCCCTAATCTGGCCCTCTGTGCTTGTGGAGCCCAAGCAACTCTCTGCAGTGCACACTCCCTGACAGCAATTACTTTATGCAAAAAGAGTGGAGGAGTTCAGTGAGTGGTGTGAGTGAGAATAAGTCTCCTCTGAACCTGGGCCGTCGGCAGGCTGCAGCGATCCAATAGGTACGGCGCACTTCCCCAGGGCAGTAAAGGGCAGAGGGGACGGAGGGGAGACGGCAAAGGACAGCTTTGTAGCACTGTGTCAAAGACCTTGTTGTGACATTGCCCGTCCAGTCATCATATATAAAGTATACTATAAATAATTACATTGATTCATTGGTAGTATGCACATACTGAATGGTGATCCCTCCACACTCAATTCAGACCTAAATAATTATGTATTAAAAATGAAGCTACAACCAGCAGCCAACAATAAAGATTTAAAAATACACCTTCATTGACTTAAAGAGGAATTTTATTCTCAGGACTCGACGGTGGGACACTCCTTGAGAACCCTGGATGAAAAAACCCATTGGCGGGGACATGAACTCACAAAATGATGAGCTAGGTTCGCCTTAAATAGCCCGATAGGAGCAACGATTGGACGAAGAATGAAAAGGTAAGTGTGGCCTCTGTGCTGTCTCACTGGAAAGTGGAAAGTGCGGGTGAACATCGAGGTTCGAGATGCACCGATCCGTAATACCAGAATCTGATAATTTTACAAATGTGCCGAATATTTTAAAGTTTGATTTGAGTGTCTATGTTGAAGTGTGTGGAACTATCTTTGAAACAATGAACAGATATATAAAATATATTATTATACGTATTAAGAGAAGATAATAAAGACTTTTAGATCCTGGGGAGACCAGCAGCAATTCTACCCAAATAGCGGTCCATCTACCTTTTAGTAGTTGATCTACGTCACACACAGACTGCCTTCGCCAGCAGTGTCGCCCCGCCTGTAAAAATAGATGTGGGTCTCATTCTCATAACGCTAGTATGATCAATACGTTCATTCCAATTTTAGCTGCTCTGCCCCCTTTGCCCACCCACGCCCCAGAATAGGACAGCTTGCAAAACCTGGCCGCCGTGTCAGCTAATCACAGCCCTATGGCTACAGTCAGTCATGCCCCAGTGCTGCCCCACGCCGGCTGCCTGCCCAGCGCCATGGGAGCTTTTTTCCCAGAGGTCACCGGGCTGTGTCAGTCCGAACGGCCCTCCTGCCAGGTGGATCACAGGGAGGCTCGCGGTTTGCCTCTCTGCTGAGAAAATGAGATCACTCCACCACAATAGGGGGGCTGCCTTTGGAAGACCTTCATTCCAGGCTACACGATAATAGCGGAAAACCATTTGCATCAACCAAGGGGAGATTATAATAAATCAGACACTGTGATAAATTATCTTAATGGCCGGCACTAACAAGTGTGAATCGACTCTCAGTTATTGCCATTCGGCAGGGGCTACAGAGGTTCTGTGTTTTATTTTATTTTTATGAAAAATGTAAATTTGCGGCAAATCTCAACTGCTCCAGAGATACACAATCTAGGAATGTGGGCAGCTTGTCAAATACTTATAATATATGCAAACTTAAAACTATTAAAATAACAGTGTAACCTAAAATACAGCCCTTAATCCTAAAATTACATTTTGTTTGCTTTGTGGTTGTGACTGTAAATCATCTCAGCGAGACTGCAGATTGTAGAGATTTTAAGCCAACAGATAGATAGATAGATGGGATCAGTCGGTCGGTGGCTGGATGGATGGATAGATACACATGCTGTATACTGTACACACACATGGATGGAGATTGCATGGGGGAACCTTGGAGGGCAACATACAATGGCCTGAGGCGGTGACTCTGTGGTTCAGGCAGCAGGCACTTCCCTCAGGGCTGCCAGCTAGTCTTTGTGGATGGTCTCCTCTGCAGAGGGAGCATCCACAAACACTATTCAATAAAAGAAAAATGGTTACAATAATAAAGGGGCGACTATAGCAATAAGATGAAGCTACTGAGCAGTTAGTATCCAATGTAGTTTCAACTGAGAATGTTGCCCACAACGTTGAACTATTCCATGAAGCTCTGAGCTGATACCCTGTGGCTTCTTACTGGGGTGAATATCCCAGGATGACGGCTGTAACACCGCATGGGGGTGTTTTACACCGGATCCTGTCGTGAAATCCCATGGCACACACAGACACTCATACATATGGACTGAACATAATACATTCACATGATCTGACACTTAAAGTAAAGTAGCAGTTTTTCCAAATCCCATATTCATAAGTAAAACCAGCACACCGCTGTAGGAGCACACGCCGCAGAGACGCACATGGAGCACATATACACACCTGACCTAAGTCCTTCCTCTCTCAGTGACATAGAGCACCTGGACTTTTTCTGGGTGTGATAGATGGCAGAATATCCCTGAGGGATCGGTGATTAAACAGGAAGTAGGGAGAGTCAGCGAGCGGACCAGGAGCCGGCTGACCCCTGCTTTTCTCAGCCGCTCACTGATCTGCTGCCACAGAGAGTGGAAGAGAGGAGGAGGGAAAGAATGAAAGGGAGCCATAGATTATCAATAAAGTCAATATGGCATTGTGTTACACGTGCCCTCTGACCTAAGCAGGGTTACTAGCTCTGGTATCCTCACTGTGATATCCGCACGCCGGGATTCCACGGGACTATTGTAGGAGACAGTCGTAATGTATCCATGTTCAACAATTAAAGGACGAGTGCTTATCAGGTTTTATTCCATTCAGTAATGTTCTGATCGTAGTGATTGAGAATTATTAACTAACTTACCACTGGACCGTGTCACATGAGGATCATCTGACGCTTTGATTTCTGTTTAGAAAATGAAATATTATATATGAATATCCTGGGGTGATCTATTTTTTCACAGGTTGAAAAACTTATAATTTTACTTTCAAGCATTTGATTTTCTTATATTTTATGAGATGTCTCATTTATATGAAATTCTCACATTAGCATGCAAATTATTCAACGATTATCTTGCGGTCACTTTATCAAAGCATTATGTCTTCATACCTAATCAGAATTCTAGTCACAGTCAATGAAAAGCTTGTCTCAACATATACCACATCACCACAGCTTCTGTACAGTAATGCCACTGAGCTGAAATCTGTCTTAGACCTGCTACTTTAATTCATCTCCTGCATTCCATGTTTAATTTTTAGCCTTGGCTGCCCACGGGGACTTTAACCCTTTCTGCTGTCTCATTTTAATCTGATGCTTTTTTGTTAAATGTTTAACTTAAATTGGGAGCCTCATAAATATTCCAAATCACTCGCCGTGTGTTTGATGAGGAAATGAGCCTCGTACCCGCCGTGATTCCCCAGGCAGGCAGGCAGGGAACGGGGAAAAAAATCCCCTGCAACTCAACTCTTGGAACTAGACCTGTGCGGCGCTCTGACAGCCCACATTAGCAGGCAGCAAATTGTTTTAACAATGTGAGGGCCGCCTTTGTGTCGAGATAATGATGATATCTCTTTTCTGTGGCCCTACATGCTACTGAGGTAATCCTGGAGATCTCCACCGTCATCACAGCCCGAGAGCACCTTTTATGGTGTTCAGGGACAACGGCTTGTGGTGAATACGAAGCATTTTCTATATACAGTATGTTCTGTGTTTACATAATTGTCAAAGGGTAACGCCGCACCAATAAAGAGGCAATAGACAACTCTCATGATCCTAGTGGTTCCAAGTGGTATTATTGTTCGGTCACTGTGGTGAAGACGCCAGTAAGGACGCAGGTACTTTTCCTCAGAGCTCCTGAAGAAGTCGCCAACACCGCATTGGAGATAACGGAGGAGAAGACAGAAGTATGTACAATGAAGCCGCTGCTTCATTTTCAGGCTCCTAGCAATAACTAGCGGCAGCGTAAGCTTCATGGCTAACTGTCCAAAGCAGAAAAAAAAACGTAAAAATACCAATTACAACAAATTACCTCAAGTTTGATTTCCAAAAGTGTTAATAAATAGGCCGGTTGTGTTACTTACCAATCTAGTAGAAAGAACCTGCATGTCGTTTTTGAAGCCTCTCAAAGCGCGGAGCTCTCTCCACGGAGTGAAGGCCCGTCCGAGGTTCAGTCTGGTTTCATCAGTCTTTATCTCGTTATCTGCCATTTCCATCGTGGGGCTAGATACGCAATTCCTTTGTGCCATATATCGGGCGTAATTTCTTTTTTTTGCGAAATCTGCGTCCTGGTGGCCATAACATAGTGAAAGCAGGGCTTACAGCCCAATATAGGTGTAAATGGTGTGGTTTCTCTATCGCCCCAACACTGTGTAATACGTTTTAACATCAAAATGATCAGTTTAAGCCAAAACTTTGTCTAATTCCACTTAAGTATGATAGAATCCTAGCAGAGGTCAGGTAGCTCTGACCTTTGAATTAGTCAGATAGGCTAGGACCTGTCTCAGAGTCTGTCTGTCGGCCTGTCTTTCTGTCTGTCTTTCCCTCCTGCGGCTCTCTGGTCATTAATCTTCCATACAGGTGCTGAGGACTTCTGACCCTCTGCTCCACTTCCTCCATTAGCACCATGACAGCTTCACTGTAAGGTTCATATACTGTACTCGACTGTGTTTCCATCCCTCTTCTCCCAAACCACTTCAGCTGGTGTGGGAACTCAAATCCACTGTGTCCCCTTCATTCCGCAAAACTTCAATTACACCTGTTTCAGAGCAGCTTTATCATCCAGTCACAGCATTACAGAAAGAGTTTTAGATATAAGATTTTTTTTCTCTCACACGAGGGTCTAAATTACACAATTTAACAGCAATGCAAATATAAGAAATGGAAATATAAAATGTAAAATAAAAGAGTGAGATCATAATTGCAACTTGACTAATGTCTACATTGAACTAAATGCATGGTGCACTATATCAAAATCATAACAAAGATGATTTATCACTGTCTGCCCTGGGATCTTATTTTTTTAATTTGATTTCTTTGCTGATGCACAAACATATGAGAAGCATTTTAATGTAGTGGTTGGTCGAGGTGATGCTAATTTTAACTATTTTATATACCCTTTACTTTAGTATACATACATATTTAATACCATGTTGCATGTATAGCACCATAGCAGAAAACTATACTCAAAATTGAACTAAAGGGAATTAAAAACATACAACCATATTGTGCACAAGCTATTAAACACCACAGAGCGCATCCCTCTCAAACAAACAACTTTCTCAGTATGAAAGGCCAATCGAGAAGACAGATGGCTTCAGAATGACATCACATACCGTCCAGATGCACAGAATCAGCTGCACTGTACCAGCGTGACGATAATGTGACAAGACCGTGACAAGTTTTCTCAGCTCAAGAACAATATACCCGCTCTCCTTAGAGGCTCCAGTTCACTACTGCATACGTCCCAGGCAGTGTTGTGAATCCATGCCATGTTCTGGGGTCGCGACCCCTTTGCTGAAGTAGCCTCCTGCACACAGTTTCAGTTTCACAGCAGAGGAAGCCCCCTCCTCCCACACACAAACACACACACACACACACACACAACAGCTGGACTGGCTAACACACAAACACCAATACAGGGACATTTACACACTCTCACATCACACACAGACAAAACCCTCACACCGACACAAGCAGGCAGTTGAACATATGCGGCATCTCTCCGTGCATCGTCTCACAAGCCAGCCATACGCCCAGGCCCAAGGCAAAGAAAAACACAAAATGTCAGTCAGGATTGGGAAAGGTTACAGGGAAGCCAAGAGCTCCATACAGTTAATTTGCTCCCTGGGGTTAAACGAGTCAACCGGCAGAGTGATCTGGCTCCACCAACTCATGAGATATGTCCGAAATACCAACTCCTGCGGCAGTCGGCAGACATCTATGATAAAGAAGTTTGACAAAGAGCAACTTTGTGACTTGTATCAGACTGCGGAGGGAGATGCCAATTACCTACACCATTTCTCTTTGTGATAACGCAATACAGGAATGTATTGTGTTAAAATTTGAAATAAATTTGAAATATGTATTATTGTGGTGGTTTCAAACTTTGTCTATCATGATTGCTTTTGGAAGTAGGGGGGGGAACCAACCATCCTTATATAAACCAATTTGTTTGTTATTGTTCATTCACTAACAATGTTGGGAGAAAAACAAGCCAAGATAAATGATATAAAAAAAATAAAAAAAATATTATCAGGAACATGAACAGCATATTTCCATTGACGGTAGATTGAGTGACTGATCATTTTCTTCTACACAACAAAATAGAAGGTTCTCCTGGTACACGGCTGTGAAAACGATAGCAAAACACAGTCTTTCGGTTATGATGATTCTTTACTTGATGATTATCATCTACAGTACTGTATTTTTCTTTTTTAACTGCCACAAGTATATCCAACGAATCGCGTTATCTGATCTTAATGTTGCTCAGGTGAATTATGATAGCCTTTTGCTGGCATGATAGAACTCTGTTTGTGTATTGCTCCAATATTAATCAGATTTTTACATTTTACCAAACATCTCCCACCATGCACTGCTTCTACTTCACTATATCATTTTAGTATCATTAAATACGGCACAAACATGCTGACCTCATTTGCATAAATATTTGTAGTAATGCTTGTCTATAAAACATTGGACGTTTGCACCTGCAGTTGTTAAATGCGCAAGTTTAATATTCAGACATATTCGTTTAAACAGTCATATGTGGACTTGGACTACAGTCCGTGGCAAGTGTCCTTTTGGGGGGGGGGGGGGGGGGGGGGGGGGGGCGCGGTGTGAACGTGGAGTGTGTGTAGTCCTGGTGGTCCCATCCAGACGGTGTGTCTGACTTTCAACGTGTCTCTTCTCCCCATCTCACTGGGGTCACCTCGTTTGTATCGCAAGCGCAGCAGTCACATTGTGCCTCAATGCAGACAGATTGCTTATAATAACCGTTAGAGACCTTTCATTTTTCCCCGTCAGCGATTTGCGGGATAATTTTGGCACCCTTTAAGGATTCAACTCCCCTAATAAGAGGATAAAAATAAACAAGCGAGTTGTTGAGGCACTATATTGGGATGGCATAATCCCATTTACAAGTCTGAACGCACTCTGGCCAATAAAATCAAACCCCAGCAACATTGTTATATGTGGCAATTTTCACCATTTCTAAAACAAGGAATGACTGAGTGCTGGGCTTTTAGACTGCCGGGATTTACTAAAAGGATGAAACGTCACTCTCCAAATTGCATTACTAAAGACCTACGGTGAAAAATGCTCAGTCAATTCATGTACCATAACAAATATTAGGTACGTTTATTTTTGGTTCAGCTATTGACCACTCTGGCACCAGATTACATTATAAGTCTATTTTAATTTACGATATAGCTGTGAAAAAACGAGTTTCAAATTCTGCAGAAGTGGAGCATATTGATCCCTGCAGTGAGATGCAGACGTGCTGGAGCTTTACTGTCAGCCCTGTCCATCTGTGGCGTCACAGCTGATCTGAAAACAGCCTGACACACACACACACACACACACACACACACACACACACACACACACACACACACACACACACACATACCTGTGCAGTCTGTGAATACACTCCGTTTGTTCTGTTCTTTCGATGTTCATTATAAGTCGAGTGAAAGTGTGGTTTGGCTATGAAAAGTAGATATTCAAAGACATTAAGCAGAGCTGAGAGATTAGGTAAATTAATCAAGTGGTGAAAGTTATGGGAAGAGAATGGTACAAAAAGGTGATGAATGAAAACAGAATACAAAGTATTGTGGGGTGAGATAGAAAGAGTCAGGTGAATTAATCAACAGAGGCTGAAGGACAGAGGTTGAAGGAGTAAACTAATGTCGGTTCTGCCTTGAGTGAGATGGACATTTAAAAACATAGCCAGAGATCAATACACACAAGGCTATCTCTGCAGATAAGATCTCTCCATTACTGTCTTCAAAGTTGAACACACTTAATTTTGGTCTCTAATTAAAACAACTGTTTGTTGGATCAAATCCTCTGGCAAAAACAAATGCAGCAGAAACGTTGCGACGGCTCTTAAACCGCATCATCATATAAAAACATATAAAAAGTGTGTGTTCATAATACTGTATGTGAAGATGAGATGGAAAATAGTCAGTCAAAGTGAGACTTCATTCGGCGGCGCGGGCAATAGCAGAGAATAAAATGTGAAATGTATGACATCAATTCTCCGCCTCTATTTATCCCACTTTCTATACTCTCTTTATGTATCTAATATTTCTAATTTACCACCGTCCAGGAAAAGTGACACAAGAAGCCATAAATTCTCTTCTAATTCCAAATAATTCCGATTACATGGACGAGTAGTTTTCAATCAGAAAGATAATCTGGATGATAGATGGTGGGATAATTGGCTGTCTCTGCCACGTAAATATTGTGTCGTTCTATTAATCTTGCCGAATGAAGTGTCAAGCTGTCACTCATTCGTCAAACTGAATTAGGAAATATAACGAATAAATAAATGCATGCGGGTGGCAGCGGATGTGTGTGTTTGTGTGCATGTGTGTGTGTGTGTGTGAGAGAGAGAGAGAGAAAGAGAGAGAAGAGATAAGATGAGATGAGAGCAGGCATCTGCAGTGGCCCTCAGTCAAAGAAGGAGACGGTAATGGGAGACTTAGAGAGATGAGTGTGGTGGTTGTCTGTGCTAAAGTATTTGTGTGTGTGTGTGTGTGTGTGTGTGTGTGTGTGTGTGTGTGTGTTTGAAAGTAAGAGTAAGGCCGAGCGAGAAAAGAGAGTAAAACATTGTGATGCTGATCAACAGAGAATAGAGAGAAAGGACAGTGCCTCCCTTCAGCGAGTATAACATCATGCGCGGTATTACCCATCTTAAAACGTTTCTGTGTAACAATACCCTGCGCTTCATCCTGCTAAAGGCGTTTTTATCAGGACGGATACATTCGGAATTACACTGTCTTTTCTGTCGCAGTGCCTATATCTGTCACACGTCACAGGCTGCTCTGAAAATTTTACCCAACCACCAGGTGAGACTGTTTACTATGCATTCTGGTAATAAGTGTTTACCTGATATTTAATGCAAAAAGTATGATAAAACGGAGCAAGTTTGGAATTTTGCGTGTGTTTTAATTAATACCCATGAGGCCATATTTTTCCTGTCTTTCAAGAGGTGATAAATATCTCAGTCTTTAACCTGTAGGACATGCAGATAAAAAAAACTCCAAGCAGTGACATCCTCTTAATTTAATTTATAAAGATCATAATTAACGACCTGCGGGCTGCAGGAGACCCCATTTCAGGTTGAAGACAGAAGGGGCCTCAGTCGTAAGAATAAAAATGAAGTTTTCATTGAATTCTGAATTAAACCTCAAATATCAGTAATTTCACAGAAAAGGTCAGCTCTAATGGAGTTCCTCCCTGCTTTTTAATATCTCATATTTCTCTTGGAGGAGTCTACCCGGCGTGACGTGGGCCTGCTAATTGTGGCCAGTTAATTAATGGAACCGTCATGTGTTTGCGAAGGCAAACAAAGAGCTGAGCTCTCCTAAATCATCGGTGCCCTTCGACATGGTTATTATCCGGCGGCAGGTGAACCCCAGCCTTGACGCATGACAGATTAGATCTTCTCAGAGGATGGGCCGTCCATTTATCTGCCTGATAAACTCAGAGCATCTCTCCATTTTCAATCATCAGAAAGGAAATGAGATTAACAATCTAATGATGGAAGCCCCCCCCCCCCCCCCCCCGATCTCACACACACACACACACACACATTCAAACACACATGAATATTAAAAACAATATAATACAAATGACATTTGCAGTTATGGTGGTTTGATTGTGAACACTGCAAAAGGCATCTTCAGTTAAAGACCTATATGATCCAAATTTAGGATTTATCAGAATCCCACTCTCTGTTTCCTTCCTGCCTGTGTCTCTGATAAATTACACAGTGCGGCGTGGCTTCTCACTGTTCCACAAAGGTCCGGGCCTGTTATTTCACAGCTCCCATACCTCAGACCTAAATTTACAGTGCAGCGCTTGTTTTCCCCGCTGCACTCCCCCTTGTGAGTCAACCCCTCCCCTGCCGTCCCTGACACGCATAGCAAGCATCCTGGCCCTCGTAAAGCTGACATCTTCACTAAACTATGCTAACAAGGCCATAGTGATTTGTATATGCACAGGCTGGTGGCACGTGGCACTGGGTGTTGGGGGGCGGCAGAGAAAAAAAAGGTGGGGAGGAGATCTCTTGTGGTATTTATTCGCGTGGCAAAGGGGAGCTAATCAAAGTGCCGCCGCATGCAAAGGTTCCAGTGTGCACTGACATGGTATTAACAAACAAGAAAAAAACCACATACCTGAGGGTTCACATTGTGCGAGTTGACAGAACGGGCAACCCCAGGGTCCAGTGGGCAGGTCCGTGGAACATTTCAGCACAGAGATTCCTCCCCGCACTGGGATTTATGGACTCGAGACTGAATGGCTGGTGCAGGTGCAGAGCACTGACAACTGCGCCGCTCTGCCGCTGCAATATATTACGGGGCTGCAAACATCAGCCAGGGTGTCAACGCGAACAACTCTCATTATTTAAGGCTGTGTCTTTTTAAAGGTGATGAGCTTGAATGCCTGGGAGCTGGGATCAAGTTGGGGGTTTGAATGTTGTTCAAATTATTTACGAGAGTTGTGTGGTTGGTGAACGTTGTTTTATTCAACTGATATGGATCAACATATATAATATATCTATCCGTATACACTGTATATATGTATATATGTATGTATGTGTGTGTGTGTGTGTGTGTGTGTGTATATATATACCTGCAGTATAAACCTAGTTGTTGGCTGGGGAACAGCGACGTGTCCACTGCTCGCTCGCTCGCTGGTGATTGAAGGCCCTGTGTGCACTTTTAATGCCCGACAGGTGAGGCTTATTTGAGGCCATCGATGAGAGCAGCTGCCCAGTCACGACCCAGCCGCTGCTAATTTGAGAGACTTACAGTTAAAATTATATTGCACTTCATTAAAGCACACTTCTCTTTTTATCTGTGTAGGAATGACATTCAGGAGGTGCTTGGTTAATAAGATCATTCTGCTGAAAGATCCTCAACTTCCAAGTGGGCGTGTAGCACGTGATGGTGGAAAACCTTGGGTTGAGAAAAGACTTCTAAGCTTATTCATTTTAGGCAAATGTAAAAAACAAACACCAAATCTACATTTTCCTTACTTTTCTACAGAGCACCTCTATGGCAGTTTTTGTTAAACAAACCACGTATAATTATGCTCATTAACATTATTATATCAACCATTTTCACCTAAACAAATCACACTTCAAACACCAAGCAATTAAATCAGCATATAGCATAAACACGATAACTGTACACGTCCAGTATGTCCATATATGACAGTCGTGATATTTCATTCAGATTCAGATTGACCAATTGGCTGTTGTGTTCCATCTTCATCTACTCTGACCTAGTAACATCTATACTAATTTTAAAAAATCTCACGTTACCTTTATATAGATACCATTTTCCCATTTATTCATATAGACCTTGTAGTTACAGAGATATACTCTTTTCAATTTGGGCAAGTTATTTTCGATCAGGGACATTTAGTTCTGCAGGGGAAAGGGTGTCTGATGTCTGGCACACTGAGTGACACCGGGATGAACTTTGAAGGAACAGTATGTAACTTTTGTTCCACCGTTTCTCTTGTGCACCAACACCAACAGTCATACATCTTTCATAAATCATCAGACCATCACTTCATCCTGTAAGAGCAAACCATTGATGTGACACAAACAATGCAAAGTTGAATTAATTTAAGGAGAAAAGAGAAATGTCGCATGTCAAGGTCAATGCAATGCAAAAAGTATTTGCAAAAATCGACCACATGATTTTCCATCACAAAAATCTATTCAAGGCATCATCAGTTGTTTTATGTCAGATTTTAAGAATGAAGATGATCAATGTAAAGATGTTTTGTGCAGCTCGGTCTCCCTCTGACTGTAAACATCTCTTCCTCAGGCCGCCTCTGGGCCCGGGGGTCAGCAGGTAGTGAGTCACGAGAAGTGAATGAGCGAGCGCCTGATCTCCTGTCAGCGTGGCCCTGAGTGGGCTGTGTGGAGCTTCTGTCAGAGGGTGTCACATTTCCACGGTCCACACTGTGGCCCTCTGTCCTGCTCGTGGCCGCAGCTCAATGGGCCCTTTGATGGGCAACCCGAGGCCTTTCATCGTGCACCTTGCTACAGAACAACCGGGTCTGGATGGGGGGGGGGGGGGGGTTCGTGCCACACAACCTGGCAGGTATGCAAAACCACATGCCCGCAAAACCAAAACAAAAGCCACTCTGTCAAGCATTTGTTGGAAATTAATTTCCTCTCCCCCTTCTTTTTGCATTCATAAAACACAGGATGGAAAAAAACAGGATGATCTCGGGGAAGTCACAGGACATAGAACTGTGCAAATACTTCATCAAGGAAATTATAAGATTCGCTGTGAATTTAATTAAAAACATGTAAAACCTAATTTCAAATTCAGATCATTATACCGACACTGCAAAATCGAGCAATTGAAAATTTACATTGGTTGGAAGAGGTTGCTTTCATTGTGATCATGCATTGTGTTCAGCGTCAGAAAGACCACATACACTAATAATAGTTCATAATGTAATATGTAAATAAGACTAAAAGTTATGAGGTTATCATTACAGGCCACATAAATATCAACCATATAAAAGTGCAGTGTAAATTGGGGAGTTACATCGGTCTTATCTTATTTGGCCCTCTCCAGTTCCCATACACCTGCCCCCTGCTTCCCCCTGCCTGTGCTGCCCTTCCACTCGTTTGCCCCTGCTCCATATACAGTTGGTCCATTCCCTGGGATCATCCTCTTCCTCCCTTATCTGCAGTTCAAAGCCTGTTGACTGAATTATCTCCGGACGGTAAGGGAGAGAGGAAACGACTGTCGGCAGCTCTCGGTCAGCCGGAGAGCAACTCTTCCCCGACAGCTGGTTGGTTAACCGGCCTTTACCGCCTAATCCCAAATGTGGCGGGATGGGACGACGCTCTCCACAGACAAACGGGTTCAGTGTCTCCTCTCGGAGAGGGAGCAGTGTCACGAGATAGCGGAAGCTGAGGTCTCAGGTTTGAGTGGCCACAGAGAGCGCTTGACTGAGGTGTTGAGAGGGAAGGTGTGGTGCTCAGGGGGCAGAACAAGCACTGCTTTACAGGATGTGTGGAGCCTATTGAAGCCAGAGCACCTGTGTTCACTGATCAAAAGCAATGTCTATGCGTGTACAGTACTATATCAGCCATATTGTTGTCACTGACAAGAGTCTGAGCTCAGTAGTGTACATTATAGTTCAAGTAAAGGCAATTACAGTACAAAATTAAAAGTCATAGTCATAGTGACATAGCACTCCTACCTATATGTGCAAAAAGTATTACTGTGGGAGAGGCAACAACTTCAGTGTGTAAATAAGTCCCTTAACTTACATAAAACATAAAAGATCACAGTTGAAAAAGCTGATTTTGTCTTCATTGATTTTTGATCCTTGACTTGATTGATGTAAACCTATTTGGTAGTTTTGTTCAAAATGGCCTCGTTTGCTGTTGTAGAGACATTTCATGTTGCCACTGTCAGTGAACTCATTCTTGAACATATGGTTTTCATTGTAATTTTTGCGTCGTTCGATCTTCAAAATGATCACCTTACTCAGACAGTGACCTTGCGGACCAACACTTCACCGGTGACTGGAAGAAAACAGATGAGTTGATGTGATACTAATGTGCCGTTCAGCAGACCTGAGTCTTTCAAATCAGTATGTGTCTTATAGGTTATAATTAGCTGAATGTTGACTTTGTGGAACCTGAGACAGTTGGATTGTGCTGCTTAAAAGGAAACTTAAAAAGTAATTTCATGCAATTTCAGCAATTACCAACCATTGGCCTCATATACATTTAAAAACCCTGCACATATGCACTGATGACATCAACATGGCCAGTCAGCATAAACGTTTTACCACCACATGGTTCAACCCTTAACTACAGTACGGCCTGTTAGATACAGGTGATTTAAAAGAAGCCAAGTCCTCCACATCCACCTATATCTCCCCCCTCTGGCCCCCTCGTCTGTCTTGGCTCTCTGGCACACAAGGTCATCCCCTAGCCAGTCACGACACTCCAATTAAGGCGACTGATGGACGCAGCTAATTGGTAGGATTTATAACCTCCTTTTATTATGCTTTATGAGGAAGGCAAGTGGAGGGCATTACCATTTATAGGCCCCAGGCTCCATGCTGGATCACTGACATCCGCCACTGTCCGGCCTGACTGCCGAATACCGCAGCATCCAGAGAGTAGCAGGAGATGGGACGGCTAAATATCCCCTCGCCCTTTCCTGTGTTGGCTGCTGATAAACACTGAGAGAAAACAACATGGCACGCAAACTCAAAAGTGATAAACGGAGGAAAAAGTATAAGACTAGACTGAGTGGATAGGATGAAACAGAGTACAAAAAGGAGTTACAGTCAGAGTGAGGCATACAGAGGGAGATTCCACGGGGCGGGAAGGCAGGAGACGGCAGGCAGGGCTCCTGTAATGAGTGTGTGGTTATTGATTGTATTGTCAGGGTGGCTGACCAGGGTCCCGTGTGCTATGGGCCCCAGTCCATCTGTGGACAATGCAGTCAGTTACACCTCACTGCTCCATCTAATAAAGAACAGGCAGATTGATGTCACCAGTATGGTTGAACTCTACCTAACACTCACCAGTGTCCCACACACACACCGACACACACACACATAAACAGAGAGAGAGAGAGAGAGACAGAGAGAGAGAGAGAGGTAGAGAGAGAGAGAGTGTGGCAGAGAAAAAATTAAAGGCATTTGGTTTTTTCGGTAAATAATATGCTTAAACATACAATATAGAGCTGCAACCAAGGACTATTTTCACTGTCAATTATTGAATAGATTATTTGACAGTAATTTATTAACTGTGTAGTCTAGTAAATGTCATAAATTGGGTGGTATAAAACAGTGACAGGCAGGAAATTCTCATACATGAAAATGTAAATCCTAATATTTGTCTTTTTTTTCTTGATACATGACTTTAACAGTTATTAGAAGAGGTAAATTGCTTATGCTTATAGATATATATATATGTACACACACACATATATATATTTTCTTTTTTTGAGCAGATCTGGGAAACACTTCAAATCCTCTCAGGTAGTTTTTGCATTAAACACCTTGATCCAAGGGGTACTCTACCATACAGTAAGTATTTATAATCCAATACAGACAATATTTACTCCAGTGTGATGTCATTTTTCAGGATTTAGAAGTCACACAGCTCATTTTCTATGCTCATACAAAGAGACATACACATGAACAAATAATTTCCAACGAGTTTGTGTAGGCTATACAACAGCAATGTCATGCAGGAACACTGTGCCTCTCCATCAGTCACTAAGAATACACTGCTTTTTACAAATCAACAGAGTTGGCACTCTCAGCTAACTGACTGCCAGCATATCAGGTCAGGACCTCTGTATAAATGACGGAACAACTGGAGTCGTAATGAAGACTGTGTTCTGCCGGTTAAAGTTGCCTCCTTTTTTTCGGAGGGAAGCCACACGAACGCTCGCCTGCACTACGAGCCCTGTAGCCTCCGTGGCAGCAGCGCGAGCGATTACTCCTGCGCAGCCAGCCAAAACACAAAAAATCAATAAACAATCTCAACGTTTCTGAGGGCCCTGCGTCTGACTTAATAAATGTCTCAATCCGCTGTTATGACTTCATTTTGCTCTAACGTCTTCTTCATGTGCATCTTTTGCCGATCAATTAGAGAATGGAGTGCCCCTTCTGTCACGACACCTGCCCTCCATCCGCCGCTGCATGCGGCACGCACGCACACGCACGCACACACACACACACACACACACACACACACACACACACACAAAAACACACATCCCATTCAAAAGGACAAGGTGAATGGTGATTTTAATCCTAGAAATTGGATGTGTTTTAAAAGTCCTCACTGAAATGACTCATTAAGGACATGCTATCTACTCCTTTCAGGTTATTCAATATGTAATGCTCTTGTGTTTAATAACTTTATCTTGTCTTGGTTTCAGGGAAGAAAACATTATCTTGTCTGTATATTAGCCAGTCTTGTCTGCAGCGTGGTGCAGACAAGACGTATATGTCTTATACATGAATATGTAGACTAAGCGTGTAGGAGAGTCACCATTTCTAGGCCCTCAGCGGTGATGATGACCACCACATCTTTCCCTCTAGGCTGCTCCTGCTGTCACGGGCCCCTAATCCCAGTGCTGGGGAGGGATGACAGGTGAGTGGAGCCAGAGCTCCTGGCCTGTGACTGGAAGCTGCGGGAGAATTTCACGCGCAGCCCTCTCTTGTCTCCCATTGATTCTGCCACTTCCCATTTTTGTCAATCAGAGCGGCATCATCTCTGCGGGAGGAGCGGTGCAGCAGGCGATTGCCAGGGCGGGCGGGGTGGGAAGAGCAGCAGGCAGCACGGGGGGCCACCAGGGGCCCCTCCTCGAAAGGTTGCCTGGGCAGGATGCCACACCTAAATCTGAAACCTTTTGCTTTTTTCAATACATAGTGCACATGTGCTGAGGTGCACAGAGGGGCGAAACCTCTGGAGCACCTTTGCGTCGACAAAAGGAGCAGCTGAGGCCCCTCGCTGCGAACACAGTTTCACGGGGCTGTCAGCGGGAAAAGCAATTCTGTTCTCTCAGACATGACCGACTTGTTAGAAAAAATGACATAATAACGATGACGTGAATAATGGAACAGAAAGTGAAGCAGTGTTCCGAAGGTTTGGGAGGTGGCAGCTCCATAAGTGAGCTTCCAGTATGGCCACGGTGGCTTCTGAACCCCGCGCGGGCCAACCGGTGCAAGGCTGTGCAGGCGGGGCCCCGGCCAGGTGAGGCAACCATGCGGCGGCTATAAGCCCTGGAGATTGATGGGAGTGGCGCCCTCCCCCTCCCCGCGCTGTAAAAGATTATCCGCTCACCCGCTGGAAACAAAGCTGTGATGGAAATTCGTCTCGCATCATCAGCAACAAAATATCTACACGGTGAAGCAGGAGTCTCTCATTTTTCATGGGCTATATATTAAATAAAAAAAAAGGCATTAAAGAAAAAGGGGATGGGGGTGGCCTGAGTGATAGCACTAGTTAGTTTTTTTTTGTTTTTTTTAAATGGGGCCACTTGAATCAGGGAGATTATAAGGTTTTTATTGGCTGTCAGGAAACACAACTTTCTGCGTACTTCACCCGCTGGAGCTCGTAATGCTCTGATTAGAATGCCAGCAGAAATGAAAAGGGATGATGCCGGTGTAGAGACACCGGGAGAGAGCCAATGGGACGAGCACAGATGCCCCGGAATCTGCTCTCCCTCAAACACACAGGAGGCACATCGTGCACCAATAAAGCACAGAGTGAACGAACAGGCTGCACACATAGGCTGCTTTAGACAGAATTTATACACCGAGCACCACAGTCACATCTGGCCTTGCCCATTCTGAACCGGATACATGAGACATACAGTGTTATCTCTCGCTAAGTGAATATTGCTTTCAGCTGATATGTGATATTTGAATTTCCCATTAGAGGCAGGGGAGGGGGGGGGGGATATGTGTCGGAGTGAAAAACCTCAGTGGTGCTTGCTCATTTCAGAGCATAGGCAGTGAATGGAAACCTTGCTTCACAGCTCCAGTGTGTCACCGTTGTGATAAGGATGGAGTGATGGAGGGGAGGGGGGCTCCTGAGGGGGAAATGGGTAAGAAAACTCACAGGGTCACCTACACAGAAGCCCCTGGAGTCAGTCTGAGGACTAACCATCATTTACCAGAAACTCGACCAAACTCAACCTGATCGCTTCTTTGATCTTCTCCAGCGGCTTGGAAGAGCTCTTCTAAAAGGCAGAACTCTGATACCTCGCGAGTAAAGCAGCAGATTGAAATCCGTCATATCGACTCGAGAGACTCCAGTCCGTTCACGTCAGTCAGTTTGTTCAAACCCACAGCTTTCAATTTCTCTTGGCGGAGGGAAGCGTGTGAGAGAGGGTAACACCAAACTCCCAAACATAACAGAGCTGGCTCTCTCCGGACGAGAGGAAACCATTGATTTTTCCCCCTTTCCGCCATCAGTCTGGTGGAGAGGAGGTGGCCGTGTGGGTGCTCAGACAGCTGATGATGTGATTTGTGACTGTGGACCACCGGTGAGCGGGGGAGAATTGCTCCGACTCTCAACACGTAGCGAAGTGACTATACCGCCGTCTTCGGCATTCAGCCACAAGATTAACAGCGAGGGATCTGCTGATAATCTCCAGTGGCTGAGGCAGTCTTTTCTCTGTCAGCCACACTAACATTTGAATTCAAGGGGATCATCCTGTGGGGATTGAGTTAGTCCATCACGAAACGTACTCTCGGGCTGCAGGCAGCAAACAACTATCTTCATTTACCAATAGTTATTTAGTCTATAAAATAACAAAAATGCTCAACAAAAGTTCCTAAAGGCCAAATTGATATCCTCAGTTAGCTTGTTTCACCCCCCCCCCAAAAAAACAAAGACATTTTTACAATTACATTATCACCAAAGTTCATTTATAGCACACAAATTCAATGTTTGAAATAAACAGATACTGCAGTTTTCTTAACATACTAATGACACAGAGGAGCTATTAACACTTCCTAGTTAATGACATGAAGGCAAGGCATTACATTATCTTTCATACAGAGATACACAATAAATGACATAAATAGAAGTGCAATTTCTTAATAAAACATCTTCTTATCCACAATAGTCCAGAGTCATTTTTTTGAGTATCCACCTCATAATGACAATTATTTTGACATTACACTGAGTTACTACCACGGGAAACACGGAACTGCAGGTTTGACGGAATTTTACAATTGTAATGTCTCATCTAGTGATACCGTGCTTTCTACGGGAGGAGTAATCCTCTTTAGATCATTTGCAAAGCAATTAGGCATGCCTCCAATGCTATTAAACATAAAGATAACAGCCTATGAGATAAGATGCTATTTGTACCACATATCAAATGTGGATAGCTGCCTAAGAGCCCTGATATCAGGGAGATATATTTAAATCCTTGTAAATGAAATTTAAAAAAATATGATAGTAAAAAAAATTGCGATATATCTACTGTACTATCTATCGTGAAAATGAATTTATGAATTTAATGACTTCAGACCTAAATCCTCAATTAATGGACCTATAATTATGCATCACACCATAAATACTAGACATTTTATACAGTGCAATCACTTTAAATGCATGGGTTGGTGGATAATATATAAACTCGAACATTCTGTTGCGCAAGGCAAATCTATAAATACGTTCAGCTGCCACGAAAACATGAGATAATGTCAAATGTATTGATCAATGCCACGTTGACAGGCGCGGGGGAACTCGAAGACCGCACGAGGTTGGATCTCATCGAGGGAGAGCGCCCCGATCAAACCGTATCACTTTTGAAACCCAAAGTGAGTTGAACTCCGGTGACTCGCAACATGCATTTGTCAGCAGGAACCAGAGAGCCTCTTTTGCATGTCTTTCTGTCGCGGCTACACACTACGCAGCAAGAACAAACACGGCTGACAAGAAAGGGGCCAAAAAAGAAAAGCACGCTCCCCAGTGACCTGTGACCCGGGGCACAGGGGGGGCTGCCCTGCATGCATAAAGAGGAGGTTCAAACAGAGTTTATGACTGCATTATCTCTGTGCCTCTTCCTCATCACCTCTCCACCCATCGGTGGACACTGGAAGCCGCCATGCTGGAGCAGACAGACCCGGCATCACTCATTCACTCGCCTCCTAGGTGCCTTTGTCAGGTGATTGCTTGGCGGAAAAAGGAAAACAGATCAATACATCTCCCATGGGCCTGACAGGTAATCTTTACCTGGGATGAAATATGAGTGGTACCGGCCTGCTGGATTCCTTAACTGTAACAGGGCAATTGACTGGCGGCACGGAAGCCGTTCCCACCACTTCCTTGGCCATTGGAAATTCATTTTGGGGCCATGCCGTCTGGGCTGAGATGTCATTATGGCGACTGCTAATTACCAGAGTGAGGCACGCGGGGTGGTTCCCCCTTGCCACCAGTGGAAATGTATCTAAACTGATGCGCCTACCTCCCCTGTCAAAGCCTTGGCACCAAAACACAGATTGACGGATAAGGCCACTGCGAGATGCTCTCCTTAAAACACCACACAGTCAATATACTTGTCAACGTGTTCAGGGGCAGATGTCTTGAAAAAAAAAGAAAAAAAAAAGCCATCCATATATTTATCTCTTTCTTTTTTTCTAATGGGGAACCTCAACCTGTGCTATCCCAATTAATCAGGTCTTTATTGTTGGTGTTGGGGGGGGGGGGGGGGCGGGGGGGGGGGGGGGGGGGGGGGGGCATGGTGCTGCTGGACTCCCTGTTCAAGCTGGGGGGGGGGGGGGGCTCGCCTGCCTCAACACTTTGACTGATTCCTGTGGCAGGATGTCTTGTGTGAGGCATCCATTTAGACGAGTGTGCACACACAGCATTTATAAATGTCATCCCTGGCCAACATGATCACATAAAGCCTTCACAGACGGATTATTGCAGACATATAACTCACGTTAATTGGCAAATCTCATTCTACTAAATGCGATTCTTCACTTAAATACGGCTTTAAAATGTCTGAAAAGACATCCAATACGTGGCTGAAAATTATGCCGTTCATTTCACTAAAAAGATGTCTTGTAATCATTATAGAAAGTGCATATACCCCTTCCTGGAGGGTTTTAAATATGCTTCTTTTTTTTTTGTTGAAACAAGCCAAGATCCATCTTCTGTTTCTCTTCCAGTTAACATTTTAGTGTAAACTACCTTTTCAAGACTCTACAATGACTCGGTTGTACACAGGAGTTTTTTGTTTGTGTTTTAGAAATATTCATCACCCATATGGTTCATGTCATGCAGAATGTGCATCACTTGACTCCAAATGTATTTTTCTGAAAATACTGCTTGTTTACCAGGTTGGCGAGAACTGTTGCGTTTGATCTGCCATTGATCTTTTAATGCATCTAATGCCAAAGGAGCCAGGGTAATGTATACCCCAAGGGTACGGGAGAATAGTGTGTACAACTCTCCTCTCCCGTCTCCACGAGCTCCTCCAACCCCTCTCTCTGCTGGCTCTCTCATCCACTCTCTGCACAGGCCACGAAAGCAGCGTATCCACCGCCGCTGAAAAAACAGGCTGTTCAAACAGACTTTGCAACCGGCCTTGAACTTAAATACGTTTGGGGGGGGGGAAATTTGAATATGGAAGGTAAAGCTGGAGAGAACAGAGGCGGCCCTCCGAGGACCGCGACTACACTCCCTCTGTGTTGTGCTAATGAGCACCTTTGTACAAACTGTAGCTTTTCAAATCGATGCTAATAGGAGGCCTGTACTTTGTGCGGCTCTCTACCGGTGGTCGCCTCTCTGAACCCGGTAGCAGCGTGTGGTAACTAAACATTCTGATGCTCTCCAGTCTCAGAGCTACCTACGTGCTGCTGCTTCTGCACAGCCATTTTTGGCTTCCATGAAGTAGAGCAGACTAAACACCCCCCCAGCCACCCAACCTCACCTGACCATGCTCCCAGTGTTCCTGCTGAGAAACGCAGCGCTACGAGAGCCGACGTGATGGTTGGATTGTGTGGCGGCAGATGCCCTGCAGACGGCGCTTTGGAAACGGGAGCGGCCACTGAGTCTCGGGTCAAGGAGCCCCCTCGAAGCTGCTGTCTTGCTTGAGGAGGTGACGGAGGACTTAAAAAGGCTTGATTGCATTAACATTTGTCAGAGAGGGAACAAAATGGATCTCGCAGGAAAATGCTGATTTGAAGGCTAATGACGTACTTGGTATTTTCTTTCTTTGTCATTCACTTTGTGTGGCAAGAGGAGTTGAAGTCTTTGTCATTCTCAGTCACGACAGATTTCCTCACGTCACGTTCTTCCGCGCTCGGGCGCCTCTGTGCAGCGATCAGGTGTCTTCACGCTGCCCCTGCAGGAGAGTCTCAGCTGCTAGGGTAGAAGAGTTACTGGCTCCCGGTGTCCCTTCTCTCTGGTGATCCTTATGAAATGGGTTGCTAGCTGCCGAGAAAAAGAAAGCAGGAATCATATTCTGGACATGTAAACGCGACATAAAGTACAAACAAAAAAAGATAAGGAAATGGAATGCCGCTCTGACACAAAAATGTAATTTGGTCCATGACTCATGGATCTCTCCCTGTTTTAGGTATACTGAAATAAAACTTTAAAGCAATCCTCTTCTAATAGGTTAGATATTAATGAGGTTTTGGTCAAGTGAGCCAAATCCAATTTGGCCCCATATAACTTGTGGACATGGTTATTAAAAGGCCAATCTGTGCTGCTCCTATGGCTTAACCCCCCCCCCCCCCAGTTATGGTGTAAGAAGCTGTATGTTTTTTTAACTCCATTCATCACGCGTTCACATCTCACTGACCACTTCCTTTTTAAATATCCTCTTTTCTCTTGATCTCACTCACCTTCAAAGCTTTTCGTCTCTACAAGTGAAGGGAAATATCTGAAAGAGAAACCGGGCCAATTTTCGCAGAACAATGAGGAACTCTAAAACAATTGCCCTCCCTAACATGCTTTCCTGCTTTTCCTACTCCACGCTCATAAATAAATCTTGTCTGACCCCCCCATCCCCCCAAAAAAGTTAGTGGCGGTCACACAAGACATTTGCAAGGCAGTCCCAGAGCAGAGGACAAGGGAACTAGAAGTGACATTGTGGCTCTGGGCTGTCTCAAAGGATTACGCATTACAGCATTCACTGGCATGTGCTTTTGCTCGTTCCCATTATATCTGCTTGTGCCTCTTTCCAGATGACTTCTTCCCCAAACTGATCCGGCGGGCAAGATAATTGATTAATATTTCTTGAGGGAACGATGACTAACCGTTGCTGAGGTTCAACCCAAACACTCAGGTTAAACATAGTCAAAAGCCTTGATCAAAACTCAGGGGTTTTCATATTTGACAGATACAAAGAAACGGCTGGGAACATTTAGTGTGGGAGTGTGTCAACATGCACGGGGCACAGCCTCTATCCTGAGCTAAGGTCAGAGTCAGGATAAGATGTTTATGTTCATTTTAGGAAAGAAAGACTGAAGAAAGCATTATTCCTGCTGGTGGCCTTATGATTGTACATAAAAGCACCAATAAAGCTATGTAAAAATTCTATAACAAGTAACGTCCTGCATTTAAAATCCAACTCTAATAAAAGAAAAGACGTATAATCAACCACTTCACAGTTTGACATTTAAAGTATTTTTTTCTGCTGTAACTGGCCGCTGTGACTGATATAGTATTACACATGACATTATTTGATTGTTAGTACTCCTACTATTACCTAACACAAACTACTTTATAAAAATTTGGGCAGCTTAGTCCAATGGCCGTGAGATTATTAATAGGGCACAAAGGGAAAAAAGGGGTCATGTGCCTTAAAGAGTTTAATCATTAACGACACATTCCATTTTACAAGATCAACATTTGAAAAGCTGCTAATAACTATATACTGCCAGGAAAATGTAGTGAATTAAAATATACAATAGCAGAAAATGGATAAATTCCATACAAGTACAGTGCAGGAGGACATGTGTAGTGTCCTCCACTGATTGTATGTAGGTAAATAATGGCATTCACATACAGTTCATTCAAATTTCCTTATCCTTGTATATGAGCATAACAATATAAAAATGATGAATGCAAATAATAAACTGTTTGGATAAGGAAAAGATATATTATAATGAAGATAAATTAAAAGGGAAGAATATGGCAGAATTACAGTACATGCGTTTGTTGTGGGTGATAATGGGAGGGTGAATGGAACCATCTTACCATCTTAATAAGCTCTCATGTGATGCTCTCTAAAAACAATCATTACAGGCCTTCCAGGAGCAGCCCCCCTTCCCCCTGTTTATTAATCAGCTAATTACACATTGACAGTAATGGCCCTGCTGATTCCCACACTTAAATGAACAGGGCTGAATAGCTCTTTAATGATTAGCCTTTGTGTTTCTCTCTCTCTCTCTCTCTCCTTTTCACTCACTCTCTCTCACACACACACACACACACACGACATTCAAATCAGACCTCCTGGTGGGAAGGTTTTGCACACAAGTGAGTTAAGGAGCACCTGACAGACTGAGATGCTGAAAACAAATCTGTCTCCACACAGAAGAAACCAAACAGAAAACAATTACAGAGAGTTACAAAAGCAGCAGGTTTGTGGTTACACTACATCAACCAAAGCTAAGCCTCCAGCAACAGCAAACACCATGAAAGTTTGGTGGACCAGTGCAGGCAGGTGCAGGTGGAGACGGAGGCGATGGGGTTTTTTTTTTTTTTTTGAAGGACGCGGGCAGGATGCGGAGTGGAGCCGGAGAGGGCGAAATAGTGCGGTGGGCTGCATTTCTGTCAGCAGAAGTGATGGCTGACTGGTAGTGTTATTTGTCTTGTGCTGCCATACGGCCCTCGCACCAACCTGGGCATTAATGAGAGGGGGCCGGACCGCCGGGCAGGAACACGGCGGGCCTCCGACGCAGGTGATCTGTCACGCAGCCATCTTGCTCGGGCAAGGAGACACATGAAGACAAAGGGGAGAGGAGAGGGCTGACTGGGGGGCGGGCTGGCCTCCACGTGGGCACCCTCATGTGGCACTTAGCATCACACAGAGATAACGCACGTCGGACATGATTAATCAAATTAAATTGAACCCGACTTATTTACTCCAAACTCTTACCTCTTCCCGAAAATGTAGAACACTGAGTAAGTTCAAGTTTGGGTTTATTACCATCATCCCTCTATAGAGATAAAGATGAAGGGCATCGCAGGAGACAGAGAGGGAGGGGGAAAATCGCAATATTTAATTAGTCTGTGTGTGAGACCAGCCAAGGCTATTAAAATCCATCAGGATCTTTACACTTACTGATTTATCTCTGCCTAACAAATAATTCTCCCAAAATTGTGAAGTGCGCTGAATATATTCATTTTCCTTCTTAATCACCGGGCATCGTGTGATATTACTAATAATTCAATAATGAACCATAGTAAAAATCTGTATTTTTTAACATTCTGCAAGGTATGGACAAAGCCAAACTAAATCCACCTTAAGTGATTAAACACATAAATAATATAAATTTCTATTATTAACAACATAAAAAAGAGAGTTGACATGCTTTGTTCTATATCAAGTAAGGATTTGTTGGATTGAGTTGGATTTCCGGATTGATAGTGCTGAGAAAAGTAGAAAATGGCCAATTTAAGGCTGAGGAATGGAGTGGTCGTCTAATCCAAACAGAAACCTGGCTTGATAAGTTGTGGTGTGTTGGATTTTTTTTCACAACCAGCTTCAGCACTGCTGTGGAAGTGCTAAAAGGGTAAAGAAAGAAGACAGAGCAACAGCTGGGTACCGGTGGAGTAATTCCCCCCGGAGCCCTGGAAGACACCTCGATACGCAGACCATTTTCACTCCTGATTACAGAGTTTCAAATCAACCACTAACACATACAACAATCCACTTCCTCTGGCCGAGTCAAACAAAGGCCCGGCTGTCGTGTTCACTAAGAGCAACACCAGGAGTCGCGACGTTCTCTCTTACTAAGTGCAGCAAACAATCTTACCATGCAAACAAGATGTTTACCAGAGAGCGACTCCACCTCGACAAACCATTGAATCTGATTTTGTCTCATTTATGTCACGCGTGGCAACATTCACAGTCAGAATGGCAGCAAACCAAAATTTGTACACGGTGAGTGTGAAAGCTTGTCAGGGTGAATGTGCATCTCCTGGCGGCGGTGAGATTACTGAGGAGAGACATGGTGCAGCGGGCTGCCAAGGTAAAGATTTATATAGAGCAGTTGCAGCTGCAGAAACTGACATTGGACGACATGGAATGCATGATAAATCATGGTGGACAGGGGGCACTAGACTCAAGAAGCAGGAAAACACTCTGAGCAGGGCCGAGGGGGGAATGGTCCATCGGGGACCCTTTTTCAACTGTATCAAATTGATAAAGATTAGAATATACATATTTGTAATAGGACATTTATCACTGCGTAGTACTTGAAGTTAAATGTATTTCATTTGTGGAAAACAATCTGTTTGTTTAGGATTTAAAAAAGATCCCTTCCTTCCTTCCTCTACAACAGTGGATCTGTTAACTGTCGACAAACTGAGGGATGCCCCTCGTTCCGCATGTTGAATATGAGGGGTCCTCAGGGGTCAGGGGTGAATCCTTTTTTTACTTTTATGGGAAGTGGTTCAGCGCTGGGGAGGTGAAGGACAGAACTGCTGGCTGTTCCATCACTCAGTGCAATAAATGGATGCAATCTGTATCCAAGTAAAGCATTGGCTGTTTTTAAATTCCACCTCTTTTATCCAAATGAATGATGGACCCCGGTACGGCACACTGTGCGGCAATATTAATATACATCAGAGGCCTGCGCCCCTCACTAAATCAGGGAACCACCAGCATTTGTTATTTAAATGACAAACGGCAGCAGCAGGAGTGAAGCGCGGAGAGGGGACGCCGAAGAAAAGGTGGACAAACCAATTCAGATTTCAATCGAGCAAAGACACAAGGCCCCGAGCCATCAGTCTAATGAAATAAGGCAGCTCCACTGGTCCAAACAAACACATCGGCTGCTGCTTGATGCCACCACCAACCGGGTGAACTCCACAACGCATTTCTTCTTCTGCTTTCAACACAAGCTCCAAACACAACATCTGCCATCTAACTGTTCATTTTCCCTCTGATGTTCACTGACCAAATATTTCATACTGGCTATTTTTTGGTGGAATTACAATGCTAATGACTTGACATGACTGGGAGCCTACAGCTGTGCTAGCTCTGATAACATGCTCATTAACAATGCGAGCATGCTAATGTTAAGCGGGTATACTGATTACATGTTCACCATGTTATTTAACCTTTTTTATAGCACTTAATAACACCAAGTACAGCTGAGGCCGATGGGAGGTTTTGCAAAGTTTTTTTGAAATAATGAACAAAAAGTGAGGGGATCATCAAATTCAATGTCGGGACGCCATTGACAGTCTGCACAAAAATTCATCCAAAGATTGCTGAGATCTTTCAGCCTGAATCAAAGATGTGTACCAATATCCTTAGAGCCATTCTGCAAGTTTCTTACACTTCAAAAATGAAACCTGCAGCTCTTTCTCTGAGATGTGTCACATTTCAAATCTGTAAGTTTCATCAGTATGTGTGGAGGGTGTCACCTGATGTTGCGACGGGCAAAGATGCTGCCGTTTCCCTACTCCTCCCGAAGTCTCCTGGGCGTGACAATCCTGGGCTGAGGTTAGTCTGCCTGGGGTGGGCAGACGGACGGGCGGACGCACACACACACACACACACACACACAGCAAACATTACACACAGATATGATGAAGTAGCTCTCTCCCAACAAACACAAACACACATGTAAAAATGTGTAATTTCACAGAAGTCAATAAATGCAAACACTGCATCTTTACATTTAGCCTCTGTACAGTGGCTTTTGTTTCTCCACATCTTAATTTTTCATCATTAATCCCCATTTTCAACATAGAGAATGTTTAATGAGGAGAGGTGCCCGAGTGCATGTGGCTGAGTCATTGCAGAGATCACATAAACAAATTACACCTGCTCTGTGCCTCCTGTGTCATATGTCAGGAGCCCTGAAATAGGAAAAGCCCCCCCCCCCCACCACCACCACCACTACCAGCTTAATAGCCCTGACAGACTTCAGAGATGTAAAGTTAAGGTCAAGGTCCGTGTGTGTGTGTGTGTGTGTGTGTGTGTGTGTGTGTGTGTGTGTGTGTGTGCGTGCTACAATGAGACACAATGAGAGAACAAAAGATTTAAGATGAAATCAGGCATATGCTGCAACAACAAAGACCATCTCAGAGAGGATTTAAAGAAGAGTACCACGTGCTTTTTGAGAAAGCTAACAAACAAAACCTGTTCAAATAAATTTGTGACATATTGCAAAACAACAAAACAACTGCACAGAAAGAAAGCTCCTTGTTAACCAGCATGGCTCGTCTCTCTCTCTGCGCGACATAAAGCTCACCAACCCTAACCGGCACATGCTACAATAAGACCCTGTCAGGGCAGCCTTTTAACAGGCAGCATGTTCCATGACCTCAACACCCATAAATCACATGACGGGTGTGCAGGCGCGGGGTGTCGAGAGCTGTCGAGTGCGGGCCACGCTTTGAGCGAAGTCTCTATGTTGTATAATCAATAGATATAAAAATAAATGGCCTGACCGTTATTCTCTCCCTGCTACCTCTCTCTAATAAAATCCCAGTAATGCATATTTCATTTACTTTTATACTTATTGATTAGCTGTACTCCAGTTAGTAAATCACGTGCCTATCGATCCCTCAATCGTACCTCTGTCGGATAGCACATAACCAGCCATTTGCGCCCCTGATAAAAAGCTCAGGCATTGAACTCCCCACAGTAAATCTTTGCAAACTAACTTTTTAATTCCAAAATCGATCTGCGTTTAAACGTCGCATTATTTCACAAGGCATGCCAGCGGTATTAAAAGTAATACCCTGATGCATTTGGTCTTAATGTGTGGAGGTCCATCCCTCCATCTCTCCCCTCATTACTCCGGGGCCCCGGCAGCCGGGAGGGAGACGAGGGCCCTCCCCTGCCGCCGAGAGCTCCGGGGCCACCAGGGGCCCATGGGAGACGCAGAGCACAATGTTAATCAAACATGAGAATAACTTCAGCTGGATCATTATCCAAGACAAAACACCACCATTCATTTCAGAGCAGAACCTAAAGGCTTTTTATAAGCATGTTACATGGCTCAGTGTAAAACTGAGAGAAGCAGTTAAAAAAATGCACAACCCTGTTTTTATTATTTAACATCTGTTACTTCATCAGGTTTAACAGCTTCACAGATGTTGGCCTGTTGTTTTGTCCCTAAATTCACAGAAACTGTGATGAGGAAACAGAGTCTGACTGACTGAGGCATGAGCAATGAAAAAACAAGTGATGTGCAATGAAGATGGTGCGAAACAGCAACTAAATTCTGACAAAGACACAAGGACACAAAGGAAAAAAGTCCCACAAGATGGATTTTCTTCAGGTCATATGAGACACTTTGAAATGCAGTGCCGTCCCTTAGGGGTACAAAGTAAAACAGCACTGACACAGGGTCAATTGTAATTTTGGCACCCACATCCAAAAGCAAATATATCAATTAGAAATAATAAATCAAAAGAGGAGTGAGGAGCTGCGGTTACAAAATGCCCATCTATTTTCATTAGGGTACATGGTGCTTCAGGTGTGAGGAGGATCTCAAGATTAATAGAGGTATTCAAATGAATCAGAAAGGATTAGGGTCTCCAGGGAACATAATCGATAGCTCCAAATCAATAATCAATAGGCCACTCACACCAATATACTTACTGCTGACACCGAGATCTCACAATTAAAATGAAAACTGGGAAGGGAGTGGCGTAAGACTATGATTTATCTCCCAGCACAAGTGTGATTTAGAAATAAATAAGTCAATAGATAAAAGCTGCCGCTGCCTGGTTCAGGTGGGAGGCAGTTATGCATTTTAACGTGGCCACCGTCCCCGAGCATTACAGCCAAATCCCACAAAGCATTGCGCCATTTCACACGCCGATACCAGGATAAACAGCATGCAACCCCATACAGCCTTTATCACTTAACATCAAATCTCTGATTGTCGCCGTCAACCCGCGCCAAACGCGAGATGACAGCTTTTATTAATACAGTATCATTTCAACCTGGCCGCAGTGCAAGATTAATGTTTACACTCTGCCCACAGAGAAAACACTTTACTCTCAAGGGTGTTTGGAAACAAAGAAAAGTCAGATGTATGGGAGCTCAGCGCTAGAAATCGATCACACGGGTGATATGTTCAAAAGAAATGAAAATGTAGTGAAGTGAAATCAAGAGTGGACATTAGAAAGTTTGATAAGGGCAAGCGTGGGCAACTCTAGCAGTTCTCATTGTCATGCAGAGTGAAATTCCTAATTGTCTGCTGTTGTGTTTGTGTGTGTGTGTGTGTAATTTGGAGGAAGTTAAAGGAGGTAAACGGGGGGCGTGCGTGGAGCTGGGTCGTAAGGACAGAGCAGCCATCTCACTGGAGAGTGGATTTGAGCAGCTTTGGGAGATAGATTCAGCTTGTGCCTTCCAACGGGACACATCAGAAGCCCCCCTCGTCAATCCCCCCTCTCTCCCTCATTCATTTGGGAGTATGATTTATACTTTTTGAAGTGAAGGGTCTTGAATCCCACTATAAAGGAATTAAGAGGTCTCCCCTGAGTCCACCATTCAAATGAGAGCATGGCAGGGATATGAGAGCTTTTTAATAGAGAGAAATTAGTATTCACAATGCCTCGAACTGGAATCTGAAGGAACCTTTCAGGTGGAGAAGAAAGGGCCAGTTTAGAAAAAGAAAGCCCTAAGAAGTCGGGGGCTTTTCATAGCAGTCGTGTTTTTGCCCCTCATCAAGGAGTGCTGGAGCGCTCTGTGAAATAACCCCAGAGAGAGGGAAGGAAGAAGAGTGTGTGTGTGAAACAAAATTAAGAATGCACCATAAATAGGCAGAGTGGAAACAATACAATGAGGAGACCCACAGTCTGGAGGCCAAGGGGGCTGCTAGGCTCCTCTATAGTCCCCCATAGTCCCCCATCCAGATCCAACAGTTCCAGGGATGACTGGGAGCAATGTGATGCTTTGACAAATATCTTTTGGATAAATCCTTTCTTAAATGTTTTTGTGCAGTCCCAGAAATGAGGGGATTGGAATCTGCATTACGACTCCGTCAACACAGTGTTACTCTATTTGGAAACAATGACCTTGAAAACTATTTTCTCGAAATAATATTGCATCCAACTGCAGCAGTCGTTTGTCACCTCAGCCAAGACTTAGAGCCATTGACAGTAACAATGGGTCCTATGGGCTTCTGTACAAATGATGTTTTAGTTGTGTGCTGTACAACATTTTTATTTTATTGTTAGTTTATTTGTTTATCAAAATTTCTCTTATTGGAGTTTTATAACAGTTTCTTATAGAAAAATCTTGAGGTGTCTAAGTGACGCCAAACAGGAGAAACCTAAGTCAGTACGTCAAATAACACACTGCACAATTATTTAGCTGTGGATGGCTTTTGGCAGGTAAGGAAAAAAAACATTTTGCACAGCACATGTTGTTATCATAATTATTTTTACATGAACAATTGGGTTGTGTGCGACCCAAAACAAAGGAAGTACAACCAATGTCAACAAATCGGGTTAGGTTGAATGTGGACATTTGCACTGCAAAGGACATGCATCAAGTATATGTAAATAAAAGATTAAATCGTCCCCTAGTGTATTTGCAACATGAATATTTTAGCCTTGAATTCACAAATTTGCATGGAAAACTAACAATTAGCTCCCATAAAGTCCTTCAAACAGTGTGTGTGTGTGTGTGTGTGTGTGCGCGTGTGTGTGTGCATGTGTTCGTGCGTGTTCTCCTTCTTTTGGGCCAACTCTAATTTTGATTGGGAGGAAGAAGATTATGAAGCCGTCCACCACCAACCCCACTGAATGCATCTGCCCATGAGTCTCTGAGGCACAATTTTAAGATAGATTACTTTTGTTAACAGTGACCTGAGCTCTGTTAATTTAAGTGACTGAGCCACACACTTGTCTATCAATATATTGAGCTTTGATGGAAAAGACCTGTGTCTCCAATAGGCCCTAGAGAGGCTGCTTTATTTAACATGGCATCAACTACCTGTTTCTGCAGATTGAGGAGGAACATCTGAGATGGGAGCTCTCTGACATCATGTCAATAGGACACACGGGTAATGGGCACAAAGGGTTCAACTGGAAATTGAAAGTATCAATATCATTTAGGTTTTTGAAATTTGTCTGAATAAACTGGGTCAGAAAGATAATCAAGGCTTGGAAAAAATGTGTAATGTAACATACCTGGCTCCGGTCAGGTTTTCCAACAGAAGGCCGCCAAAAGCTGAAAGGAAATGTTATAGTTATGGACAAAGAACAATGATGGAAACAGATGATCTGAATACCACAGGACTTACTAAGAGTTTTAAAAAAGCCAATCTTACTCTCTCTGGTAAGGATCTTGGGAGAAATGTCTCAGTCTGTCCACGAAAACTGGCATTCTGTGGCCCTGTTCAACACATATGCAACACACGCGGTGAGAAACAAACATAAAAAATGGTTTCAGACGTTGCACATCTGGTAGAGTGAAAGACTGCATGTTTTCTTTAACCTTGCTGGGAATCCTCCTCCTGTCCCTCCTCATGCAGCAGTCAGCAGAGCCAGGCAGTTGTTTAAGACGGGAGCGATACCCTGCAACAGTAAATAAAATGCACGGATTTATGTTCCTGTGTAGCAAAAATCATCAGAAATTACCATTCATGTTTAAAAGAGCAGAATAGAGAAGTCTGTGCAGATTCTCATTCATCCAGGTCAAAGTTATCCACAAGAGTGTTGAATCAGGAGTGACTGGACTTGGTCGTAGTTTCTTGAAGACATTTCACCTCTCAATCAAGAGGCTTCTTCAATTAAGGCTAACTTAATTTATTTAATTGATATTGAAATAAAATGCTATGAACCACCCCGACCTGGTCAGGTCAACTGGCACTGGTCTTGCCACTGTCCCTAAGGTCAGTTTTTTCTTTAAATTTTCAGCAATATATAATACACAGTAAAGTGTGGAGCAGAGCATTTGAATGGTTTATGTACAAGCAAACAATTCATCCTCTGTTACCTCTCTGAGAGGGCCGTGCAGGTTGCAGAAAGGTTGGTGATGGGAGGTTATCCTCCAGGGAAAGCTGGTGCTCTGAGTCCCAGTTGGACAACAAGCTGGTAACACCTGCCCCAGCTCCACACTCGCCTTCGAAGAACCAGTCGCTCTGCTCGTCATCTCCTTCACACGGGGACAGACAAGATGTTGCATGAGCGTGCATGTCAATGCGGCAACTTGCATGTTTCCATCCACAATAATTGTGGAACATTTCCAATATCAGAATTTCCAAATTTTAAATTGTGTTATAGTAGTACTCCCTCCCTCTAACTCACTCTAAGCTGTTTAAATGTTGTAACAGCGGTTGCACATTTAACCACATCACTGTTCGGGGACAGCCAGCTCTCCTCAGACCTGTCAGTCAGCAAAGCACACGCAGGAACCGTGCCTCTCACAGTCAAGGTGTAGTGACAACTGTTAAATCAGAGGCCGCCTGGCCCCGCCACGGCTAATGAGATTAGCAAAGGCTTCAGCGCTCATTAACACGACATGACAACGTCTTATTAGAGTCGCCTGGGCGCCCAGCAACCAGCCCATTGTATCAAAACCTCCCTCTCTAGCCCCAGCATTCCCTCAGAGTCGAGGAGGGTACTGTCCAAATCTGAGATGTTCTCATCTTTCTTTACTCAACGAAGAAATATTTGTCTGTCAGCTCCAAATACCAAAAATTCAATCAGCTCTTTACTTCCTAGTTTTAATTATGATAAGTGATGAAGTTGCTTCACTGTTTGTTATAAGTTTTTTTCTTTTATATATATACCTTGTCTTCCTTCGTCATTGGTAAAAAGACCAGGGTCACTGCTGCACGTGCTGCTGGTTTCCCTGCAGAGAAAAAAAGGAAAAACATCACATGTGAATGACTGGAGCTGACTTCTTCCTTCAATATCAATGACATTTGAGGACGAGAAGTCTGTTTTTGATATGTCCTCTTAAACCTGATGGTTTCTATAAGTCGGACGATGTTATAGCATCTGAAAAGTGAACAATGGAAATCAAGGATTTACATGCCCCTGTAATGTCAATATTTAACATGTAGCATCCACTAATGGAAATAATGAAGAAGTCTGGAGCTAGAGGTCGACATAAATGGAAATGACACAAAAAGACAGAGCATGCTGTGTTCTCCCTTGTCGCGATAGCAAACACAAAGGCACGAGGAGGGACTCTGATCGAAGCCACTGAGTGACATGCACAATCTAATTGAATATCCTCCGCTGTCAGCTCCAATCTAATCTGTCCTGCGTTGTGGAGGATGACAGGAGAGCGAAACACATTCCGCTGCCCGCCCCTCCCTCTGGGTGTGCCCTGCACGCAGAGCGACCCACAGACGTGCCGCTTCCACACAACAACTGGCCAACATCTGCTGCGTGGGCTGCCACCTCTTATTGCCGAGCCTGCCCCGTCGCCGCTCCTCTCAACACCCCGAGGGCAACCCCAGCTACACTCCCCTCCACAGCCTCTGTGCGCCCTCCACTCACCCAGGCCACCCTGGGTTTCTTTGCCGTTCTCACACCTCGGCCACCTTGGACTGGATCCTCCAGACACTCCAAGGTCACAGAAAGAAAGAGAGGGCGGACGGGGGGGGGGGGTGATGAAAGTAGAGGGAAAAAAGCTCGAAAAAGGATTTCTGCTGACTGCTGACAATGCTTACTTCAAAGAAAATTAACAAGCTGGTTCCTTTCTAAAAATTATATTTTGTCTGTTTCCTAAAGCACTAAATGCCAGTTAGCTTTAATACACCTTTGGAAGTGTTTAAGGTTGCTGTATAGCATATATACATTTGACTCCCAATAAACAAATGACGGGACCAAATTTCATAAATGTGACTTGTCATTAATCCACAAGCAAAAAATAGTCCCCTGCATTCCTGTTGGATTAACATTTGCTAAACTAGTATGAAGCTTTTTTCAAATGTAGATTTTTTTTTAAGGAAAATGCAAATTTCTGCAAGTGTCAGCCAGTCAGATAATGTTAAATTTACATATTTAAAACTGTTGAGGATTGTTGTAATCCTGGAATGTTGATGATTTTGGTATGTCTGTGACATTTGTTGACAATAGGAAAGATACTCAATGTGAACACTCCTATCCTTTAAATAAAGCTAACCATTATTCAAACTACTTTTTTGAGAGAGGGAGGCATTTTGCTTCCTGTTTATCACTGCTGACCTTGCTTATAGGAGAAGGCTGGAGGGTCAGATATGCGCTGATATGTGCTTTGCCATATTGCAGCAGCCTGTCAGTTATGACAGGATCAGAGAAATGTCCGTCCAGCCTGTGCATCTTCCTGGCCAGATGGTCCTGCATCATCTCCCTCTCACATCCACGAGAAGCAGATGTGAGAGGGAGTAGGCCTCTCCGGGGAATCTGGAAGATGTCTGGCCTAGTCGAGAAATCCTGGACTGTCCCCTCCACCCCCCGTCCCGCCCTCTCGGCCCTCTCTCCAGACTGATTCCCCAGGCCTCTCCTCTGCCGCGTCCCACCTCTGGACACACTGGCTGGCATCTGGAGCGCACAGCACTCCGACGTCCGTAGAGGACACAGCCACAAGATATACAATTTTGTTTTCCTGCTTCATTCCACAGCCATTCTTTTGAAATTAGGAACCAGTGACGATTAACGACCGGCAGCATGCCGTCTTCCGCCATTTTCTAAGTACAAAAATGTGTTTTCCTCTTACTGAGGGGACTCCGATGCAAAGTTTGAAAAAGAATCACAGGTATAAACAATTAATTAGAGACGCCCATTAAGTATTTATCTGTATTAAAGACGTAATGTGATGTCGCTTGGAGCAGCACCGGGCCGATGCGAAAGCGTTTCCATTAAGTACCACCTAATTAATGACATGAATAATTGAGGCCCCCCATTTTTCTTGGGACCAAAAGAAACACATCTCCTCTCTTCAACATTGACCTTTGATAAGAAGAAGTGGACAAACATTTTGGGCTAACTTGGTCTTTGTCTTATATGGACATAGAAGTCAAAAGGATTGCGGATCATTGCAGTTTTTGATGAGAGCGGAAGTATCACTTCTCAAGACCCAAGTCCCAATAGTCTTAATAATAGAAATAATACTATATTTCCATGGTGAAACAAAACCAAGGGCGAATACAAAAAACTGCATTCTTGTGTTTTAGTGCTGAACTTAACTCCTCGCATGACCCTATTGTCTCTACATAAGCAAAAGAGGTGAAGCAAAACACAGTATCCAGATGAGCACTAATCATTAGGATATAATCCTCAGCTCCTGAGAGAGGCAGACCAGTTTGCACAGAGATTACAGGCTAGCTGCCATTTATTGAGCCTGGGCTCTTTCGCAGAGGAATAAAGAAGAGGCAGAGACGAAGGGGAGCAAAGCTCTGATAACAATTGATCTGTGGGCTCTTCAAACAAGCGCCCCCAACCCAAATCCATGCTCTCTTCCATGGGCGCCTGATTATAAGGTTATCCCACCCTCCCTGAGCTGCAGTAATTGGATTAGTCTCAGAGATTTATGAAAATTAACTTAGAGCAAATGCCGCACTGCTTTCCCAAAAAACTACTCGTACAGTTTTCAAAATATAAATTCCAGCGTGATTAAAGCGAAGTGAACGCACACGCAGTGGCTTTGTTTTTTTTTCCTGGTGGCGTGGGGTCGAAGTCAACAGCACCGATAGCAGCGGCGAACACACAGCTGGAGACGGAGGCTGAGCCCGGACAGCGTCTACCCACAGGTGAGGCCTGCTTGCCGGGGCCAGCCTGGGTGCCAGGTGGCCTCACTGCCAGCAGGCTGGGCCAGGTCTAATCAAGGATGTGGAGCCCAACTGGAGCGACCAACATCTGCTCTGCTTGCACTTGAGTGGCTGAAGGCGAAGCTCTGCTCGGTACGCACATAAGAGGAGTGACCTTGAGGAGAGGCGTGTTTTAAGAGAGCAGACTCTCCATGTGAAAAAGGTTAATGGAATGAATGGAGACCAGAGAAATCAGAGTGCTTCAAAATACATTTCCACAATGGCATGTGTGTCTGACATCAAATGGGCCGTACGCTCGGTGAGTATAAATATCGCTGTTGTACTACTGTCAGCCCCTCATCACTGCGGCCATTTCTTCATATCCTTTGCCTCCGCCAGGACTCAGCCATTAGATTGTTGAGCCCGGAGTACGGTGTGGCAGTCTACTGAGCAGCAATCAAGAGCGTTGGCGTTGTTTAAGTGAGAAATGATTGACAGCATGCCGGGGTGTTCCCATTTATTTCTTCTCCGGAGCTGTTTTCTGTCAGAACGGCTATTGATTTTTCCATAAAGTAAGAAAACAAGCACCGTTTAGGGGCTAGGGAGGTCAGCACAAATGAAACCTGAAGATGTAAAGCCCTCTGTCTGTCCCATTGCTGGTTACCTCAAACATCTTCTTCTCACATTTTTTTATACGATCAACTGATAATCAGATCTCCATGGAAATATGCTGTGCGGGAGCAACTAAATAATTAAAAAATCTTCCTCCCTTTTTCCCATCAGAGGAACTTCTTGGTGAAACTGACTCTCACAAAATCAAGGATCTATGTCCCTATTTAAGAGCATTATATCTGTTATATCTTTTGAGCGTTAAACTAATAGTGCCCTAAAAATATCCCCACGGTGGAAGCAAAATGTAAAAGTAAAAATGCTGCATTGCAAGTCTTGCATTCATAACTTTGTGACATTTGCAGCAAAGAGTACTTTAAGTATCAAAAGTGAAATTACTCATTAAGGTAACACTCAGTAACATTGAGATCATTCTTACTGGCTGGCCACATGTCACATGGATTTTGAGGGATCTATCAGTAGAAATTGAAAATAATATTTATAATTATATCGTCGAGTTGTGTTTTCGTTACCCTGAAATGTATCCTTCATATCTCAGGGGCAGGTTATCTTTCACAGGTTCTGCCATGTTGCACCCCTATGTTCCTGTAGTCCAGAAGATACAAACCAAACACATTTTGCCTTTTGCATTTTTTTAACTGAATTACATGAAGGCCACCGTAGGTTCCCCTACATGCTTCACGGTTTTCAGTTGGTTACAATATGCAACGTCACTGCTAGATGCCTCTGAATTCTACAAACTGACACTTTGAGCACAAGTAAATGCATGATGTAATGTTACACCACTGCTATATTCTGTCCCACAATGCAATGTGTTGGTTATTATAGATTGAAAACTTGATTTGTCAGTGATGGCCAATAATGAGGAGGTTTCTGAAATCTCTGTACACTACTATTAATGAGTCTTTTTTTATATAGGAAGTAGTGAGCGAGTGAATATGGGTGCTGAGGTGACAGCAGTTCATTATCACAATTTAATTATTTTGATTCCACAGCATACTGTAACGTTCCACTTCACTGTAATAATATAATACACTCTCTGCTGCCAGTTGCAGCCACATTTAGTTTAGCTAAATAAAATGGACACAGGAGGGTGCACTCTGGGACACTGGGACAGGCACAGCTTTAATTAGCCGGCCCAGGACAGGAATTCATTTCAAAGCAAATCAATACCTAGCCAAGTCACTTATTTATTTGTGACAATATTTCTCGAAAGGAAATAATGAGATGGCAGATGCCCGGAGGCATAACTATCAAAGATCCCTCCCTGGTGATCATTTCAGCTATAGGAGATGAGGATGAAGAGACTCTATCATTCATTTTTAATGTCAACTCGATACTTTAAAGTGGAGTGGCATGATTGCGATACATTTTTTTGGTTAAGTTGAGGACATGCTGAATATTGACAACTGGCTCGATGAAGACAGGCAGTGTAGATCATCTTAAATGTCGCCTTGTTTAATTGCTTCTGTCTGATAGTAGTTATGCCCATGACTTTTATGTTATGGGTTTAACTGCCTTGGTAACTTTCCATTCAAAGGGTAATAAGGGCTTTGAGAGGTTTGAGCTCCTCTCTCGATATGGTTTTAATCTTGACTCTTTCAACAGTGACAGGGTTAACATTTGGGCTTGTTGCAAAACTGTAAGTTAAATGAAAGGTTTTTGAAAATTGGAAATGCTGAATTTTTTTTTAAATAACGGCTAAATGGAAGCCAGATTGGGATCTATATAACATTGTTGTAAATGAAACCTGCTAGGTTTAACTCTAAAAGAAAGACAAAACAAGGGAGAAAATGAAAAAACATCACTCCTTGAATCCAACATTACCCTTCAGACATGTTTTCATCTGCACCGTCTCCGTGGTCCTTGGCCATCTTTCTCTTCCAGAGTTCTTTTCCCATCAGCCTGGCTCCTTCATTATGTCTGTCTGCTCCCATCCAACCACCAGACCTCTTCTTCGTTCCAGACAATTGCTGTATCCTAGACGGCCTGTACCGCCGCTTCCCATCCACACCAGAAACATTTAACTTCTGCTGCAGCCTGACGGTGACGCCTGAGGCCATGCGCTTCACCTTCCTTCGCCTCCTGAGCGGCCGTCCTGGATTATTCTCAGTGAAGGCATCGGACTCTGGCCAGGAGGGCTGCCTCGTCCTGGCCGGGCCTCTCATGATGGAGCGCCACTGGCTGTTTGAAGTCAAGTCGTCAGAGTCGCTGCAGTTGGCCACAGAGGCAGCGATGGCCGAGGAAGAGTTCTGCCTGTGTTGTTTCGCCTCGTCCAAGCTGGACTCTGAGGCCTCAATCGAGCAACGTCTGCGCTGTGTCGGATAGAGGGGGGACTCGCGGTAGCGCCTGCGGACTCTGCGGCGGCGTATCTGCCGGCGCCGCTGCAGCGGACTCAAGACCATTTCCTCCCACAGCTCTCCCAGCTTACTGTGCTCCGAGGTCTGCTCCAATGCAGACACCAGGTCCTGCACCAGCTCATCCATCATAGTGCTGGAGAGAAGACGCAACAGAGGAAACTTGAGTTGGATAGAGATGATGGTACATCAAAATAAACAACAAAATAATAGATTTGCAGGATTTTTGTAACTGAGCTGATGAATCACCTTTGTGATTCAGGTTGTTAGTCTCCTGGATGAGCCAAAAGGTGACATTTCCATGGGTTTATTAGTTTCTCAATTGAGATTCAAGAACATGTATCACAATATATCTTGATATAAAATTACAATTGTATCCTTAGCAATGTTGTCATCGGCTATCGTACCCAGGCATGATAGTTGAGATGGCTTGAGCAGATTTTTATTTTTCTCGTTTTCCAGTTCTCCTGAGCAGTAAATATGAACACACCAAAACCCCCAATTAAATATCTTTCTTTTTTTTTGATTGAAGGTTATAGGTACAAGATCATTTACATCTCTCGTCCCCTGTCAGGTCTGAACAAAGAACGGACACAAGGAAAAGCCGTACAGAGAAGTCATGCACCACAAGACGACAGCCGACGACGCCCATCTCAAATGTATGCTTGTCAAAGGACAGCAAGTCATCGAGGCCAATTTGATCGACTATTGAAAGCTTCTAGCAGACCTTTGGAGCTGCAGCCCCTCACGCCGTCACGGACGGGCTGTTCCGTTGATTTGTGGCATTACAACAGGAAGCCGCACGTCCAAATGCTCTGCTGCGGAATGGTTTGGTATCTCAAGCAGAGGGTATGGAGAAAGATCTAACAGAATTTAATGCAAGGACTATAACTTCAAGGTAGGTATGGTACGGGGGGAGGTTATGACTGCCACTGGCCCAGGCAGAATTTTTTTTAGAGCAGAAAATACAATGTCATTGCATCTTCTACTGTACAGCTGGACTGTATAGTAGTATATATGGAAATGTGTTGTCACAGTATTAGGGGGTTTGTCTCCAGCTGTGAATGCAGCATCAACTACATCTGGCTAATCCTCTACATTAAAGAGGAAGTGCCAAAACGAAGCTAATGTAGCATTAGCTTCGTGTTTTTTTGTCTTTTGAGCGATACAATATTACCGAGCTGGTCTGTAACAACGCGGGGCGGGGGGCCGTGTGGTCGCGGCGGGGTCAAAACGAGCCGTCGGAGCGTTTTGCGCGTCGTCAACAGCCGCAAATCCCTCGCAGCATGTTCGCAACGAGCTGAGAAAAACAACCGGGGAAGCTACGACAACATCAGCGCAGCCACACGGTGCAGACTGTTACATAACAACTCACACGTGAGCTCAAGGACACACACACACACATCTCTCCACTGTCAACAACCACACACACACACACCTTTGAACACGTTGTCATTTATGTATTCACATATATACACACAGCAGCGCTTGTACTGTTACACAGTTATCGGTCAATGACGCAGGACGTCTCTGCACTCACCAGTCGAGCCTCGTCTTGTTTTGTTTTCAGCACAGCTGCAGGCAGCGCACCTACTTCCGCCTTTCTGTCCAGCCAATCGGGTGCGTCCGTCTCGCTGTGACGCTCCTGCCGAGGACGGCGCGTCACAACAAACAGCGTCGGTGCAGATATGGAGCCGAGGTCAGTCTGCTGCGCTGCAGATAACACGGTTCACGTTACCACTGCTGATCACCACTACATTCAGTGAGCGAGCCGACACACAGTTGTCAAAAGGAAATGTTTGCATCTGTCTATAAATTTGAATGTATTTCCTCCTGATTTTACGCAACAAAGTTGTATTAACAGTTAATGAATAGTATGTCAGAAAAAAAGAAATAATGAAATGAAATAATTTGTGGTTCCGGAGCAAGCAACACTATATTGAAAATAATAATTCCTCAAGTGATGGTCAGCGGTGGCGTTGTGGGCAATATCAGTGGAAGAAAGTAAGGAAAGTAACAAGATCCCAGGTTCTGCTGCATGGATTATCTAATTTATATGATGTGTAAAGTGTTATACTGAGGACATAAGTTCAGGCGAATAAATATTAATTATACTTAATAATGACATCAGTGTTTACTGTAGAATTAACCCATCCCAAAACCATATAGACACAGAATCAACATTAGTAAAACCTAATGAAATGCATTGTAACACCCATGCGATTAATATTTTTTTTACAAACCATATCCTAACTTTGTACAATTTAAATGCTCAGTTTGTACAATATATCAAACATAAGGTCATATATGAACACCAACAAAAGAGATGAAGAATAGTCCATGTTAGTGTTATAGTATCTTCAATTTTCTTTGATATAAATAGTGCACTGAAAGCCTAGTGTATTATCTTTCCTTGAACAATTTCAAATGTAATATCATGATTTGTAGTATTATTACCTGCTGCATCCCACTGCTTTGTTGATATACGTTAACATCTTCCCACTGTCCTGTAGTAACAGAAGAAGCAATGCATAATACATAGTTTATGTGTCAGAATGCATTATATTTTTCAAAATCAATAAACAAATAGAAAATAATTTCTTCACTGAAAAGAGTTTTGACATTTCACCTTGATACTTGATTGCATGTGTAGTTGATTGTCTATCAAAAAGTCTTTCCACATTGTTGCTTAAGACTTCAGGCCATTGTTTTGAATCTTTAAATGTATGTTAACATTTGGTTAATTTATTCAAACGCAATCCAAAACCATGTTAAATTTGTAATTACTGTAGTTGTAGATTGTGAGATTACAGTAATGCTATTACACCCACACCTATTAAAACAATAGTGAACTAATAAGTGTTTTATTATGTGTGACAACTCTCAGCCAATGTGAATGAAGCGGGAAGAAAAAAAGTCATTTACTACTTCTTTCATCTCTCAGTTGAAGGCAGCCCAAATAATAAAAAATAAAAAGAAAAGTCTGTGAATACGAGTACAAAAGCCATTTAATCTCTCTCATCTTACTCTTAATAACTGCAAATTTCCCCTTGGGCCCATGGGAGAGGGCCTCTCTGTGCCGCTGCCACCTTATCTGTCGCCTCCATATTTCAGCATGCTGAGCGTCTCCCTCAGTACCCAGCCCCCGGCCTCCTCTCACCGGGGCCTGTGGGGAAGCTGGGCTCCTGGGCCCGCCATTGTTCTGGCCTGGGAGGAGAGTCCGGAGAGAGCCCTGAAAGCCGGAGAGTGGGAATATTTTTTTTTTTTAACTTGAGCCACTGCTTCATTAAGCGGCAGCCTTTCACAAGCAAACATATCAGAAACAGCCCCCTTTCAGAGGCAGTAATTAGCAATTTGGAAACCTTGCCCCCTCAGGATATACAGTTTCAATTTAGTCAGCAGCTTTAGATTCTTAGGCACTTAATATTCATTGTTTCTGCCATCTTCCCAATTTTGTCGACGCACATTGTCTCGTCTTTCACTGGCGATAAAGTGTTTTATCTTTCATGTAATTCTTCTTTTCAATGAGCCCTCTGCAAGAGAAGTTAATTTTTATAAATAATTTTCTAAGGGATTTGCAAAGAATGTGAGGGATATGATAGCAAAGTGCTCTTCAGGAAGTGTGAGGCCGAATATCATATAGAGCTTGTGCTTCAATGATTAAGTCTGGCCGTAAATAGTGGATGGGAAAAGTTCCTGAAACTAACTAGGAAGTTGTCTTGCAGAGCAAATCCTCTACGAGTGATGACGTACATATATCATCCTTTAAATTATATCATTCAATAATTTGAACTTTTGCAAACAAAAACGCTCGCAGCACTTGCAGCTTAACTCTGCCATTCTGTGACAATATTTACTGCTATTTTTCAAGTACTGACTGCACTGTTCATTAATTAATCATTTGTTTGTCTTTGCATCAGCACGTGAAAGCCTTTCCATGGATTTAATGGCAAATGTTTGCAAACTGCTTAATAAGCCAAACCACATATCATACCTCCGGGGGCGGGATGGGGGGGTCTGACAATTATCTTTGCCTCCACGGAGCCTTTGTTTCAAGATGATACCACTTCCATTCATTTCCAATCAGCATTGTCTAATAGAAATAATTGATTTTGCCTCTTCTTCACAAATGAAAAACGCTCCCGATTAAACATTTTGTTTCCAAATCTAAATTCCAAGATCCTCATCAATACTTGAGAGAAATATGCAGCTCATTAAAAGTAAAAAAAAAAGGAAAAGAGAGAAGTAGCCAAGATGTGAAAAGAGGAGGCAGGGAATGAAATAATGAATGGAGTCCAAGTGAGCTATCTTTCCCAGGCAGAGCGCCACTAGGGATGCAAACTCTCAGCCACAAGAAATGAGCTACCTATCTGTGAAAAGAGTGACTGCTCCATCCTATTTGATTTGGCTCTCCTATCATCTCTTAAGAAGATGTCAGCCTTGCTTCTTCTATTGCTCTGAGCCTTTATCAACCCGGAGACGATTTTCCTGCAAAAAAAAAAAAAAATGAGGGGTGAGACGCATTTCAGTGCCTTTCAGGGAGCAACACTAAAGAATAAGTGTTATGCGATAAAAAGGGGGTTGTTAAATAGATCTGTCTATTTGTATGGTAATAATGATCGCTTAAAGACTCAGTGCTCCGTGACTTGTAGAACAAGGAAACAAATCTGTATTCACGTATTGTGTTAACATGACTCTCTCAACGACCTTGTGAAACTTTCACACGGTAAAAAATGAGTTGGATTCTCCAGAATTTTTTTTTTCTCTTCTGTTTGTATCATTCTTTCCCCATGTCCTTTGAGTGCATAGGAGTCCCTGCACCGAGCCAACCGGTCCGTCTCAAACAACCGCGTACTGGGGCTCTTTGCATTTGAAATCATCACTTTGTATTTTTCATGGCGCTAAGATGCAGATTTTAAAAGTCGGAATTTAAATCTGTATAAATTATAGGTTGAAGAACTTCTTACACGATGCTGTAACATGTGGGTTGGCGCTTGGGAATCCTGGACTTTTGCAACATACCATGAAAAATGTGCGTTTTGACAACTTTTGAAGAAAGGACCATTGTGTCAAGTCAGTAATTATAACTCATTTGATAGCAATGGAAGATGTTATTATATATTTTTGTATAACTTAAATGCCACATGCTTAAATGCCATATACTAAAAGTACTTATTCTGCAAAACAGTTCATTTCAGATTGTCATACATCATATCATATTATTAACATATTGACTGAATGTAAGAAGCACTCAAATGTTTCATCTGATAAAATAAATCTCAGGTCTCTGGTAAACCATGGTGAAAATATTTCCTCCCTAAAGACTGTACAGATGTTTTGCTAAGACGGTGTCAGAAAGGTGTTGCTTATTCTATGAACCTAGTTTGTGGTGTTGAATGAGCCTTTTTACATTTTGACGTGTCATAGCAGGAAAAGTAACAGCACTGATGACTGTTCTTTCCATTGGAGCGTCTCGGTGACCAATGCCACTGAGCCATCCTGCCCAGCAACAGGCTCCTGGCACTGAAACATGCAGTGAAATGAATGTAGCAACCATTAACATTATCAACTACATAGGCACAGTAGGAAAATTACTATTCCTATTCAGACATGTCAAAATCTCCTCCAAATGATTGTTGCCTTGTGCGTCATCGCTGGTGTTTGTTCTCATTTTCATGAATGAAACAGGTGAACCACAGCATGTCAAGACAAGATGCTGTCTGTTACACAACAAATCAATAACAAAAGAAACATAACTGACATGTTGTTTTTATCCTTTCCACTTATTCATGTAGGGTAATAAATGCAATTATTGGGGGCTAGATGTATGAGCTGCAAGGGAAAGCTGCTGCAATTTCTTCATTGACCTTTTTTGGTTCATAGTGTGAAACCTGACTTAACAAAAACCGACATCCACATGATAGATTGACGGCAGAACAGCACCTGCAATTGCAAATGTGTTGTCATTGACTGACTTAGATCTGCTGTCTCCAAATTGCCTCCAAATGACTCAATTGAGCCTTCGTGTAACTGAGAAGAGCTCTGGACAAGTTAGGAGCGAGCCAGTATTTGAATACAAACAACGTGTGTGGGTTTCTCTGTGGCCCAGTGGTCTGAGGCCAATACCATGCAATCACAACGTGCCCAATTTGAATACAGCTGGGGTTTGCTCCTCACTTTACCCTATTATTTCCTATGGTCATGCATAAAATGAAAGCAAAATTTCTTTTTTCACTTTTGCGTTATGTTTTTGGAGGTCTGTCTCATAAATGAGCGGTATTGAAGCAGTGCAGAAAACATCCTTACTGCTCACCACTTAGAAAATTACGACTGTGTGCCTTTTATTTTCATCCCCTCAGAACTGTTGCTCTCCACTGCTGCTGAACAGAGGAGGAGGAGGAGGAGGAGGAGGAGGAGGAGGAGGCCCCACATGAAAAGCACTAGAGGTAGATTGATTAGCCTGCTAAGTTTGGCTGATTAATCAGGACCCGTTAGATGGAAACGAGGACCATTTATGGCTGATTATCTTCCCAGAAGGCAAAATCTGAAGGTACAATCCGCAGTGGATCTTTTCAACCTCTGTTCTATCTCTTTATTTCAGGCTGCTTACATGCATGGTTTAACTCCGCAGAACACACACGAGGAGCAAATCCAGTTTCTTTCTTGTATTTTGATTCTCTCCTTCAGACCAGATATCTTAATTAGTCCACCCTCGGACAGGAATAATTCAAAGATTTAGGCGAAGAAGGACACTTGTCATCGAAGCTTCATAGATTGAGAACATCCTGCTTGAATTGACTTTAAGACATTTGGTGATCTCACATTTCTAGATGAGTACTTTATGTGAAAAACCAACATGTGAAAACATTTGCTCTGTAATGTGAACACGAACTTTCACTTTTTGTCTCATGCAATGCACTGTATTGTAAAGGAAGATAGTATAGTCTGTATTATCTACTATGTATAGTATAGTATAGAAAAGCATAGCATAGTATAGCATAGCAAAGTATATTATAGTACAGTATAGTAAAGCAGAGCACAGTATAGCATAGCATAGCATAGTACAGTATAAAGTGCTTTGTTAAAGTATGCAAAGTACTATGATCTATGTGCAATATTGAACTGACATGACAATCCTCAACAATCTTATCTAATTATTTATTTCATAAAAAAACAAAACGTCTGAAATATCTAGCTTCTTAAATGTGACCATTTGCTGACTTTGTATTGTTAACTGAACATATGTGTGTTGTAACTGTTGGTCAGCATTTGAAGATTCCTTTTTGAAGGACATTATTCACTATTCTTGGGGTTTTGAAGATCAAACAACTAACCGATTAAGCAAGAAAACAATCAGCAAATCAATTAATAATAATAGAGAATAATCTCAAATTGCGGCCCTAGTGCCATTTGAGTAAACTTGAAGTGGCTTCTCCACTGTACACGCTCCAAGTCAAGCGAGAGCGACATCCATCTCGTGCTACAGTCGAAACTGAAGAACCAAAACTAACTAATTCACCACGGGCTCCGCTCCGGTAACAGGGAACGAAAGACTTCATGCAAAGTGTCTGTGACCTTTTACATTCAAGTGAGCTTGATATTATAGTAGTGCTGACACTTCCAAATTGGAAAGTGAACACCTATCACCCAGAGGACAGTTGCAATCACCCTTTTCATCTTGTACAGTTCATTCTCAATGGAGCTAGACCGCAGTGTGACACGAGACTTAGAGTCACAACAGTGAGAGTCACAAGGTCTAGTAACTCAAACCAAACTATATTGAGTGCGTGAATAGATATCTTTTTGTTGTTGTAAAATATCTGTGTACATGGTGCGTTTTATCTGTAGCACCAATTTTTAACAGGTTTCTCTACAAAACAATAACTAAGGACGTGTCTCTGTGGTCAGCTCTTTACTGTTCACACCTCATACCATTGTCCAGTCCTGCAGCCCGCGGTCAGCCGCAGCGTGGCCTTCCCCAGCCTGGTCACCCGTTTCCATTTGCTTGCTGGGATAACTATAAAAATCTGTCAGGAGACAGGGTGGGTTTTTTCGCTCGGCTCAGCGCAGCTGGCAGATTGAGAGCCTCCTGTAATGTACAGGTCTGTTTTTATTATTCTTGCTGGGGGAACACTATTTCATCAAGTGCATGATTCCACAGAAGAGAGGAGATAGCCCCGGCCCGGCTATATTTCTTCCAATCAAACATTCCAAGGGGAAAAAATGAGTGGGTGCCATCAAATCCCAGAATAATGCTGCCAGATTTTATGTAAAAAGAAGGACTGATGGACAAATACAGGAAGGCAAGACAAGTTTAATGACGTGTGTTCAGGAGCTGAGATTGGAAAACTGACAGAGAAAAGCAGCCTCTTTGCTGGAATATAAATTGTTGTGCGCTGTAAAAAGGCTTTTATCTGGAGTGAATATGGGACGTAATACACAGGTCAGGGTTAAGTCATTTTCTCCGGCAAGTTAAGCGAATAATGAAGGCGAGCCCGCGCGGAGAGGAGCACTGCTACTGCCAGTTTGTCTTCATTTATTATGCCAAATCTCATGATTTTGGCGTTGGCGCGGTGAGGGCTCTGGCGCGCACCGGTGGACGACATATCGCTTAATTTACACAAGGTAATGAAAGCAGGGAATGGGAGGACAAAACAATTTACCTGCTGACATGGGAAGAAGTGATTTGCGAACATGGGGGGTGAACGAAAGAGCAGGCACAGGGCCAGGGCCAAGGGGTGGAAGAGGAGCAGAGAGCGGGGATGGGGGTAAGGAAAGAAGAAAAAAAAAAGGGGGGGGGGGGGGGCATACAGAGTGACAAAAGAAAGGGAGGTGGAGGGAAAAACAAAAGGATGAAAGTGACAGCCTGGGAGGCGACATAGGCTTCAGCCACTGCTTCTTAGATGATGATGATGATGATGATGCTGATGATGATGATGATGATGATGATGATGATGGCTTCAATGAAGCAACAATAAACACTCTCTCTCACCCGACACACTGACACACACACACACACACACACACAAAAAAAACATGTGCAATCAGGGGGCGAAATTGACCTCAAATCTGGAGGGTCTGTTCTGACAAGGCCCTTGTTTTACCATCACCCACCCCCCCTCCTCCAGTGGTAATCACTTATCAGGGAGCCACTTGTGTGGCAGGGACGGACGGCTTCCACATCACTCTGCAGCCGCAACAGGTAGACCAAATCTCCGTCTGATTGTTGTCTCACGCTGAGTTGGCAGACCAGCACGCCGAGCATCGGTTTGACTAACCTACGTGGGGAAGTACAGTGACACGATTTAAACATTTTGAACGCAAACACGTCGTCTAGCACCACAATTGGCTCTGCGTTCACGTATACTGCTATTAGAGGCACAGGAGTTACCTAAATCAACATTACCCGCCCCACAAATAACCCAGATCTAAATATGGTCTGACGACAGCCAATCACTCCACAGTATTGATGGATGGGTTCTAAAAGCGCACGATTGGCCATTCAGCTGATGGCCTTTCACACAATCAAAAACAGAGTCCGGGCCGAGACTCCCTGACAATGCGGCTGGAGTAGCACTGTAATTTTCCAATCACTAGCCCTTCAGGCCAGGCCACTCCTCAGGGCAGTGAGATCAGATGAGCTCCGGCATTTTCTTTTGAAAGAGGCCAAACTCTATTTGTCTGCTCACAGGAACAAAAACAATCTGGGAGCCGAGAGAGAGAGACCGGCTTTTTGGTCTCTCTGGAGAAGGGCCAGAGACGGAGCAGGAGGACGGGGGGAGCGGGCGAGGGATAAGGCAGTGACACAGATAACCAACCCCTCCCCTGCCCCCTCACTCCGGTGAATGGTTGGTTCTGGTGATGATGAACGGGGCTGCGGCTCAGCACCAGGTCCCTGCTGCGGGGACTCACCGCAGGGTGAGACAGAGAGAGGAAGTGTCACTCCCGGCAGGCCTGCTGGGCCAAGCTGGACTCTGCTGAGTCCCGCTGCTCGAGTCTTCACAACAAATCAAACACCTCCCCGCAACATGGCCACACACATCGCTCCCCCCCCCCCCCCCTCCTCTAATGTCTGGAAGAATGTGTCGCAAAACATATCCAGACCTTTGGACATGCTGCGACCGAATATCCGCTTCTACCTGCTCTCCAAGTGTTTTGTTTGTTCAGGAGTGGACTGACATTGAGGGACAACCACGGAGGCTGATGGGCGCTCAGCCTCTCCTTGATGGAGAAGCTAGATCTTGGGCTGTGGGTGTGTGGGGGGAGAGCGGTGGTCACCCTCCCCTGACCACCGCTCTCTCCACAGGCTTGTTTCCCCTCGCAATGAGAGGTGACAGTGAACAGTGGAACTCGTCAGTGTGAATAACACGCAGTCACGCTTGGTGAGACCCTCTGGTGGAGCGCGGCGCGCGCGCACACACACACACACACACACACACACACACACACTGAGGCACAACAGCCCAGCACTAGGCACGCTGTCAACCTCAGTGCACTGCCTTCCTTCACAGCTTAACCGGGGACAAATTGAGCAATTTGAGGGGTTAAATTTGACATGTTTGCCCCGTCTGACCTGTGTTTGTCGCACAGTGCAATAACTTTGCATCATTCCGTGGGGTGAAAAGAGCGAGTTACTGTACACGTACGTGTTCTTAATGAACGCAATCAGCATAAAACGCGCTGTCTCGGAATCGCGACAAAGGTCAGAGTGACATTTTTCAAGTTGACAAACTCAGCCCGAGCTCACATTACTGTACCATCAGGTCTGTGGTGGTCACATGTCCCTCACTGATGTGCCGTTCTCTTGAGTCTTGTCGTGTCCTTCAATGGCACCTTATAAGAGCAGTCCATAACACAAGCAGTGGTCAGGCTTAATTTACCCACTTTCTCTGTCCACTGCCCCATCAGCATATAGTATCACATAACTGCTAATGGACTAATGGAGGAAGGAGGTGGGGAGCGGTAGAGAGGGGGAGCGAGGCAATAGTTAGGGAAATGGAGCTCAGGTTCATCCAAACATTTAATAACTTATCCAATCTGGAGTGCTCACCTCTTACTGGGCTAATTATACGATTTAACTGGCCTGGACGAGCGGGCCAGCGTGGACCCACTGTCTTACAGTGTCATCACATAATTATGACTTATGCCAGTGTGGCCTAGCAAGCTGGATGAAGTCAGCTTGCCATAAATTTTAATGATCACTTAGACAATGCGAACGTTCCTCGGGCTTCGGCGGAATTAGCAGGGAACTACGGACGCCGTCGCACAGAAAAGCTGAAGTGTGGAAACAGAAAGAGAGGAGAGGGGACGAGAGGCGCACCACGGGAAGTGAAGGAAGACGAGGCTGTTTGTGTGTGTGTGTGTGTGTGTGTGTGTGTGTGTGTGTGACATATTTGAGAAAGGTGAGTTTAGACCGGGCAGACACAGCCGCTTGATTGTGTGGGATCAGGTTCTGTGGTCACTGGCCACGCCAACGTCAGGCCTGTCCGAGGGCCAAACACCCGGGTATAGTCTGTTTCAATGGAAAAAACGACAACTGACACTCAACACTCGCAGGCCAACGGCTGACCTCATTCCACAAATAAAATGTGGACGGAGGGGAAGAAAGCCTGGCGCGTTGGAATATGGAAAGTTGATGCTTTATTCCTTAGTGCAGCAGCAGTTTGTAATAACTTTCGACTGTGGAAAAAAAAAAGAGGAAAGGCTATGATGGTGGGAAAATAGATGGGGCATAATGAAAACGGTTGAGAGTCTTCTTTTTTTTTAAATAGCTGTATAATGGCTAATTAGCCTTGTATGATTAATCATAGTGGGAGCATGCATTGGGAGGTTTGAATCTCCTGGCGTTTAATAGTTTTCTGCTGAAATAATTTTACATTTCTGCTGTAATTAAGAAATATTCCCCGTGACCTCTTGTGACCTTTGAGCTTGGTATGTAGAAACATTTTCACAAGTCGGCTCTGGCTCATTTTATGTTGTGTCAATAACTATATGAATATGTAGGCTTCCAATCGCAAATATTATTGTAAGCTTACACCGTGGAATAAAGGATATTGATTTCAAGGTGCAGGTGGCCGACACAGATATTCTTCTCTTATGAAAAAAAGGGGAGAAGGGAGAGAAGACCAGAGAGAAGCTGATCTCCCTCGCAACTTAATATTAATGTCTGTTTTGTGGCTATCACATTTCAGGAGGACCCAGCTCCTGCGGTGGAGCGATTGAATGACAGAGATTACCTGTTTGGAAAGCCCCACGAGACAGCTGATTGATAATGCATGACACAAAAAATGTTTTTGTTTACCCACAGACATGGCTCTGAGCCTGGCTTGAGTTTCCCCTTTTTTTCTTCAGAAACCTGATTCACTGGACTGTGGAGCGGATTGCTGGAAGAGAGTTGTGGATTCAGGTGGTCTCGACTGACTGTCGACTGTGGCGTCTGGCTCCATTTACCCGTACCTTCTGGACTGGGTGGGGGGTGGGGGAGGGGGGGTCATCCACATCATATCCGTCCCATTCAGCCTTTGTTGTCCTAGAGGGGGATGTAACACGAAAACATAATCTCACACCACAATTTCATTCCTTCAGCAGCATTAGATTAGATTGAAACTTCGCTGCACACTTTCCCGGGGCTGTCAAATGAGCTGTCAGTCATGCGTCAGAGCCGGCCCCTGCTCATCTGCTCCAATACATCACAGAGCTGTTTATATGGATCAGTGTGAGGGGGACTCTCTACATAAACACCAGCAGCTCCTCCGCTGGGACGCAGGGTGATTGATAACATTTCCCCAGCTCTTCACACTCATGCCCATTTGTATAGTTGGTTGGAGAAGGGCCCCCGGTGTCCACTGACATCTACAGTGCCCGTCATTGCCGTGCAGAAAACATGACATCAGCTTCTGAAGCACAGACGCGCGCCAGGAATGGGCAGCTTTCCATTCATGGTGTACAGTGTGACGGCCACTGACAGACGACACACGGGGATTTGTATTTCCTGAACAATAATGGCAGTGGGCGACTGCAGCCATCATATCAATTGTTTAACCCTCGCGTTATCACAGCTGATAGATGTTCATGGCACGTTAATATTTCCGCACAGTTGTAATGCTCCAGAAATCCACAGCTGCCGACTCCACTGTGAGTGTTGAGATCACTGAGGGGAATCCTGGGCCTGTTTTGTGTACAGTCCTATTGGCATATTGGCTGAGGTAATGGCCACTTGGCACATAGACAGCTATCCATACCAATCTCAGCTTCACTAATCCAATTGAGGCAACCTGCTTGGCATGAGAGAGACTCGTCTGTCTTTGCTGTTCATTAATGGGGCTCCTCCGGCGGCTCGGAGCCTTTGGATCGGACCGAAGGAGAACGCCACACGTAATCACTGCTGTGTGCTTCCCCATGCACACATGTGATTCGGCTCAATATCACGGCGACGGTGCCACGCTTTCTGTTTTTTCAAGCCTGTCTCATCCTGTCCTGAGTAAAGAGCCTTCATGAAATTGTTTTGTTTTTTTTCTTCCCGTGGCAGGGGTTTTATGTTGAGCGGTTGAATGATAATAATGTTTCTAATCTTGTTACATTGCACACCGAATTGTCTTCCATGTTAATGATGGACCGGCCCCCTCCCTGCTCCACAGAGATGCTTACTTTCAATTTGTGTACTGTCATCTCCCAGCCACGCGGCTGAAATTGATGCACCCTCTTCCTTTTAATTAAATCAAAAAACAGTCGGGGGCCCGGGCAGGTGGGTCCTGCTCCCATGTACAGCTGTCACAAAGACCTGGCTGACTCCAGGATGAATCAGCGCTGCTGCTCTCTTCCAATCGGTGTGCTGCTGTTGAGCCAAGTGACTGCATGCATGAAACTGAATCCTGAAATTTAAACTACGAGCAAAAAAAAAGGACTTCGCTAAAGTTAATTAGACTGATTTTCAACTCTGAATCACGTGATTTTGTTAAGGGAAAAACTCGTTTTTTGGGGGGGGTTTACTAACTTTCTTGTAATATAGATTTCAGTGAAAAGCCATTGGATATCTTACCTGGTCAATAAATAAATAATTAACAATCCCAGGAATCTTTCTCAGGTAGGTTTGTCCTCGGGCAGAGCATGGAGCCAAAGTCTCCGAAATGAGAGCGTCAAATTTCCACACATTAGAAGGCGGATAATTGGATTTCCCGAGTCCTGTACGGTGGGCGGTGTGGTTCCTGCAGCTGTGACATTATCAAGGTAACATAACCTGAAGGCTGCAGTGTAGCAGCACAGGCCCCGCAAGGCCTGTCCTCCAGTTCCACATCGCTGCCTGCTTGGCTATTCATCCTGTGGACCCTGCAAATGAAATTATGGGAGGAAGAGCAAAGGACATTCTTTGGGAATTAATCCCATTTGTGCCTAAACCCACTTCAGATTTTTATAGTGAGGCCTTCTTTAGATGTAAGGCGCATTCACAATTAGACAAGGCCTTGGGAGGATTGAAAGAAATACTGTGCGTTTTGTTTGGCGCAAAATCGGCAAACAGAGACAGGAAACAGGAGAGCTCAGAAAAAGAAAAGAAAGAAATATTGAAACTGATCAAATTAAAAGTTATTCTTGAAAATCAGATAATGTCATTGGGACACATCTGCAGCAAATGTCAGGCGCTTAAGTGTCACATGACTGAAGCTTTTAAACACTCCATTAATTTTATTATTACAGCATAGAGGACCACAAGCGGGTGTATAAATACATTCATTGAGATAAATGAAAATTACATATACCTTCTACTCTGCTATCCAAAATATTGATTTGATTACATGAATACTGCAGTATAATTTACTTACATGAAATCTGCTTTCATTTGTCTTAAATGAAAGCAGATTTTATATTATCAATTAAAAGATATCTGACACATTACAGACACTTACAGTCTCTGCAGTCAAATCCCATTCAGCATTGACCGGAGCAGCCAGTCCTTTGCTTTCTGTAATGAGTGGAAAAAACATTAAATTATAAAATACCCTTTAGAAAATAAAGTTATTAATGCAAAATAATGTACGGCACTGTACATTTCTTTAAAAAAAAAATCATGCTAAAAATCCTCAATCTAAAACCACAAAGCCACCCTAACATCACTATGAACTCACTACAGAGAACCAATGAGGCTCAAACTATATTTCTAGAAATATTATGGTTATTTTTGGTTGAGAGACCACATTTTATAGTGAATGTGTTCATCATAAATGAGAATGATTGGTAGAAAAAAGAAGTTAATAGATAAAATTGTACCATCTGTTGTTTTTATGTAGTTTTGTAATACAGTGACCAAAACCTTGATTTCTTATTTTTCGTTTTGTTGACATTTTTAATCTCACAGGTCACCACTATTGATTATTTCCATGAAAGTATCGTCACGCGAAAAAAAAAAAAATGAATACTAATGCAAACATTTATGGCTCTTTAGAATAAAAACAGGTCTGCTCTGCATGCTGCTGCAGTAAGTGGACACAGCAGGTCAGCGTGTGAAAAAAAAGACTTGGGTGGTGGGGAAACGGTTATTGTCTTTAAAATGAATGTTTAACATTTTCTGATACAGATGCTCTAATTATATTGAATTGTTGTCGTGATATTCCGCTTCATCCGGCTTAACCCACACAACCAGAGGAAAGCGCCTGACGTTAATTAGCCCCGTCAGTTTTCTCTCGCGATGCACTGCGGACAAACACTGCCCCCTAGTGACGACATGTGAACACAACTGTTCAAACTGGAATATGATCCCAACATTTTTAGATACGGGACAAAACTCTGAAACTTTAGGATCAAAAATAAAAAACCCCACCTCATGATTGAGTAAAGTCTTACAGAATTTCATTACGATGATGGGAATTTTTTCTTGCACCATGTTAAATACGCAATATAAAGGTTCATTATAGTCTTTGTAAATCTCAAATTTTAAAATAGCAATGAAAATGTTTGAATGAATCAAAATCAATAAGGTCTTTCCTGCAAATCCTAAATTTCTTGATGCAAAATAAATTGCATTGAATGCAGGCTCCAAGCTCATGGTATATGATAAGTTGTGTCACAAACACACACACACGCACATTGGAGGAAGTGTTGGGCTGATTACAGCTACTTCACTGTCCACTTCAAGACAACCAAAGACAACAGATGAGAGGCACCAAACACACACACACACACACACACACACCCACACACACACACACACACACAGTGACAGCCTCAGAGCTGAGGCAGGTCCCTGCCATTATACCGTCCTCTACCCTAAACACGCAGTTTTAATTTCAAAGCTCTGATTAGCTGATGATTGCATGACAGCCGCCGACCAGGTTCCCTTTTCGCCCTGCTCCCAGACTGCAACTCAATCATGCCCAATTAGTGGGTCCCCAAACACTCTCTCTTATTAGAGGACTCATAATCGACTCATTGTGTCCTGATTTGGCAAATAAATCACTCTGGAGGCTGCTGACTCCCCACCCCTCCTTCTCCCCCTTTTCTTGCTCCCCCACTTCTCTCACTCTGTCGTTCACTGCCCACTCCCCTTCTTCTTTTTTTTTGTCCAGGAGGTTCAGTGACAACGTTTTCAGGCGCGCTTTTCATTGGAGCTGACAGTTTGAGCAACGCTGGACTCCCCTTCTTTTTTTTTTCATTCCCCCCTGAAGAATGAAGAATAATTTAGCAGCTAAGGCAAGGCAGGCAGCATGCGGGTGTCCTTGTCCTACAAGGTTAAGAATCCATTCCATCTGAGCAAGAAAGGAGTGAATTAAAATAAATGATGGCCAGATATTTATTGCGAGTTTGTAGATGAAGCCAAGTCACTCCAGTGGACCAGCGGGGCCTGGGCTGCCACTGGCTCAGCGTAGCCGAGTGACCTCCCTGCCTCTCCCCGCCTAACTGGGGAATAACACTCAATGTCACATTACTCCCATCCTCGATTTGATATATTTATTTATATCTCGATATATATTTATATCTATAAATGCATGTGTTGGGGACATCGGGGCGAATGAGATAGCGGGACATATATGAAATGATCTGGTTGGGGGGAAGCTAAAAATAATTCTAATTTGATTGAGAGAGGGGGATTCTTGAGAAAACTGAGCTCTGAAGACACAGACAAGGAGATCCTGCATGAGACGGGACAGGAAGCACGAACCAAACGTCCTTCAGTCTGGAGACACAAAGCTCGAGGCTGGTCTGTTGTATGCTACGTGTTCCGTAGAGTTGAAGTAAAGGTGAGGCTCACTGACTGATGCTCATCAGTGGGGTGAAAAGCTCTGTCAGTTCACAGGGCCCACAAGTAGGAAAGGCCTCGGAAAATGTATTAGAATTTGATTAAAACGCAGAAGGGGCCCATGATCAGCGTTCCTCCCCAGAACTCACAGGGAACAGGGATCCGCTATGAGAGCTTTACAGACTCAGTGGGCGGACCAGCTTCAGCCCGGGGGCTTGTGGAGCGATGGGAGGCCTGTGATGTTGCATGCATGCAGGAAACCGGGGGACTGTGATGTGGTGGCCTGATGGAGTCGGAGACAGAGAGTAGCTTTAGCGAGGTCCCACTGTGACGGTGAGCTCCCCCCTCCCCAGGCTCAAACAGCCTCTCCTGCTGCAGCAAATCCTGCGCAGTAACCTCGGGATGCTGCTTTTCTTCATCCAAACCAGACCAAGATTTTCCACCAGCAGCGTCGTCCCCCCCCCCCCCTCCTCCATTCTACCCAGGGCCGTGTGTGCGTGTGTGTCTGTGTGTGTGTTGAGCGGTCATTAGTCTCTGTTTACAGAGGAGAGAGCCTGGCCAGCTGGCATGTGACGTGTGATGTGCCTCGCTGTGGTCTACCACTGAGAGACCCCCGTGGCACAGTCGCGGAGGCCCAGCAGGCCCCTTCCCCGGGCGGGCCGCAGAGACCACGGCGAGCCCTCGGCAGATGGAGCCTCTCCTCGTTCCTCGTTTCTCTCGTCCACGAGCAAAGGAGAGGTGGAGCAGGCGCTGGAGGTGGGACTGGCCCTGGCCCCCATCACAGATGCCAGGAGAAGGCCGAGACTCTGGCGAGGCCCTGCTGAGAGGCTGCTGGGCCGGAACAGGTGCAATCTCAGCCCCCTCGATCCCCTCTGTCAGCACCTCAGTGGTGGAGCCCTCGCTCTCTTCCTGTCCTCGCTCCCTCTCATTCACACACTCGAGAGGTGTTGCGGGGCCACATCCAGCCCCTCCCTCCACCCAGCAGCAAATCCAGGCACCGAAAACTATGACCACACAGCTCTCCCGCTGTTTCTCGTGACTTTCTGTCGTAAGGGACAATAATAGAAAAAGAAAGTACAAAGTTCAAAGCACAGCAGCAGAGGAGTACGTTTGTGACCCTCAGAGGGCAAACAGGGGAGTTGTGTTGACTCAGGCGTTTTCCTCTGCTGGCCACGATAAGCTCCACGGCTGACCCCGCCGCTGCCAGAGGGCCAACACAACCACTCTCCCATCAGCCTTTGCTTTATCGCCAACAGCTACAAGACAAAGAGGTGCTGGTGTGTACCTGGCTGCAGCCGGCATCCTGCATGATAGAAAGAGTTTATGACAGAAGGGGTGGGGGGGGGGGGGGGGGTGGTGAGGCCCACCAGGCCACCTTGACCTGTCCCTGCTCAGAGGACCTTGGTGAACCTTTTCCCATTGCAGCCAGCCCCCCCACAGCGACCTGGACACACCAACCACCACTGAGTTATTATCATAATTTCCCGGAGAGGCATTGCCGGGGCCTCCACGACTAGAGAGACGTCCGTGTTTTACAGAATGTTTTGTGTTTTATTGCCTTTAAGTCACTCATAGGCCAGCGGAGAGGGCCCACAATGATAAGAAAACCAGTCATGTGAAAAATGAAGGACCTCGCGTACGGGACTGAGAGGTGAAGAAGGGAAATAATAAAATACCTGACAAATGTGGAGCTCGACCGTATTTCATGTTCAAACCCGTCTCGCCTTCCAACCCTGGGCCGCACTAAAACATATGAGGAGAAAGAGGGAAATAATAATAATGATGATGATAATAATGAATTCAGCCAATCTCACAGCCACAAAAAGAACAGAAGCTTCTCTCTTTTTTTTTCACCCATTTCGTGGTTTATACTTGAAAAAAACACTCCCGGCCCTCTCGCTCCCCCTCCCAGGTCTTTTGACAACATGACGGCCGAAAGATGCCCAGGGGCATTCCAAGCTGCCACCGTCCGCGCCATTTCATGTCCGAGCCCACCTGGGGTGAACAAAAAAGGATTCGAAGCGATGGAATATTAACTAAAGAAGAGAGGAGAAAAACAGCATTGACCAAACTGAAAACACTTTTTAACCCGTCAAACTTTAGGATCCTAAAAAAGATATCACTTTCATTGTCTCATTTGTGAAGCAATTCCTGCTCCTCTCCCACAATCCCCTGCAGGCTTTTAAAGGTGCCGTATATGAAAAATAACACTTCTGTTTAATCTGGCTATTTCAAAGGCAAATCCCCTTTTGATGAAAAAAATGATATTGATCTGACTGCCTTAGTTGTGTGGTGAGGATTTCTCCTTTAAACTTAAAATATCGTGGAGTCTTAAAGACCACGGTTTCTGTTTGAGGCTCGTTCTCAAAGAGACACAAGAGCAATTTCAATATGGTTGCATTTGCACCTATCTTTTCCACCATCAGAATTCAAATAGACCTTGCATATACTTGTGTTATAAATTAGTGTGTAAAAACATCATCTCGTTCTGGCATAAAGAGGAGGATGCCTCTGTGTTCTGGCCTGTTCAAACCGATAATCGTCCTCTCGTGGCTGCTTCATGGCACCTGACTGATGCGGTGCCGGCCAGGTCAGGCTCGCGGCCCCTGGTGGAATGAACTGGTCCTAATATTCCCTGAGCTTTAGCATGTCTGTCCTCACCCCTCACTCTGTGTCAGAGGGGCCCCGACATCGGGCCCAAGTTATCTCCACATCTCCCCATTTTCTTTAATTACACTTCAGCATATTGCTTTTGGGCCATATGGAAGGCAGATATTGAGACCAGATAAGATGTATAAACTTCTGTCAACACCAGAGCATATTAGCGAGGGCTGGAAGCATATTATCTCTATTCAATCCTTCCAATTAGAGCCCAATATCAAACTACATTAAGACAAGCCTGGCGACGGGGAGCAGGAAAACATTACATTAATGGGGCCTCCGTCTTTTTTTGATTAAAATTGCAATACTTCCTTGCATTTGTTTTCTTTGCCACAAAATGAAAAGTCATTTCCACCGAGGGACCCAATAAAAGCACAGATATATTACCCATTTAAACCCAGCGGCCTGGGAACTCCGTGTGCTCAGCTGGTCCAGAGTGGCCTCAAGCTTTTACAGTGAGTCGTCAGTAACAAACTGCTGCTTTAAAAAACAAACAGTGTAGATTCACACACGAAAACATCTTTCCCTACATAAACTCAGAGTTTTGGTGACACATTGTGTCATCACTGGGACGTTTTGAATGTCCGATTACAGAAGCATGCGTTGGGAGCGCCGTGGATGTTTACAGCAGTAATGGCTCCATTATTTTAATAGAAAAATGTCAAGGCAAAAACAAATGACTCCCTAAACCCATGTGAGGCCTATATCGTCTGATCTGATACGAACAGCGTCAGCGGGGCCTCAAACTCGGCTCACCTCCCGGTGACACCACGTTCGTCTGAAAGCTACCGTCGTAGCCGCAAAGCTCTCCGACAACACAACTGTCGTCCTCGCTGGACATAATGTATATATTGCAGCTGTCGATGTGATTGAATTCAATGCGCTCAGACCGTGAGAGGTCAGTCCGAAGCCTCGCTGCAGCGTCGGGATACAGTCTCTACACCGAGAGACATGGAGGGAATAAAGGGGGAGAGGAGAGCAGCGGGAAGAGGGAGTGGAGAGAGGTCACTTTGAGAAGCTGGATGCATGCACATGCCAAACAGCGTCTCTGGATCTCTCTCTCTCTCTCTTTCTATAATCCCCTCTCTGATCCACCGATGCTCGGGCCAATCATTTGAGGCGGGCCACAACCCGTGATCACGGGGCCCTAATCTGAGTCCCCGGCCCGTCCACAGTCCACCTCAGACAGCACCGGCCGGCTGCCAGCGGAGGAGTGGCAGGCTTAGCCCTCTCTAGAGAGACAGCTAGAGGTTGTCTCTACATGGATGGACACTTCGCAGCTCGGCAGGGGCAGGAGGAAGGGGCAACATAACAGCTGCTCGGGGCATATGGGCAGAATTCATTAAGTCTAGCTAAATAAGCCAATTGTGGAGGCGGTAATGAAAGAAGAGGGGGTGCGTTTGCATGTCTGATAGAGGAACAGACATAGAGATCACGCGCTGAATTTGAGCACAGAGCTCAAATATTCCACCACACAAATATTCTGAGCACAAATATCCCGCGTGATGGCTTAGTCCTGAGGTATTACACTTGATGAAGTTGATTCAAGGCCCCGCCAAATGAAAAAAAAAAAAATCTGGATCTATTTGTGATGGGCGGTGATTGAGCTGTTAGATGCGTAGGTCTTGTGTCCTTGAGGACTTCGCTGTGTATCCCCGAACGCCATGAGACTGCTCGCTGCCTCAGAAATAAACCTAATCACAATCTGTAAATGTTACAGCTGTTTCCCTAATAGACCTGGCCTGACTTTGGAGCCGGCTTTTATATTCACACACATGAACCAAAGACAAAACTGAATGCTGATACACGAGACCAGCATGCGTTGAATGCATGGTACACAATGTATTTCATAAACTAGATCGAATTCAGAGCCAGTGTGAGACGCAGTGTTCCGAGCCCTTCTGCTTTAGTCAGAGTTGTTGTGAGGACTTTCTGTTGTTTGACTTTAAATAACACATACCTGACACCAACAGTTGTCTTCTGCCAGACTTGCATCCACTCTTCTTTATCCAGCAAAATGTATAATGTATGCTAATCCCCCGTGTGTCAATAGGAACTCTGTTCAATGCATTTGAGATAATAGTGAAGAAGGGGTTGCTCCTATCGAAGAGCTGGAAGATAAAGTCAATGGCAAAGTCAATAACAATAAGGTTGTGGGCTTTAATGAGGAATGTTAATTTGAACACAATCAACTGGATTTCAGCTTAGCTGATTATCAACCTTGGACTTGTATGAGGTTGTTGATAATGCAGACAGTGCAGAGGGGGGCATTTTTATCTTTGACAGCTATTTTCAGGGGGCTTTTCAAACAAAATCCAGCCAAAAGGCTGTTTAAGTTAAAAAATAACAAACAAAAAGGGTGAAATAAAAAATAAAAAACCTAACAAAGACAGGGTCAGAAAACACTACACAGTGAACTTTATTTAGAAAATACAAGGGATGTTGTATATACACTTTACAGAATATAAATCGATGGATAACAAACAGTAATTAAAGTTAATATAACCAAAGTCACTGGCCCTTCTGTGTAATGGACATTCACCCAGTTCCCACTGGAGCCATTCAAAGTCTCAGTCCAAACCTCCTCCTCCTCCTCATGTTACGGGCAATGCAGCCGGCTCCTCATTCTCTCCTTGATCCCATTCCATCAGGAGCTCTGAGGACACCTCTGTAAACAGATGATCCCAGTCCCAGCTCACATCATCCTGCAGGGCGAAGGAGAGGGAGCAAAGAAGAATTAGGAGGCAGAAGGAGACGCACCAAGAAAGAGAGCACGGGGAACACAGGGAGCAAAGAGAGGAAAATAGGGGAAGGAGAGCAGAGGGTGTTAATGTACACATCATAAATCTTGATTACCTGGGAGACAGAGTGGCAACCTCCCCTGGTGCTCTAGAAACAGCTGGACAGGCCTTCGCTGGGAGCTCACAAGCTATATTTACTAAAAAACTCACTCACCTCCTTCACCTCCTGCTCTGGTGCTAAAACCTTGGTGAGGAGCTTCAGGTCAATCTCTCCGTCCTGAAGAAAGAGAGCAGTGAAATTGACTTAGCTTGCACAAACCGGGGTGATGTGTAATGCCGAATAAAATGACCCACCTTGACAAAAATGGCATGAAAATATCAAAAAGAATATAAAAATAAATGCTCTTGACTTACTAAGGTCTGAAAGGCAGAGTAATACTTCAGATCATTGTCCAGATCTCTGTAGGTCATTACCCGGTTCACCTGAATGCTAACAAGGTGACAGAAAGTCAGAATATGGCAGAATAGGCCTCAAATACATAAATCAAGACTACACATCACAGAAAAATAGAAGCCATCCCAACTGCGGTACCTTCCCACTATGAGCAAACCAAGACCGTGAAGTGGCTGTGGAGAAGTTTGGAGTTTGTGCACAATGAGGCTCCAGGACCACAGAGAGCAGGAGATGGTTGCCAAGTGGTAAACGCTTCAAATTGAAACCCAGCTGCTTATCTGTGGGTTGGAATTAAGTGTGGGGGGGGGGCTCTCAAAGTGGCCGGGGCCTAGCAGTGCATGCCAGTCCTACTTACTGCACATTACACGCTACATTGCCCCCACAATGAGTTCAATGTGGATATTATCTCGCACAGAGAGCAAGCCCCAGCCTAATAACCTCCACCGCTGTCATAGCCGTGCTACGTATTCGACACATGTCGGCGTGTCTCTCACTGCCCTGTAAATCAAAGGGCCCAGTTAGTCAGGACCCTGGTAACAGAGTTGCATAAATCAAATCCAACTGTTATTTCTCCATTTCGGCCGATAAAGCGAAGACACTGCAATGACCCGAGTGGAGGACAGGTGACCACAGAGGTCAACGGTTCTGTGTTTGTATGTGTGTGTGTGTGGGAGAGAGAGCGAGAGAGAGAGAAGTGCACACTACCTTGGTGGAGCTGCAATTTGCATGGTGAGATCTTCTTCCTGAACTTCGTCAAGGTCTGGAATCACTGGGATATCTAAAAAACACAAAAGAAGAGACCACATCTAACAGATGAATTCATAAATTGTGTCAAAATTCAACCAGTTTCTAGACGACAGAATCATCCTTTAAAAAAAAAAAATACAGTAAACCCCCATTGTATAGATTCACACATTGTTTTGGTTTAGTATGTTTGTGAGACCATGTCTGCGTGGCACCTCCTCCCCTCCCTCTCTCTGGCTACATCCTCATAAGAGCTGCCCTGTCACAATAGCCATGCGGCCATGAATATTCAGGAGGTGAGGCGGCAGCTCTTCCCGCTGTGAGAGGGCCGCTGGCCAGGGGCTCCCCAGAAAGCACCCCCTGCTACCTTAGCATTTGGGCCCTGTCAGCGCCGCCCACCTCCAGGACCCAAAGTGGCCGATAGGCCGACCTCCATGTCCACTCTGCCACTCCGACTGGGGCGGCATCCGGCAATGTGCAAGAGTATTTGCTTGTGGGCCCATCTGTGTGGGGTCGGAAGTCACAGTGCGGCCTGGCAGGGGCTGCAGTGCCAGGAGCCGCCAACCCGCTGCTCAAACAGTGGGAACCCACTTTAATTGGCAAAACGCAACAGGACAGAGGATGGCTCCGCTCCCAAGAAGGACGGGGCAAACTTTCACAGCATTTTTCGGATGTACATGTGTTGGAGCAGTGAAATAAGACAGGCATGATAATGGAGGTAGGAGAACTGGTTGATAAAGGTAGAAAGATAAATGGTTACTAATGAATAAAGAAGAGACTGATTGAAATGTTTTCAAAAATGACAGTATAATCAAAAGGTTAGTGTACATCTAAAGAGAAAAGTAGGGCTCAACAATGAAAGAGGAAAAAATGTTTTGTCTGGGGGGGGGGGGGGGGGGGGGGGGGCACCTCCCCAACTACACAAGGAACTCTCGTTTCCTGATGAGACAGAGAACGCCACCATCGTCCCCAACACCAGCATGCTCACCAGCGTCAACAGGTGCCCCATCGAAAGCGTGCCGATGGGTTCTGTACCGGGCCCAGCTCTGCCCATAGCGTCAAAATGGCTACGGAGACAAACCCCCCGTCCTTCAGGATATTTTCCACCAGAAGGCACACAGCATCATCAAGGACCAAAGACGCCCACGACTCAAGACTCTTCCGCTTGTTGCCGACAGACGATACAGGAGCATGGCCACGTGCCACCAGACTTAGGGACAGTCAGTCAGCCTTCACAACTCATGTAACTAAATATTACAAATCACATATTTGCTTACCTGCTTGTCTGCACTGACTATTGTTTACTGCACTGCTTACAACCTTTTTGGGTGGGAGTTTACGTGGTCTAGTTGAGGGTTAAGGACAGAGGATGTTGCACTTTGTACAAATTCTTAAGCCCCATGAGGCAAATAGCGATTTGTGAATATGGGCTATACTGATCAAATTTGATTGATTGATGGTTGATAAAAAAACAAACATGCAGTCAACCATGACTGCTGCTACTGCACCAGAAATCCCACGTTAGCAAAAAATAACATATTCTGTGTATATAGCAATTTATTATATTCATATATCATCCCATATATATCGTATATTCTATTTTATAAGACTAGTCGTCTTATTGCTGAGCTGACCTGTTTTACTGTTGACCCTGTTTGCTTAAATATGACTAACAAAACTGAAACTGAACTGATGAATGTACATTTGTGTAGTAAAAAATGTACAGTAGTGTCCTTATAGAAATTGTGTAAACTTGGGTGTCATGTATCTTTCCTGTCCAGTGTTTTGTGGGGAGGCGGCAGACTGCACATCCTTATTAGCTCCAGAGTCGAGTGTTGACAGTGACAACGACAGACAGAGAGAGAGAGAGAGAGAGAGAGAGAGAGAGAGAGAGAGAGAGAGAGAGAGAGAGAGAGAGAGAGGGAGGGAGGAAGCAAACAAAGAGAGAGGAACAGACCGATAGTGAGAGAAAAAGGGAGCTGGACTGCACGGAGAGGGTTGTCAGTAATCTCTAACCACAGTACTGCACCCCGAGGGGAAAGTCAATAGAGGAGCTAAATAGAGGTGAGGAGATGGAAGTCCGCATCTGATGTGAGGAAATATCTCGGCATCTGTGTCACCATTCCATCAAAATAACTCCTGAAAATAAAGTGAAGTTGAAAATATAAATCGATCCACGATGGAACGCAAAATTTCTGTACTCCATGAAAGTTGTGGTGTGTTGCAATGAAGTGAAATTATTTTGATTGTACTTGACATTGAACACATTTGACACTTGAACCTAACACCATAAACTTTTCACAAAAACCTCACCCTGTGTTGATAACTCATTTCTTTCTCTTTTTTTAATTAAACCAAATTAAAAATGCCACGCTCGTTTAGCTGCTGACAAGATTCATCTGTGTTTCTGATATCCAAATAAATGCAGGCACGGGTATTTCATATTCATGAGGCCCCGGTGACACTTTGTCCTCTCATTTACAAAGCACAGCGTTCAGCAGAAACCGTCCCCCCTGGACCCCCAATCAAATTTAATGGTCTTAGTGCAATGACATCAAAAAGCCTTGCTGTCCAACTCTTTGCAAACAGCTTCCTGGGTTGTCTCTCTGTCCACACACACACCATTTTTCATTTCAGCAGCTAATGCACTATTAACGCACTCCGTGAGAGTTCAGTGTGAATAACAGTGGCATATGCTGTCTATATGCAAAGGCTATTATTAAGTGGAGAGAAAAAAAAAGAACAACAATTTTAAATGAGCTTCAAATTCAACCTATTACTGGAGGTCAGACGGGGCATCAAAGCAGCTGCAAACAAGCCGCTATTTTTTTCTGATGCAAAGGGCAACTCCATCAGGCCGAGATGTCTCTCCTCAGCACGGCTCACATCACCTACTCTGACTTCCTTCCCTCGGCTGGACATGTATCAATGTGGCTTTTGTCTGGCAGTGGGCAGGCCACGCGTACCCTTATTACACGGCTGTGTCCGGCCTCCTTGCTGAAGCATGTAAATATCAAAAGGGATAATTTGCTGTGAGTGTAGACATAGTCCCGGCAGGCACAGGCCCAGGCACACACAGGCGCGCGCGCACACACACGCGCACACACACGCACACACACACGCGCACACACACACACACACACACACACACACACACACACACACACACACACACACACACACACACACACACACACACACACACACACACACACACACACACACACACACACACACACACACACACACACACACACACACACACAGTCAGCGACTTTGGAGAATAGGACATCTCTCTACATTACCATGCAGGGGTCCAGGCAAATGATTACCTAGGCACAGAATCCATTTAAAATGGCTTATGGGACAATATCCAGCACATCACCGATTAAGAGGAAAGACACTGAGACATGAAACACACAAGTGTTTTGCGATACTGGCGCTATTCTAAGTGACCAGCAGGAGGCTGAGGGGGCAGCTGATGGGGAGATGTGAGCAGGGGACCGAGCTCGCCTTCTCTCTCTCTCTTCCATCCTCTGTGCTTGTAGCCAGTAGACATAAGGGATAAGGGTAGGGGACATAATCAAGATCGCAGGGGCTATCTCACTAACCCGCAGCACTGTAATTTCCAATGCCCCTGCCTCTGGCTCTGTATTAAGAGGTTTCCCTCCACAGAGTAATAATCTTTCTGGCGGCAATAACTGCAAGAGAACCAAACCCCCTGGACACTTCATGTGTGCGCGTGTGTGTACACATACATGTAATAGTATTATTATACCAAATTACTGTAGCTCACATGCTGCGGTTTATGTCTCCAATTCATTGTTATTTATCATTTTCAGTTTTCTAATACTTTTGTAATTATGTGCAACTTTCAACAACACGCATCGGCAAGTCAGACTTTTAAAAGGAAATACAATATAGTATACAATGAACAAGAGATAATTGAATATTAAAGCTTACGGTCTCTCATTTTCTCATGAGAAAATCATGAGAAAAGTCAAATATCAAAAGTCAAATATTTCAATAAAACACTAAAAGCTATTTAACTTCAATATTCATAACAGGTTTTGGGTTGTTTAAATTATTCTACTTCTGGCTTTTATTAATTATATTGGATGTTCTGGGTTTTAAGGAAAAATTATGGTTGGACATTTTTGATCTAAAATGGTATTTGTCCACAAACCATTAATGTATGAGGTACTGGTGTGAATAAGTCCTTCTGTGCTGTTAGCTGAGCATTTCCTGCTGCCAACTTGTCCTTCCTTGGGCAGTTTTACCTATTTCCCAGCTGCTTTGCACTGCGAAATAGAACAACAGAGCCAAATAGGCAGGGCCTTGCTGAAATGTCCTCCCTCGGTCCTGCTTTGAGTTTGTGGTGCAGAGTTGGGCCCTCAGGTGACTCGGTCAAAGGAGCCACGTTAATGCACGATCTGTATTCAACAGCACCTGCCTGATACTCTGTGTGTGCATGTGTGTGACTAACTGTGCTGCTCTGGGTGGCGAGGGAAACACTCAAATCCTGTCACAATATTCGCCGTCAACTACGGATCTAACCTTAGTGAATGAGCATATGCACTTGTCATTTTCACCCGTGATTATACAGTGTCACACACTCTGTGGTCAAAGGCAGAGTTCAAACGCGTGAATCCACGCTGCATCCAAAGAGAAAGACAGTTTGAGCATGATCGGACTGCCTGCTTGTCTGCTCTACTTCCAGGGGATGAATGTGCCGGAAAGGCACTGGAGGACTCCTCTTTACCCGTGAGGAGACACGGAGTGGGCGATTGCAAGGGTGCTCTTACCTCCTTCATCATCTGATCCCTGGGGAGTTTGTGGTTGCAGGCGCCGGCTGTAGAAACAGGAAGTGTGAGAGCATGAATTATTAAATGCTTTCAAAAATGGAACCCAATGGTGAGGTCATCACAGGGAGTGAGTGAGTTGGCTCCTGGGCTACTTTGCTTTGATGATGGGCGTGGTTTTTTTTGTCTTGCCTTTCTCTCATTGAAGACAGGATGCTTGATTCTGACTGAAATATTGGCCTCTGCCAAAAGGACTGGTGCGACGAGACTCTTTGATGCTGTCTGGGTGACCAGCCTAGATACGCTGGACAAGATTGCCTTTTTTTTTTTTTAAACGAACCCAGCTGGAGCAGCAGTCTGAATAAGTCTGACTAAGAAAAGACAGTTGTGACAGGAGCACAACATAAGGGAGTTTATTGCAGGGTAAGATCTTTAGTTTCACACAGCCTCTGCCCGACAACAGCCGCTGAGGCACCAGGCTCCAACTGCGTTGAGTAAAACATACAGCACTGCGTCCTCTACCTGCCTCTCCTCACGGTGATGTCTATTTTTGTCACAGAATGATGTGAGGGAGGGTGATGGAAAAAAAATAGAATAACAGGAAAACTTGGCTCCTAACAGCAATAAAAGTGATGACAACCCAGTCACGCTGTTTTTTTAATCATGTTAAGTGATTGTTCTTGGAAGGCAGGGATTAGTTGCGACGAAGGACAATCTGAAAGTGCAGCACCATTTCCAATTCAATACAAAGGGAACAGACATGCAAACGTACCTATTGCACACAAAAAATGTGTCATTGAATTTAATCAGCGACTGCACTGAGGACACTAAAAATATGGACAAGGTGTCCGAGTAAACTTACTCTTCCACATCCTCAGCTGCAGGTCTTCTTGAAGATCTGTATATCAGCAGAGAGAGCCACTGTTAGACCAATTAAATGAGATGACATTTCCAGTTCATCTCTAATTATAGTAATTCTGCAATATCAGACTCAGTGGGGTCCACCATAGTCGTCTCCTCTCCCCTCTGTTTCCTCAGCGTTGTCTCCTGCTGGATCGGGCAGCTATTTTCAGACTTCTCTCCATTTATACAGCTCAGCTTGAACAGAGGATGCCAGACACCACAACACTATATTTGGACACTTCTCTGCCGCAACACATTATTTTTAGCACACAGCCTTTTTTTAAGAAACACCACAGTCAAACTTTACATCGAAGATACAAAAGAAAAAAAATGACTGCATGATTATGTCATAATCATTTAACCATATCAAGCAACATATTGAGGAAAAAACAATCAAAGCAGAGTAAGTTTTGGTTTGTTTTGATTAGTAGACAAAAATGTGTAGTTTTTTTGTTTGTTTTTTAAATGATGCTAAATGCTTTTGGTGGATCTTCTGGTTTAGTAGTGCCCCCTACTGGTATTATAGGTAAAACATTCAGTTATGTGACATGCTTTTTATTTTCAAACTTTCACACAACCAGGATTATAGTTTATTTACATTTAAAACACAACTATTTATTCAAACATATCTGCATATCCATCTAAAATATAGGTATTAAGCAGTGCTTATTAAAATAAATCACCTCGATTGTTCGGATTCAAACCTCAGCATATTTCTGACTATGTTCAGGAGCTCCTAACACAATGAATATAAGTGGGATCCGTGCTCTTGTTTTTCCTGAGGTTTCCTCCTTTTGATTTTTTGTATGCTGCAAATTGTGTCATCACCGAAAACATTTTACCGCTTGTGCATAAATGTGTAAAATGGGAGATATTTTTAAAATAAGGATTCAACTTTCATTAATCTAAATACATAAAATGCTTTTAAATTTTTATATATTTACTAAGCGGATTGGGGAAAGTGAAAGCTGCTTCACTAGTCCTTTTAAAGCCAGACAAAAAACTAAAAGATGATGAAAACAACAATTAGCAAGCCTCTTATCAATGTTGTCTGGGACCTGACCAACAGCCTTGAAGGTACAAGAGTCCAACAGGGCAGGGCAAAGAGGAGCTGAGGGAGCTACCTAGCTGCCCTTGGACTGTGTCCTGTCTGGAGGGCGGGGGTGGCGACACTTAAGACACATTACAGGCCCCTTGATTAAGACTCATGTAAGGCAAAGCAATAGACATGGTAAAACTGTCTGGAAAAAGTTGTTAGGGATAAAATATATTGTGACAACCTGGTTTCAAAGGTTCATCAATAAACTGACAGATCATTTAGTGTCAATTAGAAGTGATAGATCGACAAATCCCGGGATTTCTACGCCGGGATTAGTGGGAGGAGGACGGCGGTGATTGAGCATGAGGGGTGACATTGAAGGGAAAAGTCCTTGCCGGTTCCAGGGGGGACCATTACTTACTTTGTTTCAGAAAGGATCAATGCACGTGCAAACCCCTTTTACACCTCCTGTATTTCAATCACTTTGAGACCGGGTATCAAGCGGGGTTATGTAAAAGCAGAGAGGCGACACGCTGACCTTCTGCGAGAAAGGGAAAGATCTATTGAGTTTGCCGTTTTCCCCGCTTGCACTAACGGTGCAGCAAACTACACAAATAAACACAATTGGCTGAGCCTGTTCACTTCAATGCATCTCCTCTGCTCTCAGCTCCAGCGAGACGGAAGGAAAGACAAACAGAATGGCAGGTGGAAGAGAAAACAAGGAAGGTGGTTCTACAGCATAGTAAAAAGTTTCACAGTGAGTTAGTTATGTTGAGTGTTTATATTTAGATGTGTTAGTGGTCACAAATCTTTAAGCAGACAGCTTCCATTTGTTCCAAATATTTTTGGAACTCTCCACGTAGTGATCCCCATGTATGGAGCAGACTGCGGTGGTAAGGGGTGATTAAGTGGCTTGAAACCCCAGTGATCAAGTGGCTAGCTGACTAACAGTGCCCTCCTGTGGCTGATGCATTAACCATGTCAATTACCGCCTTGCTCACAGATGAAGACGAATGGAGAGTTGCCTGCTCAGACAGGCTCCCTCTAACCTTGTTGATTCACTGCCCGAGTGCCAAATACGCACTGATAAATAAGCTCATTCAACAGCATGAGAGTTCATTAATAACACATAACACAGAACCATGGCACTTGTGGTCCGTGCCTTCAGTTCAGCCGCAGGCGATGGTGGGAAAAAAGGGAAATACGTACTTGGCAGATCCAGACCCAGAGCTTTCTTCTGCCCAGCCACCCTGCCGACGGGCCGGTTTAGGAGGGGGTGCCTGGAAGTAGAGACACTTTTCATAGTAAACAGCTTCATTGGATGTTTATTCACTCACACAGAAGATAAATAAGTGAGCGTTTTCACTGTTGTTATGCCTTAGTCTTGGAAAATTAAGCACAGAATTGTTTATATTTAATTTTTATGTCAAAATTATGAGCCAAGATAATATTTACTTGACAAAGTGACTAATAGGCCATATTTTGTGCTTTATGAAGGTACAAAGTGCATAAACAAGAGATTTGTGAAGCCAGCAGAGGGCTCTCTTGTCTACAACAGAAAGTCAAGACCCCAAAAACAAAATGTAACACAGAGCTTAACATTAAGTACATTTAATTGTCCTGCTAAATGCTTGGCTGAACCCAAAAATATATTCTTAACTCCTATATTGAAGTTACTAGCAAAGCTCTACTACAATTTACCGTATGCCTGGTATGTGCAGCACAGTCATTTCTATGCACTCCATTGTGTTGATATTTTTATCATAGTTTTCTCCAAAACATATGGGGCAGAGTGTGGGAACTGCCGGGGCCTGTAACTCTGACCCCAAAATAGATTCACAGAAAATAATGACCCTCTCCCTCTCATTCTTTGATTCTGAAAATAGTAAACTCAGTATGCATCTCAATCCTGAGACCGGGAGCCTGAGACCAGCACTTGAATGAATAAATTCCTCAGAGCGCACAGGGGGGCGACGGGACACGAGACAAATGAATTAGAAGAAAGACGGAAAAGAGAAGAAAAAAAATGCACAACATTTCTCATTACTAAATTGGGTCTGCAGAGAACAAAGTGCTCGTGGATTTTTTTTTCCGCTTATGATGAAAGAAGAAATAATCTTTCATGGCTGGTTCCTTTACGAAAGCCATTTATAAATCTGAATGTCACCATTAAGCACGGCAAAGGGAGCCCACTCTGCTCCAATCTATATTACCATTAATCGAGAGAGCTGAGGCCTAACAAGCTCCCTCCAATTTGTGTAATTAATAACTCTCTCTTTATTAAGACCAAAAAACGGATTACAATAATGACAATTGAAGCTTTGTAGAAATTCCTCCTAGTGATGTGAAGTCCCCGATGTTAAATGCTTAATATTCATGACGATGACCAATTTTCACAAGAGACAAGATAATAAGGTCAAGTTACTTTGAGTGTAATAAATTCATCGGACATTATTTCACTCAACTAAAATGGAAAGGACGATGAGTGTCCTGAGAAACAAAACAAATCCTCGCCTCCAATTCTGTGTGACCAAATATGAACCTCACAGCTGTAGTAAAATAGTTATGGCTGTTAAGGCAATTAGTTTGGCCCTTGTGGTTTCTAATTTAGGGTTTTCTAATGGTCTCCGGGGCAAGGAACTTGTGGTGGCCAAACTCTATGAGCCCATAAAAGCATTTGAGTCTTTGTTTAAAAGGATGTCAGGAATTTGACCAATCAGTTGGGTATTTTAGACAGAAGGGGCCAGGGTTGATAAACGAAGTCTGCAAATAAACCCACCCGGTCGCACGACACTCTGGAAAAATGTATTGCATGTTCACAACAGGTCAGAGAGGGCGCGAGAATACTGGTTCATATATTGGGGAAGTTGGCCGAATTTGGGAAGATTAGCCTAAAGCAAGAGCGTTGCTGACATTTTTTGCTTTAGGAATGTTGGCTGGTTTACAGTTTGCCAATCCAAAAGATGTGACAGATTCCATAAATACCAGTTATAGTGATGTGAAATAATTTGTTGTACTTCAACTGTCACTTCTGCTCCGGCTTTTCTCATATGTTTTCATCCTATATATATATATTGTCTAAATTTAGCATCATTACATCAAATGTGATTCAAGAGGCAGGGATCACTGAGAGAACTATATGAAAACATTTCTGCACAACTTAAAGTCAGGGTTTGTGAAAACTGATGGGAGAGTCATCAGGATATTTGTGATGTAATCTTCTAATTTTATATTAGACAAATTATAAGAGTTAAATTACAGTATTGTGTGACTCTAAAGTTTTAAAGGGTTTCAGAGCTTGTATAAAGTAACACTTGAAAACACTTCATGCCAGTACATTAGATCCAATACACACAGGACTATGAATGAAGAGCAGCTATTCTGAAAGTTCTGTGTGTAGAAAATGGCAACTCAAATGTCCCTGCATAAATAAGCACTCCATTAAAGCTTTACACCATGCATGTCAAGTTGAAAAAGTGAGAGGTAGTGAATCTCAGCAGGTCTGGATATCAAATTGAACCGACTGAGCTGAAGCAAATCTTTAGGGTAACTTAAATTAATAAATCAAAGACTACTGAAAATGGTGTAAAGTCGATATCTGCAGTAGCAGCAACAGAAGCCATGCAAAGTCACACGTTTTTTTCCATGCTACCTACCTCGTCTTCATCCTTTAAGTTATGTATGAGACAAAACCAAAATGCATATTGATGATGCTTATTGTGAGGTGAAATCATTGCATGCAAATGACAATCTACTATCACATGGTCACGTACATCTCCCATTGAAGCAGTGGTGGACGACTTCCTCTGGTGGCGAGAATCCTCAAAGGAAGATTGATCTGCAGCAAGGCGAGCCCTTCGTCCAGACTTTGCAACCTGGAAAATGTGAACATGGAAAAGACATTTGGATTTTTAAGAAAATCATATGTTGGCTCTTGCGATTGCTACAAAATACTTTGTTATTGTCAATAGCTTTAAGTGTTTTACACTGAAATATCCAGCTGTGGCTCATCAGGGGAGACAATGCCTCCACAGAAATTTGAGCGGAAAACAAAAAATATATGTGATGACAATAAAACACCACTCAGTTTGAGATTCTGTGTGTATCAACAGAATAAGTATAGTGCAATTTCGTTCAGTCTTGTCGTGGCTGACATTACTGTGTGAGTTCAAACCAGCCATCAAAGGCATGGATCTGTCATGATCAAAATAAATGCAAATTAAATAAATAACCAATCAGAATTGAGCTCATTGCTGTTGTCAGGTAGAATTCTGGAGCTTATACTGCAATATCTACCTGTAAATACATTTTGGAGAGAACACCAGCTACAAATAATGAATAATGAAAGACCAACTCTGAAACTAAACATAGTTCAGAAGACACACGGTGTATCGCGGTGCACATGATTGTGAGCAGGCTCGGCATATCGACTTGGTAGGATGTACTTACAAAAAATAGACGGTGTGTGTGTGTGTGTGTGTGTGTGTGTGTACATGTTTGGTGCAGGCATGTTGCAGCCGCTACCGAAAATACAACAACCAATTAACATCTAAAGATGTGAAGCACTCCAGTTCTGATTGACAGACTTTCATTCATCTCTTTTTAGGTGGAACCTGCTGGATTGGAAATCCACACGGACCACATGACGTCACCAAAAACACAGCGCTGTGCATGTCGGGAAGTTGCTACTACCAGAGCTAACAGCAGTTAACGTGGCTAACGTTAGCATTTACATCCACTTAGCGAGTAATACACGTCGTGACGCAGAGTCAGGGACTAACCTTCCTGCTACTGTTGTGCAAACGCTTCAAAGAAATAACACCTAACACACTCTTTGCTGGCATCTTAAACAGCCACCACACTCCCTGGCCCTGGCTAACATTGATAGCTAAGTGGCTAGCACTAGCCTCGCTGCGCCGTTAACGCTGAGGTCTCAGCTCCACGCACAGCAACACGAAGCCAACGTTGACCCCCCGCCCGTGTCTCTTTACTGGACCCTCACTCACACTTTTTACCGCTCCGGCATCTCCAAACTGAAAGTTGTCGTCCATTTCTCCCCTCCTTGTTACGACTAGAGGTCTGGCCAGCGTCTTCCTGGATACCACCAGGCGTCACACAGCAACGCTCTCCATGGTAACGCCAATCAGGAGGAAGCGTGGCTGTAGTATGCGTTCTTATAATACATCCATGGTGCCATTCTATCTAAACAAACTGCTAAGGATAAACACAGAGGGTATCAATGGCAAATTATCTATCTTTGTGTTCCCGTTATCGATAAGTTGATAGTGATAGTGATTTAAAAAAAAAAATTAAAAATAAAATGTGGGCTTTTTTTATTCTGGCGCATTAGAGGATATCATGAACTAAACACTGTTCAAGAGATGGGCTGAAGACAAAGATATGTGAACTGAAGAAGAACATTTGGCATGATAACAGTTTTAGAGTCAAGCCCATGCCTGAATGACATTTGGCATGGTAACAGTTTCCCTTGCAGGACAGCAGCGTTGTTGTGTGGGATGGGGTGTGGGATAGCAGAAAGTTGATGTCATCCAAACAGTCTCAGACAGATTTCGCCTTTTTACCAAACAAACAACATACTTCCCACAACTCCCATCATATTTTTGCTCCATTGTCTAAATAGATGAAGTTGTTTTTCTCCTTCGTCCACATTATCTCACCCACACAGGTCAATGTCCACAGTCTGAGAAAGGGACACCCACCACGACCACCAAGTCATCCCTCTGATGTCCGCCAGATGTCCCTGTTGTGCATGATTTATGTCGCTGTGGCAGACCCGAGCAGTAGCAGCATCTTCACGGCTGGCTGGGTTCCCCCGTGCACCTTCGCAATCCTTTGTTTGTGAACCTTTGCCCCTCCATCTGCATTTGATCTCTTTCTAAAACTACTACTTCTAGATGTTGCAAATGTTGTCAAAAGTCTTGCACATAGAGAGCCTACTCAGTGATCAGGTGAATTGATGGGAATCTGTGTGAGTACACAGCAAAACAACTGCATATAAGTTCATTCTTATTTGTTACTTGTCCCGTCCATCCGTATTCAACATTTCCCAAGAAAGAAAAAATAAGTGCAATCAATGTGGTTTTCTTCCACCCTCCCTCTTGCGAAATCTCACATTGCCCAATGTTACGCATGCACTTCTAAGATTTTATTTGAAGAAAAAAAAAAAACATAACAAAAAACAAAAACAAACAGCTCTGACAGCATAAGAAATAAAGTATTATCAAACGCACTTCTGTATAGGCCAGATCTCATTGTCCGAGCACGGACTGTAAACTCGCTGCCCCACCCTCCGTAAAACGTCACAGCTTGGGACTATAAAGTGTGAGTGAGAGTGGAAAGGCGGTCGTGTGTTTGAGGCTGGACTGAGAGGAGTTAGCTGAGAGGCGCACTGGCTCCGGTAGAACAAGTGGATGGAAAGAGCACAGTGCAATGGAGAAACTGAACCGCGGTGCAGCCACCGGTGCCCTGTGAGAGAAATACGAGGAGAAAAGAGGCGTGCGTGAGACAAGGAGGAATGAATAGTAGGATAAGGAATTTTGATGAAGAGTTGAGATTGTTGTCCAAAATGGCACGGATTTGCTCCAACGCAAATGCGCATTTTGCAAAGATGACATAGCACTTGAGAAAATGGGATTCCTGCAGGAACAGAACTCACTCACGACCTGAATGAAAAGAGAAAAGGGATTCTATTCAAATCGGAATTTCGTTTGGTGTTTGTTTGTTTTTGTTTTTTTTCTTCTTTTCCTTGACAAGCCTCGGCTGTGAGTGAACGAGGGCGAAATATGAATCTGGGCAAAGCACTTCTGTTTTTCCTCCTCTCGAGCTGTGTGACAATGACTTTGTCGCTATCCACTTGCACCACTGTGGACATTGACCACATAAAGAAAAAGAGAGTGGAGGCGGTCCGGGGACAGATCCTCAGTAAACTCCGGCTGACCAGTCCGCCTCAAACAACAGGTCCAAGTCAAGTACCGTTTCAGGTCCTGGCCCTTTACAACAGCACCAAGGAGCTCATTGAGGAGCTGGGAAGAGACAGGCACCAGAGTTGTGGACAGGATAATACGGAGACCGAGTACTATGCCAAAGAGATTTACAGGTTCAACATGATCAGTGGTCCACCAGAAAACAGTAAGTTAACTGTCTTTTCCTCATGTTTATCCAGGCATCTTTTTGTGAAACATCCAATACGCACCCAACAGACTACCTGTTGTGTTCTGGATATGAGTGATCACAGGGTGGAGTGGTTGTGATTGGCGCTATGTTTAATTGTGGCATTGCGCCATGCAGCCAACCTTTTTAGTCGCTATAGTGGATCCGATCCAAATTCTTCGTTGCATTCTTTTGTAAACTCACATGTTCAGATCTGTTGAAGCCAACAAAACGGAAAAAAAACTTTATCTGTCCACGATAGAAACGTATAAATGGTGAGGGGTCTCATTTGTCCTGCTGGTGTTCAGTCCACTCGTGTCTGTGCCGCGCGTTTACGCACGGACGCGCCTGCGAGCAGTGGAGCGGCGCGGAAAGGAGAGGGCAAAGTAAACAGTCTAATTGGAATGAGCACCATTCCTCATACATACCTCACACCAAAGCCATGGGAACTCCAGCTTTAGTCTGACACATTCCTAAACGGGGAAAATTCTCAGGCAGTTAAGTCCAGTATTTATTGCCAACTCCAATACCTCATTTCCATTTTCTGGCCGTGAGCTTCCCAATATTTTTCATCCACTGTTGCGACTCCCTCACCTCAGTTTCCCTACTATTTCTGTCTAGTAGTGGAGCCGACCAGCTCAGTGTTATGATCTAATTCCCTTGTTCATCCATATTGGTATTTCCTGTATAAACTATGGTCCATTGATTGTTCCAGAAATCAGAAACAGAAGCTGAGTGAGCAGCAGATTCTCCAGGGAAAGTCAGTTTGTAAGTGGAGGAGTTGGACTTGTGCCTGTTCACGGTCAGAGGTCGGTCAATGGTTGGTTTACCATTTTGAAATCAACAGGTGTTTATGCTGTGCTGTGACACTGAGCAGAGCCTCTCTCCGGTTCCAGCATAAGTCCTGAATCAAATCCATTTCACAGGTCCCACAAAAGTGCTTCTGACATTCAAAATACACAGCCCGGGGTTTATCCACTGGTCAGAGGCAGCCAGAGTTCCCAAAACAAACAGAGGTCTAAGGAGTGGGATAAGTGATGGCCAGGTGCCCAGGACACATCACGCTGGCCTCATACAGTAGGCTGCACTGTAGGTGATAACACAAGACACGATCTTGACTCAGTACTGGCAGCAGTGAGTGCAGTGAACTGCCTCGTCAAGGATGAAATTAGTGAAATTAACAAAAGGTGCCAGCAACAATAAACACCTTTCTCTCCCTTTCCATGATGTGATGTTTAAGAGAGCAGGCCCTGTTGCAGACTAGTGTAGGAGCATAATGTCTGTCACCTTGATAATTTTGCAGCCTCGTTCAGTTCCATTCCTGTTGGATAATGACTTTTACATTCACTGTTTTTGGAAGGTGGGAGTGTTTTGGATTATAGTGGAGTTTTACTCTTTTTTTCATGCGCAGCTGTAAAGTTAAACAGAAAACTTTTCTCTCATACTTGAATGCGCCACTTGCTCCAGACTACTTTGGTTGAGACTGCTACTAATGCAAATCAAGGCATTATCCGCTTATGAGATGAAGCAAGAGTGAGTCATGGCAGATCTTCCTTCTCATGCATCAGAGGGCCAACAGTGGCTGATCCTAAAGACTCAAGAGAAGACGTGTTTCAACTGCAGGACGAACGCCGACACGAGAACAGTGAATAACAGTGATAGGTTAAAATTAGAACGATCGTGCCGTTTCTGGGTCTTTTAAAGCCAATCATTGACTCAGTGTTGGATCAGTAAAATATGAGGACAAGCGCTCAGGACAGCAGGGTATCTGATATATGGGATAGTAGAAAGATGATGTCATCTGAACAAACAGAGACAGAGGTCTTTGGCCAACTCCCACCAAAACAGACCCCCTCCCCTCCCCCCACTCCCATGCCTTAATCATTTTTTGCTTCCTCAACCGTAATCAAATTGGGGGGGAATAGTTTTTTCTTCAGAACAGAGCTCCATCACATCGTCTAATCTGCTGCAGTGGCCTGTCACACTCAATGACCCAATAAAACTTTGATGTAAATTTCCTGGGTAACTTGGGTGAGTGAAAACCAAACTTTTCCATGAGAGCATAATGCAAATAGGTTCACATCCCAGATGCTACAAATCTTAAGTGGATAAAATAAACTCCAAAGAAATATCTGTTGGCCTTCATGAGACCTGAACACCTCAGCAGCTGGCTAGCACCTGCGGCCTTATCCTTCCTATTTCCTTTGTTTACCACTACAAGTTCCGGAGAGACTGACTCCACAGACGATCCTCCGGGCAAAAGGGCAAAAAGAGGTGACTCCTGGGAGTTGTTGTCAGCAGGCTACTGTGGGAGGAAGGAGGAGAGGATCTCAGACGCCGAAGGCTGAGCGTGTGTCAGGGCGTGAGGTGTGGTGGGTAGCGTCTGGGCAAGGCAGTTTATGTGAAGCTTTACTGCAGAGCTATTCAAACATCTGTCCCCGGGCGTTTTGTACAGCGTTACCTAGAATTCCTCATTTAGAGCCCATCTTTGTTCAAATAAATTGAGTGATAATACATGAATGACATCAACTGAGTAGCTTTTTTTTTGTCATGCAGGCTTTTATTTGCGACTATAAATAGACTTTTGCAAGCTTGTTAATGATTAAGTACTACAATGAAACTTAATTCTCCAATTAAATTAAGTTTTGTTTTGTTTTAAGAATATTTAACTGTAATTTAACCAAATCAGTAGTCATTATAGTAGAAGTAATATGTTTACTTTAACTATAATGACTATATTTTTAATCCTTTATTCAAGAGAGAAAATACAGTATGGAGCTTAAAGCACATTGTTATGTGCTTATTCTTGTAGGTTACAGGTCAAACCCACGTCAGCCCCCCGACACTTGAGATCTTTAAGAGCCCTCATCTAAAAATGGCAGGGGACAGAAAATTAGCAAATGCATTGCATTTTAATTGTACAAGCAATCCCCTCCACTCACCAACATGGAACAAATTACCTTTCAGACCCTTGGCAAAAATAAGCCATAATGTGAAATCCACCTAAAACCATTGCAATGGGAAAAATGAGGTCATCCAAAAGGAAACCAAAGACTTGATTAGAATTTCAAATCTCCCCTCGAAGTGGGGCTTTCCACCTTCTGAAGAGGGGGGGGACATGAGTGTGGGGGAGGAGAGAGGAAAAGGCTACTGAGGTTTCCTCCTTATAGATTGTGTGGAAACACTGGACAGATATCTGGTTGGGTGCTGAAAAGGTCACCTATAAATAGGGAAAGTTGAAAAAAAAACTTTGTGGAAATATCAGATAATGCCTGGGAGGACACTGAAATAGGATTGCTGGTAAAATGAATTACAGATACATGGAGATGTACAAGTTCCTTTTGCGTGACACAGACAGAGTTTTCCATTTGTCCCCGAAAAACAGCCCGAGGTGCAAATCAGCTAAAGGTGCAATGACCCTTCAGCCACCGGCAAATCTGAGGCTCAGTAATAAAGCCGGAGCTCGGGGTCGTAAATTAACCATGGCTTGGCTGTAAATGACTGTTTCCACTTACCTCATAAAAAGTTTGCTATGTGCTTGTTTTGCTCGACACTGCATGTGCTTGGCCTGTTAAAATAATAAACTGTTCAATGGTATTATGGTTTAAAAAGGGGAAAGGCCTCAGGGCAACAGGAAGCTTTTTCAGATAGAATCACAATGTGGCCATTTATTAAGTTGATTCTGCCTAAGGTCAGCGCGCAATCACATACACGCGCCCACACAGCACGCCGTCGCTGGTCAAGCTCGCGCTTGCTGAAGTCACTGTCATGATGGAGTCACCCTCCTCCGCGGTTTCTCAGGTAATGTTATGCTCCAGCACGTGAGCCCACGTGTTCCGGACTAAACTCCCGTTCCAAGGAAACCTTGGCTTCTGTCCGAGCCCTTGGAGCACCTGTTGGGCTCCGAGGGCTGGGGGGAGGAGGAGGAGGAGGAGGAGCACGCTGCCGTCCCCCTGCAGCCTGCTCCACCACCACATGGGACATTTGGTTTTCATTTCATGACTTCAACTTGTTGCTAACTCCGATCGCACAAAGCATAAGCAGATGGTTTGTGGTAATGGCTCCCTGGAATGGACCAGAAATAGTTATAAAAAAAGAGAAACAAATGAAAAAATGAAAAAAATATCTTTTATCTGTAAACTATCGGCGGTGGGAGTGGGGAATCCTCTGCACTGAACCCATCGATAATCAGAGGGTAAACACGTCCACCCCAGTGAGGACGTCAGTGGAAAATGGGCTTTGATAACATGTACACAATGAGGTAACCGACGGATAAGAGCTTGAAGGGGTTCTAACAAAAGAAACAAACAAAAGAGTGTTTCAATGTGGTTGTTATTCGAGGGAGATATTTGGTAACATCCTTATTACCGCTGTTGAGTCACCATTTCCACTTTCCCCGCAGATGACCTCTCCTACTGCCCCAAGGGTATCACCTCAAAGGTATTCCGCTTCAACGTCTCGACCATGGAGAAGAACTCCACCAACCTGTTCCGGGCTGAATTTCGAGCCCTGCGGATCCCCAACCCGGGTGCCAAGAAAAACGAGCAGAGGATTGAGCTCTACCAGGTGTGTGAACTGACCGTTCATTTCCACTGTTAGCAGAGCGCAGGGGGGTAATGTGCTCCATTTCTCTCCGAAGGCCCGTGTAGGTCAGTGAGGAAGATGAAAACATTTATATTAGGGTGTCCAACTCCCCCTCTCCCCCTTTTCAGGCACTGATCATTATTCCATGTGCTTACTGTCAAATGGATTCTACATTAGGACGAATTTAAGGTCTCGCTCAGCCGTCTATAAGTAACCCTAGATTACTATTCGGCAGTTCGCCCCTCCCTAGCTGTCAATCTCGGGGCAGTTGTCCGTCTTTGTTAGATCCAGTAAGGCATTGCGCTTTCAACAGAGGGTTTATAGCTCTGCACCTGCGTTTGAGTGTTTATCGTCACTTTTTGTGAAGCGTGTTAAAGCTTGCACGTGTCTTCTCTGTGAGGGGTGGCAAGGATGGATTCTGTTTTTTTCTCCTTTTTTTCAGTTTCCTCATTAATCTCCCATGAGAAACTAGGAGTAATGATCAGGTTCCAACATTTCCTGCCAGGGAGACAAGCGTCTCCGGACTGCATACCGCCTCAGAGGCAAAGCCCTGGCCGGCGCTGCATACAGACTGTCAGGCCTGCAGATTGTTTCCAGGGGCCTCAGAGGAGATAGAGGCAGAGTCACCCACTGGGGGAGTAAATGGAGCCGCTTCGCTCACCCCCACACTCGAGGTGGGGGAGGGCCGGGGCTGATTGGCAGAGGGCTGACGCTGGCAGTCCTCTGGCCCCTCTTTCCCACAGGAAGGCAGATTAGATGCCGACAGTGTTCAGGAACCTGGTTATCCATAGCACTGCTGTGGGGCTAGGAGCTCCACACACCACCCAAACACACACATTTCTCACTATAGATAAACACCTTTGTTCACAGAAGTGCTGGTAGACGTTGGAATCTCTGAAACACACTCTCTCGGGCAGAATTTTGAATTTTTTCGCCGTCACCCGTTTTTGCACATCTGGGGGTCTCGACGTGATTACACAGTTAGGACACGAATGCCGGCAGATACCTGGGAGCCTGCTCTCTGAACTGTGTGACACCGCGTCGAGGAGCCCAACTAAACTCAAAAGTTTGAACTGCTGATGTGAAGGACAGCCAGGTTCTCATTGGCAGGAGGGTAACACGCAGGCATTAACTTGCAAAATGGGGATATCAACACAGGGAGTCACTTTTTCCATGAAGAGTAGACATTTGGCCCAAGGCATCCTGGAGAGTCTGGCTCAAACAGACAGCTCTGGTTCTGTGTGTCAGTGTGTTGTTGCGTACAAGAGAGTTTATGCAGCTGGGTCACATTTTCATCTTTTCCTCGCAGATCCTCCAGAAAGACGACCCCAAAGCCAAACAGCGCTACATTGGGGGCAAGAACGTCCTGACCAAGGGAACGCCTGAGTGGGTCTCCTTTGATGTCACCGAGACAGTGAGGGAGTGGCTAATGTACCGACGTGAGTGGGACACCTCAAACTTTCCTTGTATCACATATCCCGCCAAAGGGGACGAGTTCATTTAAATTGAAGGCTTTTTCCTCAGGGAAAAAGAGTCAGCTCCTTACATCCGTCTTCTCTCGTTTCCCCTCAGAGACCAACCTTGGCCTGGAGATCAGTGTGCATTGTCCCTGCCACACTTTCAGACCCAATGGTGACATTATCGAGAACGCCAACGAGGTGCTGGAGGTCAAGTTCAAAGGTGAGACCGCGTTTCTCTGTGATGGAACAAATTCAGAGGGTTGGGGTTTGTATCAGCAGGCTCTGGTGTTTTTCTTTTCCCAGAGTTTATGAGGAGCCTTCTTGTTAAAAAAGTTTAACAAAGGTATTAAGTAGTCGGTGAAAACAACATTGCCAAGGATTCAGTCTGTATATATGAAGTATATTAGACCTCAAGAGTAAGAAGAGGTGAGACTAGATTATGAGTTGTCAAATGCAGGGGAATGTCCTTACTCCTCGTCCCTCCGTTCATTGCATGCCACTACACACTATGAAGTCATAGGAACAGTTTGACATTTTTTGCTTAGTTGCTGAAGGTCAGATGAGAAAGCTGATACGACTCATGTCTGCACAGTGAATATGGAGCCACCCCTGGAAGCCAGTTAGTTTAGCTTAGCACTAAGACTGGAAACAGGCTGGCAGAGGAACCTTCAAGGCTTACAAATTAACACAACATATCTAAAAACTGAAATGTATAAACACGGCATGGACTTAGAGGGATTATTTGCCTAGATCTCTTAGTTGAACACAGTGACTGTGATTTTGTTCCCACTGGCCAGAGCCAGGCTACTGTTTCCCCGTGTTTTGAGTCTTTCTGTTAAGCCAAACGACCCGGTGGCTGGCTACAGCCTTGTCACAGCGCACTGACGTGGGAGTGGTACCAATATTCGCATCTAACTCTTAGACAAAAAAGCAAATATACGTATTTCCCATTACTACAAAATATTGATTTTCCAAGATGTACTGTGTCTCGCTGTCTGTATTCGGTCAGATTCCGAGATCCTCTGCCAGTTGGCATTCTCGAACGAGAACCAGATAACAATCCAGCTCGTTTAAATTGTTTGATTCGTCTAATGTTCCAGATAGGCATCTGTTGTCAGTTGAAAGAAATTGGTTTATTCTGATTAGTACTGGTTTGGGGATGATTTGTATCAGTGGGTCTCAGTTAAATGGAATTTATACTAGTGCTTTTTTTGTCTTGATGATCACTTAGAACCCTTTACACTACAGGTACCAATTTTCCTCTCTCTCTCTCACACACACACGCACACACACACACACACACACACACACACACACACACACACACACACACACACACACACACACACACACACACACACACACACACACACACACACACACACACACACACACACACACACACACACACACACACAGTTTCCCCCAAAGAATGCATTATATTCATACATATATGATAATATTTTGAAAAGTGGAAGTTGGCGCGTGATAGTGTTTATTTTGATGTCAAGTAATGTCCTACAAACCTGTTTATCTGTTGATTCCGTTTTGGTAGAGTGGACTCTCTATCCTGTGGATTGAACGAAAGTCCAAATATTTTAAACCAACATTTGTCTGATTTCTTTTTCATTTCTATTGTTTTCCTCAACTCAAATGCAGGCTCAATGTGCCTTCTGTTACATCCAGGGACTGAAGTTGAGTACCAGTTCGTCATAGAGCAGGGTGTGTTTCCTACAATGTTTCCTGGGATGACTGAGGATCTGATTATAAGGCAATAAAACTCACAATACATCCTTTATTACGGGACAGGTCTAAAAAAAGATTCAACCCAGTCGTCAGCATGTTCCTGTAGCAGCGACACTCTTTGACGTCTTTTTTTGTTGAGATAATGGGATTTTCTTTGTGAGAGGAAGGGAGAGACACAGAGCTTGGGAATACAATCGATCTGGTATCTCACTTAGCACTGGAGCCCCGGGGCCCACGGTCCTGGGAACACTCCCGACTGGCTCGGCCACAAGGAATGTGCTGCCACGGTGCTCAGACGTTTGGCCCCGAATTAAAGAGGGGCGTACATATTCACCAGCAGCATCTCTCCTGAGATATGCACTGCTTAAGCTATCAGGGGTAGATTGGATGAGCAGACACAGCCCCAGGGGGGGGGGAAATGGAAGAAAGGAGGGAGTCAGAGGGACCAGTGTTAAATAAGGAGAGGGGAGACGTGTGAGCCAGAAGTGAATGAAGCCCGGCCTGGAGATTACAGCATCCTTCTGTAAAACTATCCATACTGATTAGAGCGAAGTTACGGTTCCCGTAGCCCAGGCATCGTCTCAACTCGCAACAAAACGTCTGTGTTTCTGCGCAGCTTCTTCTTTTCTCTTTCTTCCTCCAGACTAACCGATTTGCTCCTGCAGGTACGGACGCTGACTATGATGATCTGAGCCGTGTGAAAAAACCCCACCTCATCCTCATGATGCTCCCTCCCCACAGGCTGGATGCCCAGTCCTCATCCCGCAGGCGCAAGCGGGCACTTGACACCAATTACTGCTTCAAGTAAGACACATTCCCTCGGCCTGGAAAATGTTAAACGCCGCTGGACTAATTTGAATTTGTCTTCAACGGTCCAAGATATTTTTCTCTGGATGCACCTGCGCTGTCACTGCTCAGAGATTTGAATACCTAGGAACCCTACGGTAGCTGCTCTTGTCAAGAGGGCAAGAATACACAGAATGAGCTTGTTAATCACAGAGTCGAGCATGACACAGGTATAAAGCTGATACAAGTTGGGATCTGTCCCAATACTAGCAACCTCCTCTTAACACGCCGTCTCCTCGGCTTTTGATTTCCGCCGTCAGGCTGACAGACAGCACCCAAGACACCTGGGCTGACTCCAAGAGGGAAAATAGGGGCACACCTAAGAGTGGAATTTCTGAACTTAGTTATTTCGCATCTCTGGCTGTGAGGCCATAGGGAGGAAAACGTGTACAACCTCCGAAAAACGTGCGTGCTCTCTGTAAAAATGAAGAGCGTAATCCCCACTGTCCTCTCTCGTCTGCAGCAATTACGAGGAGAACTGCTGCGTGCGACCACTATACATAAATTTCCGGCAGGACTTGGGCTGGAGGTGGATCCATCAGCCCGAAGGGTACTATGCCAACTTCTGCTCCGGTCCCTGCCCTTACCTACGCAGTGCAGACACCACCCACAGCTCGGTGAGACAAAGAGCCACGGAAACATGTCAAGTCACGCACCTGTCTGGGAGATGTCCTGTCTGCTGACCCCTCTCTCCTTGTTTCAGCTGCTGAGCCTGTACAACACCCTGAACCCCGAAGCATCCGCCTCCCCCTGCTGTGTTCCTCAGGACTTGGAGCCCCTCACCATCCTCTACTATGTGGGCCGCTCCCCCAAAGTTGAGCAGCTCTCCAACATGGTCGTCAAGTCCTGCAAGTGCAGCTAAACCTCCGAGCTTCAGGGCCTGGCGAGAGACACGAGGGCAGGGCGGCTCCCAGCACTACTCAGGAGCAGGTATGAGGGTTTGGAGGGGGGGGGGGGCGGGGGCGGGGGCGGGGGCAGATTGTCCTCCGTGAGTACCTCTTCCCTCTGCTTCAGCCTTGCTCGAGCCCTCTCACGGAAAAACAAAGTCACAGTCCACCACTCTGCTCACAATCATCGGCAGCATTAACCTAAAAGACTCGTTCAAACACCACTTCACTAACAGCGCTCTCAAACCCATCAGACCTCTTGTTGACCTTCAACAATCGCCTTTTGACTTTTCTCATGTTTTTTTTCTCATGTTTTTTTTTCTCATACTCCAGCATTTTGAACAGCCTTTACCTCAGTGTTACTTGACATTGGCGTCGAAAAACCCGCTTTCAACGAAAGAGGAGCAGTAATTGTCTTGCAATGGCCGCTGCATTCTCAAGGACATAGAATAATCTCAGTCAAAAAAAGCAAAAAAAAAAACGGAGAATGCCGACTTGAACTCAACATGACAGGAGCAAGTGAAAGAGGGTAAGATAAAAATGACTGTTTGCTGACGGCAAACACGTCCCTCGGCCTTCACTCACAGGACGCCTCCGGATGTCCGAGCTGGAAAACTGACCCTGTCGTACGCCTCGGCTCCCTACACTGTTCATTTAGGATTAAATGCTGTTCAATGAAAGATGATGTTAGGAAAAGAAGAAAACATGCTGGAAGCCCAACCTTTATTTCATCGTAGTTTTTCCATGGTTATGTTTACCTCTGTAATGCAACAGGATGGTGATTCCAGGGATTGTTTTGTTTTTAAAGTGAAGCCTTTCTGTTGTATGAGACAATGTATGTCACTAAGTGAACACTTAACTAGATCACAAACTGTAAATGTTTTTTTTTTCTTATTACTCTTGGAAACACTTTTTTTTTTAATTAAAAATGAACAGTTGGATAGAATCGTTCGATTTTCATTTATTGTTCAGTTTTTACGCATGGTAAACTTTATCTTAAAGGGTCATGTGGTAAATTGAAATGACCAAAGTGAACACAACCTCTCCAGTGATTGACAACTTCCAGTGTACAGTACATGAGGTGAACAAATACATTCACTGACATGATCAGTGCGTTTCAATGTTTTCTAGGTTTGCCATGTCAATCTTGCTTGCTACAAATTGCCCAAATGTCTCCAAAAAAAAAAATCACTTTTTCATGCATGTCGATTGTAAATGATCAGGAACAAAACACATTCAAATATTAGACTGTAAAAAAAATGTTGTATCACCACAGGAGATCACAAGCACTGATTTGGACTGGATTCTTGAAATACAGCGTGCAATGGCTTTGACAGTTAGTAGTAAATCCACAACATGAAGTTTAGAAACAATCACTGCAACAACAAAGAAGAGAATCAAATTCCATCAAGTGTAATAAAAACAGTTCTGTTGTACCGATTTGAAATCTACAATCTCTGCAAAACCAGCCTGATGGAGCAGTTGATATGACGAATGCATGCATGAAATTCAAGTTTTTCTGACAAGGTCATCATAAACATATGCTGAATCTATTGATATATATAACAGAGATTTGTTATTCTTTTAACACGCCCTGAGTGAACTCCCAAGAAACAGAGTATCCGCGAGGATATTGGTCTGCTGGTGCAGCATTAACCTCCAGTGTAGGCGAGGCTGTGCATAACAATAATTCCTCTTTAAATTATGCTTTGAGCTACAGGAATGTCCGAGAAGACCTATCGATGGACAGTGTACGTACAATAAATACATACTGATGCAATAACAATAATTTACTAGTCATAACAAATATATAAAATTTGGTCCATCAAAGGGAAACAACATAAACATCTCAACAGTTTTACAGGAATAAAAACAAGCTCACTGTATTTCTGCTATAAAACATGAACCGCCTTCAACAGTTCGGACTGCGTCCTGGAAGACAGGGAGCAAGGCAGCATGCGATCTTATTTGAGCTCTAACTTTCAGAATTTTTCCTTTTCAGGCCCACAAGTGAAGGATGCTCTACTTTAACACATTCTTAGACAATGGCCATAGAATCTGACTTGGCAACTGTTTGGCCTCCAACAAGGAGCTGGGAGTGCCTGCAGCCAGGAGCCACACATTAAAGGAGCCTCTCTGCATGATCACCGCTCATGGCAGGGAGAAGAGAAGCTGCATCGGCAATCCCTATACTACTTGTCCAAAAAACATTTATAAGAAAACAGCCATGTCAGCTGTCTGAATAACATTTTACGGAATAATGGCTAGTGGAACACCGCGTGAGCAAAGAATAAAATGTTGAATCCTTTTGTTAAAAGTGCTCGAAGAACCATCTGCTGAAGTCTATCTGTCAATGAAATCACTCTGTGGCATCGGTAGCATGGAGAGAATGAGGGCGGGCATCTGTTGGAATATTGACTGAACCTACCAATGGGGATGACGGGAGGAGGGGGGCGAAGAGCTGAAAAGGCCTTCTGATGTTATGCTGCGCAATAAAATCCCGACCTGCGTCAAAGCCGGGAATTCCTGGCCTGGCAGACTGTCCCCTCGCATGTCTGTGGCTGTATCATAGAGAAATTAATAGGACCCTGTTCGATGTCTGGCATGCTTTCATCTGTTGCTGTTGTCCTTTTCCCAGAATACACCTCTGTGAGGATGCGGTTACATGCAGAGACACCTGTCGGGCCAGCAGAGCGGCGGGACATGCCTCTGGTCGCCTTCATGTCATCTGTGACTGGGCTCCTGGCCCTGGAACAGCTTGCGGTACACAGAGAGACCTGGAGAGCAACACATGAGAGAAATTTGAGTACAAGATGTTAAAAAAAGGCAGTTGAATATCTTACTTGTGTGTGTACAGAGGGCTGCAGGGTGGTGTACTCTAGTGCTTAGCGCTGTTGCCACACAGCGAAAAAGGGTTCTTGGTTAACATCCAGGTTCGGACCAACCAGGTCCAGTGTGGCGTTTGCATGTGGTTCTCCGGCTTCCTCCCCCAGTCCAAAGACGTGCAGATTGGGGTTAGGTTAATTGGAGACTGTAAATTGACTGTAGAATGGTTGTTTATCTCTGTATAGGTTGCCGACCTGTCCCGGGTGAACCCCGCCTCTCACCCAATGTCAGCTGGGATTGGCTCCCCCCGCGACCCCTTAATGGATAAAGCGGTGACCAGCAGATCTGAGCTCAGTGCTTCGCCATTTCGTCTGACGGACCCCATACTCTCTCTCTCTCTCTCAGCCTCCCTTTTTCCCCTCATCCTATCTGCTGGCTCGCGCCCAGGCATCCAGTAGAAAAGGCATTCCAAGTACAGTCGAGGCTGCCGTGTTTGTGCTCCCAAACAGTATTCCCTTTCATTCCCTCTCTCAGCGCACTCTATTTATTTTGGTGCTCCTTTACACCGTGGAGCCTGACTGAGCTGGAAAAGGAAAACAGCTCCCCCGACTTCCAATCCGATGACATGACTGCTGGAAGCGGCTTCCTCTAGCTCAGCGAAAGGCAGATAAAGGGACAATACTGCCTCTATCACACCTCACTCCTTATGTCACTTGGAACCAAGAAGGATCTGTTCAACACCAGTTGACCCGAAACGTCTAATAACTGTTACAGAGTAACAGCACAATCCCTGATCTACCATAATTATTTAGTGTAGATCTTTGTGTGGTTACAACTTGGCCTCAAATACAACAGAATTCAAAACCATGAACTGTAGTTTTTTTTTATTTTCTAGTAAGATACCTAATAAATACATTATTTAAAGAAAGAAAATGTGTGAGAGTGCTTCAAATGAAACAACTGAAAAGGGGATAACTGCTTGTAGCTACAAGGCATCATACAGCTTTATTTTGATAGAGGCCTACGTTATCCGTCCTGACATGATCGGACTCCCATTAAAATGGCACAAGAGCAGCATTCATTTCCTTCTCAAACTAAGCATGGTAATAAATCTCCTCGCAGTCCCCAAAATGTGAAGCACTGAGAACGCCAAGAAAACTTCCAAGGCGGGGAATCGCAAAACATGTGGTCGATACAACCTGGGTTTGTAAGCTCTGACAGGTCCTCATCAAATCCCTTCCCCTCATCTCATGTCGAAAATTAACACATCAGAAGTATGGCAAAAAGAAAAAGAAAAGGGGGGGGGGGGGGGGGGGGGGGGCGACGGGTCGAGTGAGCAGGAAAGGTTTAGGATAATGGGAGAGTTGTGCGAGCAAAGAGAGGAAGAGAGTGCACGAGAGAGAGATAAAGGGAAAGTGTGATTTATGATGGTTGACAGCTGATCATAGAGAATGCTCTCCATTTGGACTCGCTCTAACTCCCTGTCAGAGTCGATCAGACGAGCTCAGTCATCAAAGGTGACTGGGCAGCCAGAAAGACCTGATGCACTCCGAAGCCCCCACAAAGGCTGTGCCCCTTCTAATAACACCCCCACCCGCCCGACACACCACACAGAGTCCCTGTGTTACTTTCTCAATGCATGGTTAAACCTGCCTTGCTGACTGGTTTTGGTGTTTTTTCTTTTTCTTTTTTTTTGCTCTTCAGTTCAGACGTTTTGTTTTTTTAAAAAGCCAAGAGTGAGGCATCTCCCCCACCCTTTGCTCCCTGAACGACGGAAAAAATGCATTCATGAAATTCAGAAGCTGCTCCCAACGGATCCTATTACAGTAATTGATGAGTTTGTAAGATGTTTGTTAACTTAAGCCAGCCGTCATAGTTTGGGGTAGAAGAGGGAGAATGAAAAGAAATGTTCTAGTCACAGACACACGCACACATTTTTTATTTTTTTTGGGAGAAGGGTTGGTTGTGGGGTGGGGGTGTGGGGGGGGGGCAACTACTGTATTTTTCCGACAAGCTGATCTCTGGGTCTGCTTGACTGTGACACTCGCATGTGATGAATGGTATGATTCGCTAATGCTAATGTATAGTAGGTTTCCCTGGAAAATGCCCTTGATCAGACAAACAGATGTGTCCATCAGCACAAACTGCTTAATATCACTGTTGCTGCAATAAGCTCAACACTTTGCTCGGGATGGAAAGAGCTGTGGAAACAGGGCAGAGTGACAGGGACACACGTGAGTGCGTGCACCCACAACTGCACACAAAGGCTGAGCAACGTTTTTTTTTTTTTATTATTCCTTCGCTGGGATTTCTGGGGCACAACTGGACAGGGGTTTTGGCGAACGGACAGTAATCACGACGGTGTGGGAATGGCCAACAGATGGGAAATGCCCAAACTGTTCTCACCACTGGATCTCGTTTCAAAAAGAGAGATTTCTATCACTTCTATGCCTCTTTATCCTTCAGCAGTAATCTGACCTCTAGTCTTGGAGACATGCAGACTATATGATCAAACAGCACACTGCTGCACTGGAAAGTCTGTTCATGGTGACTCCGTTGGGGCTGCTTCGGCTCTATCAACTCTTAAGAGGGTGCAGCTCAACTCATTGTAACACAACCCCCCCCAAAAAAACCCAACTCACTTTTGACAATGTAGTTTGGCTTTTACTGTTCCCAAAATGCAAATGACCCATCCTGCACACCACTGAGCAAGCAGGAGCTGGGTAAAAATAACCATTGGTGTTTATCAGTCCTCCATGGGGAATCTCCACTATGCATGGCTGTAATCATTGACAATGGAGTAGAGAGGGCATAGAGAGGGCATACCCCCCCTCACAGTACAGCACCAGCAGGCCCACTTACAGTACGTTAATGTACTTAGCACATGTAAAAGTGCAGCATCAAGACCCACCTGTTTTACCGCCGATGGCTTCGTAGACCATATGCTGGCCGCTGGTCACGCTTCCACTGGCTGAACTCTCCGAGGACGTCTGCCTGTTAATCAGTCACAAGATGAGTGTCAAGTGAAGAGGGAGTGAAAAAAGAGCTCCTTTTTTTCCGCGAGGGCTTATACGGTGTCAAATTGTATTTGAAAGACAACGCTTATCGCCCGCAGTCCCGGGACATCTCGCTGCATTCATCCAAATGTGTTGTTCTACTCAGAGCTAAATATCCATCAAACGCACAAAGATAATTGATTTTGATAACTAGTGATTGTGCTCGTGTGTGTGTGTGTGTGTGTGTGTTTGTATGGTGAGTCACCGAGTCTGTGTGTGGGTGCGCAGTCAGTGGAGACTGGTGGGGGTTAAGTGTTTACCGAGTGCCTCTCATGGGCTATTGTGACGAGAAGGGAGCACATTCCGGACCCTTGTCCTGGGTGATGTGATTTTCACACTGGCGAGATTATTGTGGCGATTACTGAAGATGTGGAACCGAAATCATGGCAGACAGAAAAGGCACAGACACACACACACCGCCTTTCTTACGGGGTGAATAGTGAATACTGTCGTGTAGTATATACCTCTCACATTCAAGTCAAAGGGCTTCATACATCGGTCTGGAGATCATAGACAACAGACTGCACAGCCTTTCTGACACAATCAGAGCATTTAGTGTTTTCACAGAGAAAATCATTATGCGGACTGGTGGAGCGTAGGGCAGGAGCAGACACGTCTGTAACCTTATACATTCAAATCTGCTAAGCATTTTTTGGGAGAACAATAAATAAAGCTTAGCTGGCATTAACCTCTCGCCCCATAACAGCAGCTTGCCAAAGGAGCATTAACACGGTAATGAGGGTACACACTACCTCCTTGTAAGGGGCTGCACAGTTGTTCTTTCATACCATTACACAACCACAAATAGAACTGCCCCACTTTAAGCATGGCATACCTCGACAGGAAGTAACCCCTTTCATATTGAGAGGGGGGAGAAAAAAAAAAAACGGGGAAAAAACTTGACCTCCGGGTTCTTCGCATCACTTTCTTTGTCAACAGACTCTCACTCTGTCACTCGGAGAGCCGGGCAGCAGCCAGGAACACTGGAGGTGAGAGCTGAACTTGCAGTGTGTGCAGATGATATTCAAGCCCAAAGTTGAACATTTCACACTGCTCACACTGAGCTGAAGTTCTTATGTAAACACAGCTGATGTGCGGCTTCACTCTTTTCCTGTGCCTTCAGGTAGCTGGTGTGTCTTCATGTTACTGAGACTGACCGAAAGGGGATAAAGTTTAACCATAAACACACTTTTGGCAGCATCTGTGTGTATACAGTATCCCGTGAAAATAACTACTGTTGTGGCTGATTAATAGGGAGTGAAAGCAGCAGCGAGCCTGACATTAATGGTGCTGCTGTAATTGTCACCCTATTAGTAATGCCACACGACAGCCTGGGTTTCCGTAGTTACAGCTGCGACCGGCCAAACCTCGCAAACAAAATACCAAACAGGCTCATTTATTTGCGTTACAAATTGCTGCTTTCAAAGCCGTCACTGAAGTCATACCACTTTGAGTCCTCGCAGCCCCTCGCGCTGGCAGCTGGGGCATGTTGATAGACCAGAGAGCCCTGCCCTGCCGAGTGCGATACCAACGTGGCGCACATTCGCCTCGAGCACATGTTCCGCGTGTTAGCTGAGCCTTGAAAACCAAAGGCGCTGTCACTCGGAAACTTTGCCAAGGTCTAGTCATCTTAAAATAAAACAACATGCGGGCTAGTCACTCAGTCCGATCACTGGTTCGAGTCAGCACTTTGAAAGTTCACAGGATAGCAATGTAGAGGGATTTTGTCGAGCAGGCTCGCAGGGGAAATTATTTGGCCGCATCAACAAAAAAAAAAAAATTCCTTTGCAAAGCGAGATAAAATTTGAAAAAACAAAACAAATGTCATTCTGATGAATAGATTCAGCCAACAACTCTCACAGAACACCGGCGATGTATTACTCATTAGAGAAACAGGAAAGATCAGTGCTGGTAAATTTGTATCAAACAAACAGTTTTACAGTTCAACAGCTGGCGAGTGAAGAGTGTTTGAAGGGCTGCATAACCTTGAACTGTTTGAATACACCCAGCACAGTGATTCTATTATGAGTTGGAGGAGCTTAGGCATACAGTGAGATCCATTTCAGATGTGCCTCAATAACAGAGGTATTGAGTTGCCCCCAAAATGAGCGCTGGAAATAAAGGGAAGCAACTTATTATCCCAACGTTTTCTGCAAACAATCATCTCCTTTCTCCTGGACAGAGTTTACTTCTCTCTGTCATTCTCTCTCTTCCCCCCTCTCTCTCTTTATTCTTTCGTTTCATTGTTTCCATCGGTGCATTTTTGGTCCTGAAGCTTCCGTTTTTCCCACACTCTCCCCTGTCACACTGGTCGACCACAAGAATGCAGGACAGAGGAGAGTGTGAGGGGGCTCTGGAATTCCACATGCAAAGGGTAAACACAGCAACTGCCAGGCAGACACACACACACACACACACACACACACGCACGCAGGAGCAAACACGGCACCTACCCGGCTGCCCTAACCTATTCTACAACCCCTACACTGGACCACTGCCCTTTTATTCTTTAAATGCCAGGCCCGGTCAAGTAAGATGAGTGACTTTCACACATCAGCAGAGCTGGTCGCTGTGCAGTGCAACCTGCTACTCTCCACCACATTACACCTCAACTGCTTAGAGTGTCAGAAGGGCCTGCAACAGAGCAATAAACGAATTAAGTCACACAGCCAGTGGAAAAATAATTGACTCTATTAACTTAACATAAAACACATTGTAAAAGTGAAACAAATATCACGTATTTCTTCCAGTGTGTGTGAAGAGCTCCTCATTTCTGTAACAAGGTGCTTTAAACAAGCAGTCAGCCCTGGTCACAAAGGTTTGCTGTTGTTGTGTAATTTGGCCAGATGTTGCAGTATTAAACTCATGAAATAAGTGAGGGAAATAGCTGGCAGTTCTGCGCAGTTTCACTCTATCCCTTTTATTTTCCCTCCTGTGCTCTTCAGCTTATCTCCAAACCAAACAGGATTTAAACAGAGCTTGGAGCCCAGGCCCTTCCACTGAACCACGCTCTGTTTACGGTTCATGCAGAAATCAGTCCTGTGATGAGGTTGTTTACTGAGCAGGCAGATACACCCTGCAGCCAAAAGACTGGGAGCACTCCACGGCACACACTCTGAGACTTTGTTAAACGTTTGGCTATATTCTCTTTGAGCAGCATGGATTCAGCCGCAAGGCCGGTCTTACTTGATGAGGCGTTTTGTTGCCGTTTTCCTGATCTGTCCTTCCCGAGCGCTGCTGGGTGGCTTCGGGGCGAGAACAGGACCAACATAGGTCTGGATGTGGCCGTGGCCATGGCTGTGATTGGGCCAAACGTGAAGGCTGGATGGAGGATAGCTGGATGAACTTGTGGGAGCCTGGGTGAGTGGAGCACTCCTCTGCTCTGGAAATTGAGCCTAAGAGATAGAAAAGACAACTGCTGTTAAGGTCAAAAGCATTAAAACAATGAAACAACTTTTTTTATTTCTATAAATTTATATTTGCCGGAGACAACTTTGATTGTAGTAAAACTTTGATAACTTTCAGGACAGTAAGAGTATCTACTAACAATAAATATACATACATATATATATATATAAATATATAACTTGACCATTAGTTATAATCCTGAAAGGCCACAAACAATAATTTTAAAACAATCCACAACAGCAAAGGGGCACTAATCACCTTTAGAGCTTAGTGCCTAAAAGTATTTTTACATTAGGCTTGTTGATAGCAATTTTTGTTCCAAAATCGTTTTAATATGTTCATATTCAAGGGACTATATTAGATTTGGGGGGGAAGTCTTGTATGGTGTTCCACTAGGATCAATTCATGGACCATTACTCCTAAGACATTTAAATAATATGACATCTGCGATTGATGGAAATCTTTTCTGTATTGGTACGTTTTTGGTCGAGAAATATCTAAATGAAATACAGACTTTTATTACATCTATGTAAGACTGAACTTACCATATTCTATTTGCCTCAGATAGTAAACCCACTCATAACAAACGTCTTAAATTCACCTATAGTGAAGTCTTGGTTGAAGGTCAGATGTCAGATGTAAGAAAAGGTCATGCAATATGCACAAATCAAGGTTGATTTGAATCCAGATGTTTTCATTGTAGATAGTTTTTTTGAAAGCAGGTGTAAACATTTTCAATGGCTTTAGAAAAATCTGCTAGCAGCAAATTAAAAATATATACAGTATTTAGCGTGGTAAATGACGTAGTACAGACCATACCCGATTATTATTTAAGTCTAAGGTGTAACACACCACATATACTCCATACTTCATATATAGACTGAAGAAATACATCATTGTGGGTCAAAATTAAACTTATTTCATTCAAATCACTATAATCAATCAAATCATTCTTATCCTTATGAATACGCTACGCTATGTATGAACTGTTATGAAAATTAAGTCCCCCAATCCCCAAAGTGAAATAAGGAAGTGTGATCACCTTCGGATTGGGTTAGTCACGGGGGAAAAAAATTGCATCTTGTCATTAAGGTGAAATACCAAAGTGCTAGATGTGAATTAGTGCAGGTATTACTGAAATGCCATCCACTATCAAAATGAGCTCAACATTTTATTTATTTTTTCAGTTGGCTCCACTGAAAAGAAAATTCTTCCCATTATTTATTTGTTTATACAAGATCTCTTTAAATGCTTGGGAAAGGGGAAAATACAGTTTTCTTTCTGACATTATATTTTAGAGCCACATTTTAACTCTGTCCTTGCGGTGCTAGGGAATGCTTCACATACATTCCATCCACATCTCATGTCTATGCTATTTTCTCTGCAGCTTTATACGGCTATCTAACAAGCTAATGGTTTTCCAGCCTCACAGTGCAGTCGTTCAAAGGGCCGGCAAGTATGACAAGGGAATATCTGATGTAATTTCTGCGTTGATAAATGAGAAGCTGAGTTTCCAGGTTGCAAGGCCTATGGCCGCAATTCAGTTTGAGCGGGGCCAGGAAGGGCACCTTTCTTTGACTGCCAGGTGGCCCGGGGCCAAGCCTGTGGAGGAGCCGTGCAGTCTGCACCCAGTAACTGGAACGTGGACTGGAGCTCCAGAACAGCCCCCTGTCTTTTTCTCTCACACAGAAGTACACACACACATATGTGCATGAATACTCACACTCTACGAAGCACTATCCTCTGTGTCTTCAGTTGATCCAAATAAAGCAATTCAGTTTTCCCATTAGGACAGAAACAACAGCAAGGTGAGTTCAGGGACATGAAGTGCATTTGCATCAAAAAGACCATAGCCCCTCTCTCATTACGCCAGTTAAAATTAAGTGACTGACTTGAGACCATTCTAAGAGTAAAAAAGAATGAATAAGTAATACATAAAGTGGCACAACTTCCAGGACAGAGAGATCCATGTGGGTGGAACAAACAGGGAGGGATGACTTTAGAGGAGAACGTTGTCTGATTGTTCTCATGACCTCAGTTTGTGCGTGTTCAAAAAAAGACGATGTTTTAACAGAGTTTGCACTGTACTCTACTCTTTGCAGTCCTTGTGTGCCACAAACTGTTTCAGATTCTAAGAGATATTCCTGCCTCCATGTGCTTGGAGAATGATGGGACATGTCAGCAACAAGGGGAACTTGGTCAACTGTGTTCAAACCATGGGACAAAATGAGAAAGGCGAAAGGAACAGAGGAAGGCAAGGGATCACTTTCATAAAGTGCCTTGCGTAAGGCTACCGAACCAAGCCAAGAGAAATATCACCTTAATTGCATTAATTAAGGGCACAACCAAGATGATGAAAAAACAGTGACGTTAGAGCAACTGCATTACTCAGGACCGATCGGAAAAAAGCGGGTGCATCCAATCATTCCATCCTGTAAGCTGGCCCATGGCACTCCCCTGTCTCCATTTCTCTCCGTCCATAGATTGCCTCCTCAAAATCCCCTGGAAAATGAATAAATACACTCTTCCTGTTCAGGTCCTCTTTCAAAGCAACTGCACAGAAAGACGGAGAGCCTATCTTTTTCTCTCCAAACATTAGAATCACGCTGCGCAAAATGGGCGAGACCTCAAACAGCCAAATCACATCTGTCATGGCTAGTCAGGCATGACTAAAAGGTTTTTTGTCGCTTCATTACTACTGCTGAGCAAATCATACGACCAAAATGTATTTGTATTGTAATGGGAACGCAAACGGAGCTCAAATCTGATATAAACTGTAATGGTAAGACTCTACATTCGTGATGGAGTCTGGGCCCATCGTGCCCTAATGGGCAGAATTCCCTCATTACTCACCTTCCAATATAACCCTTACTGAGTCACTCTGCCAAACAGTGTAATCTTTGGGTGAAGAGTCATGTTTGGCTCTCCAGGAATGGGCTTCTGTTGAGAAGTGTGTTCCCACCGAACACCGTTTTTTCACGTGGTTTGTAAAGACATTCTCAGAATGGCTTTCTTAATGCTAACACGAATGCTTTCCCTTTCACATGGGTGTACTTGGCACTGATTTGAACAGCATTGCGCTTAGGAAAGCGGATATTTTGTACGGATACAAAATTAGGGTTTTTCCTGAGTAGTTCTGGTAAACGTTGTTCAGTCTAATGTGCTGCCGATTTGAAAGTATAAGACACGAAAACAAAGGAAGCTGAACAACACATTTTCGACCCTTTCACTTAATTCGATTCTAATGAAACCAAAGCAGTCTGAACTTTTAATGGGAACAAATTAAAAGGAGTTGTCAACAACAAACCACCGTGACCTGGTTTTGTCACAGTTTCTAAAAACCATGGCCAATAATGGGCAGGGAAAACCTTTTTTTCCACCAAGGACCTGGGTTTAAGTCCATGTGACTGTAAGTAACTACCCATCTCTCCTGGCTGAAAATAAAAAAATTGCACCACACCAGTTCTCTTTGCTTTGGAGACGGGGCATTCTTTAGCAAGTTCACTTTAAAATGAGACATAGTCACATTCACCACCAAATAATGTGCAGAGCAAACAGAAATCTCTCTCAGATACCTGGTGCCTGCAATGGCTCAGGTCCACGAATTTTTGCTTCTGAAGTTTCTGCTGTTGCAGTTGCTGGATAGCAAACTGAAGCTGGTAGCTTCCCTGGGTGGGCTGGTAGTGCTGCTGGGGGTTCACCCCTGTCACCAGGCTATAGGCATTTTGCATTTGCCCATCCCAAAGACCCTCGTCTTCCTTCGGTGGCCTGTGGCTTGGAGAGCAGAAATGAAAAGAAGTCAGTGAAAAGGGAAGAAAAATTTAAATCATCAAAACAACACACCCAGCTTTTCTACCGGATCATGTAATCTGTGTGTCGGCTCAGTGTTTGATTTGCACTGAATAACGGAGGGTTTCACCTCATGTTGGGAAACCTTCCACAACTCAGCATTAAGAAAAACATTTTAGAAATATACTTATTGACTGTCTTAAGAGTTAGATAAGAAGGTTGATATCACTCGCATGTCTGTCAGCCAGCTGCCTTTTTAGCGTAGCATAAAGACTGGAGACTGTGGAAAACACCAAGCATGGCTCTGGATGTGCTGCTGGATGGATTTGTATACCTTTTGACAGAAACAGCTGTTTTCCTATTTCCAGTCCTTATGATAAACTAAGCTAACTGGCTGCTGGCTGTAGCTTCATATTAAGATCTTTTCATGTAACATTCAGCGGGAAAGCGAATAAGCGTATTTGTCAAAATGTCATAATATTAATTTAAAAGCCCTTAAACATTTAGTACGATTGACCCACTGGTTTTGTCAATCTCTTTGTCCTCAAGGTGACCCAAAGGCAAACTCATCTTAATAGATAAGGATTTCCTGAGATAGGAAATCTCAGGATTCAGCCGCTCAATCGTGAGCCATAAGAGCGCTGTATTTTTCCTCATCGGTTATTTTACCATTTAACCACGTGTTGAGTTGTACCACCACCAGCAAAGATTTAAAAAGACAAGACAGCTCACAGCATCCCAGTCGCTGACTGCTGGGCCCACAGAAGCCTCAAGTCAAAGTGTGCAAATCAGAGTCAAAGTAGAGGGCAAGCCTGTGGCAAACTCAAGCTGAACTAAAAACCTTTCCTCTTTGCCTCAGTGCACCCCGAGCTTCACGTTCCATTCACATCACAAAGCCACAAACTGGAAAGCAAACCTTTTGACGAGCTCCACGAGTTTGTAACTGGATTATCTGTCATTAGAACTAATCCTGTTTCAGCCTCTTATTTTTTTTTCTTGTTGGCCGCTGCTAAAGCAATGAGGTGACCACCTTCTCTTTAGACACGCTTAAATAGAGTCTATGGAGTCTGGTGTGCTGCTGTGTATGTACCAACTCAGCCAAAAATAATGTCATAAAGAGCACTATTGGGAGATGCGAGTTAAGGTATTGAAAAAAGACTGGGAGATACACGTATAGCCGGAGAAATGGGATCCCTCAGGGTCTTAATGACAAAAAGGTTCTTGGAAATTCCTCCCATTATATGTAATAACATTTGTCCATTGGTCAAGGGTAAAAGAAAACAATGGAGACCCAAAATCACAATAGCTACAATATTTTAGGACCAAACAAAGATAAGCTCTAAAATTAGAATTCAATTAGTCTTGAACAACAATGCATAGTGTGGGATAATAATCTGGTGTCGCTCAAGTGAAAAAGTATTCCTGTCCTGTGTAGCCAAACACAAAGACACAAGGGATCTTAAACTCATGTGAACATACTATCCGCCCATGCATTTCTCAGTTCACATAATGGCACATATATTGCAAAAACAACTGGTGTGACCACAGGCCAATTCACTTTTTTCAGCTTCTGGAAACAAAGGCTTGTCTGTGAACCTCGCAAGGCCAGAGATCCTACAACGCCAGGAGACAAAACAAGAAACTTTTTCTTTGTTTACAGCAGTCGTTTCCTTTAACTTGGCTGCAGTTTGCACGCCGGACCACTGGGACCTTCAGTACTTCCATTTTATTAATATGTGGTCTAAAACTCACAATTTCTCAGGTGAAGAGCATATGCTTTCCTTGAGTACAATGTCACTGTAACACCCTAAGGAGAGATCTTCTCGGACAGGCATTGTCAACACAACAGCACGCAATAAATACTACAGATCCCCATGATTTAAAAGCAAGAGACACCAGAGGTTGGTCCAAAACAGTAACCAATGGAATAGGGGAAAATAAAAAGAGAGAGACGAACAGTTTTACATCTGAGTTTCTCATCACCGGTACAGCACATGTGCGGTGCTCCAACTATCTGGGACATCCCTCCGTGCCGGACTTCTGCTCGTGGGAGTCAGCTTACTCCCCGCTGTGCTCGCCATCCTTTAATATGCTGATATAACTTACTGTAGAACAACACCGCAGCGCAAGTCGAGCACATGTGCGGCGACAATCTAACTCGGAGTGAAAGTGGGAGAATGGATGGTGTGAGTTGAGATGACATCATGCCACAGTATCTCAAAGCCCTGCCTGGTCAGTGTAAACATCAGCCGCCTCAGGAGTGTGAGGGTATTTCCAGCCATTAATCAGTGTTTGTTTACCATGTTGTATTGCAACAATATGACACTGAGTAGAACTGTCATTGAAATACAAATAAGACTACAATCTGAAGATTTGTTGTGGGAGCGGCATAGACAGGGATGCTGATGCATTGGTTAGCTCATCCTGAAACAACCAGAGGTCTAAGGGGAAAACCCAGGTTTACTCAGTCATCTGGATACATTTGCCAAGTAAAACCTACAACATCTTGATATCTTGAACACGGACTAATGTAAAATGACCAGTTCTGGATTTTACTCTCAAACGAGACCTTACATGGAGAACTAAATAACAAAGGAAACCTGATACATTTGACTTCATACAATGACAACAGCGACGACTGAGCTTCACACTTTTGCAGTGACAAATAAAATCCTGGGGAATTTTGAATGTTTCAAACATTTAAAATCGTCCACCAAGTTTGGCTGTTGGTTCAGCAAAATTGACTGCCACAAAATCCTTTGGATTTGAATGACGAAATTCAACCAAGTCAAACAGCAATCTCAGAAAAAATATTGAACAGAACTAAAAATACCCTGCATAAGCAGGGTTGTGGTATTTCTCAGTTCACTGTGCTGGGGCGAACATAACACTGCAGGGATAATAGTTTTGTGGTCATTTGTTCGTACAGCAAAAAGGAAACAGGGAGGCCATATCTGTGGCCGGGGGATGCTAACACAACTCAAAGCACACTAATGATTGAATGATGAAATCAGTGTATTACAATGATAAGGACGATCGTCTGTCTGAGAATTTGCAAAAGTAACCCAACCAAACGCAACAAACTGGCCTTGACTGTAGTCTGAATGTCTGACCATCTTCGTTTTCAACAGTATAACTCCCTGAATGGAAATTATCATAAATGCACCAGGAGGTCCGACACCGGAAACAATCCCAAGTTAACTGTGGGTTCACGGAGATGTGCAGTATGGTTCAAAGCACCCTGGTTGTCAGCACACTGGAGTGAGGGAGCCGCTCAGAGTGCTGATGCAGCATACCTGGTAGATCCTGGCTGCAGCACTTCAAAGAGCCGTACTATTCTTTGAAACCCATCGTACTTCACCCCTGTGGTTGCTTAAACAGCCAGTGTGCTTAACAGTTTCAGTATGTCTGGCACAAATTGTCAGCCCAAGTGTGTGTGTGTGTGCGTGTGTGTGTGTGTGTGTGTGTGTGTGTGTGTGTGTGTGTGTGTGTGTGTGTGTGTGTGTGTGTGTGTGTGTGTGTGCTGGGGGCGGGGGGCGCTCAGAAAATTCTGTGTTATAAGAAACAGAGCTGTGGTGAAATCAAGGCAATTGGTTCTAATACATTGCAAAACAAAAGGCTAAAGTGTTGGGCTTTAATATGTCTTTTTTTTATAATACTAGCCAGTGACAAATGGAAAGATAAAGGGAAATACGATTTAAAATAATCTCACAAAAGCTACAGTACATTTCTCCTTCTTTGAATAATTAACCTGAACTGTGAAGCTGTAGCAAAACGTTTTTTTTTTTAGGTGAAAGAAGTGCCAAAACAATAAATGTAAAAAGCAGGAATATCCGAAGGGTAGGACAAACTTCAAAAAATATATATGATCCATCAAAGCACTAGAACTTAAACCTGAAGTTGGAGATCGGGAGGTTTAATATGTTTCTTCAGTATAATATAGAAAAGCTACATGAGGCTATAACCATAAAATTATATATTCTGCTAAAACTCACTTTCTTGGCTTGTGGAAATAAAAACATTTTAAAAAGGGAAAAGGCCAGACATTCCAGGAATTCTCTTACAGCTCGATACACAAGAAAGGGCTGGATTGGAAAAACAGAGTCCAAGATCAGGGCCAAGCTGTCTGAGAGATTGTCACTCACATATCAACAGAAAAATAAAGGGGCAGTGACCGTTGACGATTACCTCTCAATTAATCTACACCCTCGGTCGCCAGTGGGTTTGTCACCGGGTTCTGGTACCACAGACCACAACCATGTGATCATATTCGCTGCTTCTGTTTCCTTCCCTCTCCTCTCAGAGTATTGTGAGAGGGCTGAGGAATGGGGGTGAGGAAGGAGGAATTCCAACGGTTGCAGAGGCAAGAGCCTAGAGCAGACAGATATGTGGGTGTTGACATTGCACCCCCTCCACCCCCTCCTCCAACGCAACATTTTAAGATGCCAGCATGCTTCACACACTCCCGGCATACAGCTGCCAATTCCTCTGCTACTTAGTTCCACACAGCACAATTAAAAAAGGGGAACAAAATGCCCGTTTCCAGGCACGTACTGAACTCGCTTTTCCAAAGAGGTGTTGGCCCTCCGCAATCCTTTTCCAAAGGCTAACAATCTCCAATCTAAAAATTTGTTAGAGACCATTAAAAAAGTCTTTAGGTTCTATTGACTGTGACCACATAGGCGGCCACGATCTACAATAAAGACTTTTGCAAAGTTGACAGACACAAAATCCTCAGGACAGCAATTTGGCCAATGTGAATAATACTTTATACTACATCCTAGAGATCACTCAGCAGCAGCAGTTTAATCTTGAGGCCCTCTGACAGATTCTTAAAAAACAAGAAGGACTGTGTTGGTACACATCAGCACAGCATCACAAACTCATGGCTGTCAGAGGAGATAAGCGGTTCACCTTGGCAGTGAACTCCACTATACATGCGAGCACAATGGTGAACTCCAAAAAGATGCACTGCAGCTCTGATAAGGCAGCAGAGGTGTGCTGTGTGATGAATGCAAAGTGGAGTGATAGAGAAAGAATTTTACAGTTGATGCAGAAACTTATTTCTTATGGAATTAATTTCACTACACCCAGCATTCATCATTTTAATTTCTATACCAAACGATCTTTTTCCATGCGGATTTTTGACCTTCACACATGCAGGCACATAGTTTGCAGCTAAAAGGCTGTTTTCAGATTCATGTATTGAAGGGGAAAGTTTTTCTGAACATATTTAATTCTGCTTGAGGCAATATGCAATTTTACACAAGTGTAATGTGAAAGCTTGACGCCCCCAGTGCACAAAAAGTAAGAATGGACATTTCAGTGGGGTGTGGTTGGTTAAACATCTGAAAACTAGCAGTATTTGCATATTCGTAGATTTTACGATGGATTATATGATGAGGGAAATGGAATAGGTAATAAAACTGTTTTGTGGAAAAGCAATTTCAGTCCAAAATTATTATTCAAAGACTGTGTTATTGTCTTTAAGAAATGTCCGAAGGAGACTTTTAATATCCAAAAGAAACACTGATATATATATCAGTAAAAAAACAAAATAAAAAAATAAAAAAACAAGATGCCATCCCACATATTTTTGGACTCACCTAGCGCTGCTAAGTAGATCGGCTCCTGCGTGAACAGCTTTCACTGGCCCTTGGGTTGTAGCGCCAGGGTGCCGCACTTTAGGGGTCAGTGTGAGGCACTCTCTGCTCAACATCCTGTTGGTCAGGTTCAGATTGGTCAACTGCCGGCAGAGGAGGAGAGGGCTTGTAAACAGATGATTCAACTGCAGCAAAGTGAATGACATTTACATCACACTCACTCACTTGAATCAGCAGGATGTTGGTATTCAATTGCTGAATCAATGTTAAGCCAAGTCTGTGCAATCATATCACTTGCTACCAGCCATTTCACACAGTGTGGCAAGGAAATGGAAATGCCCCCCCACACAACACTGACCACTTTGCTCTCTTGTATCTAGGGGCTGTTTGAAATGTACACACAGCACATGGCACAGCTAGTCTCCGCTCAGCACTAAATCCAGGTGCCCTCCCCCCAACCTCTACCTCCATCCTTCACAGGATCAGCTATTATGACTTGTCAGGCCAAATCTGTTTACAACCACATCAGCACTACTGCAGCAACTGCACCTCTGTGCTGCTCTGTACCCTGGGACCCGGTGCTATAATCAAACGTTAGAATTAATCATACGGCTCTGGTGTTTTATTTACTTTATTTCCTGCTGCGTAGCATTAAATGTTCAATGGGAAAACTGTAAAGCTGCCAAGCCTTGTACGGCGTGAATAATGTGTCAGCATGGTATTACACAGCTGCAGCCTTTAGTTACTTATCAACGTAGACTGGGTGTATTCTTAGAAAGTGTTTAATCTATATTAAGGAAATAAAAGCATGTACTGTATATGGAAGGAACTATGACAAGGCTTGTTGATGAAATGTCATAAATCATGTCAGAACATCAAAATTTGAACACAAACACACACACACACAAAATATGTACATACAAAATATTTGAGACATGTATGCAGGCTTGATTAATCAAGACAAAGTGCTACAATTATGTCTTTAAAAATAAACATGTACATTCCTGTGCACACCTTATTGTTTATACAGTTTGTGGCCTAGCATGAGAGGGAGTAATTACAAAAATCTTAGAGGTCAACTAGTGTAACAGGGTGTTGTTCCTGTTTACACAGTTCTCCTTTTAGTTCAGCAAGTGATTTAATGACTCCAAATCTGAGCCCTAAAAAAACTTAATGCACTCTGAGCCTTTAAGTGCAAAACACTGGACTGTTTCACCCTGAAAAAAATAAACTGCTGCCATGCCCGGGATTAAGTATTCATAGGAAATACAGCAAACACCTTTTAAACCGACAGAATAATGTACAGTCAAAAGGAAGCTATAAAAACTGCAGTCTGTGTGGTCTGGTGCCATCACAAAAAAAAAAATTTTGACAGAAGAAAAAACCCAGTGAGGCAGAGGAGGAGGAGGAGAAGGGAGGTGAGGTTGCAGGGCTCCCCATGCCAAATGACAAACCTTTGGGGAATATAGGAGAAGGTGGTGATGGAGGCAGTGAAGCTGCCGCTCCCCTGCTCGGTGCCAATTTGCCACATTCCTCTATTTATAAGCATCAATTACCACAAAAAAGTGTCTGCTTGTTAAGTATCAACAGAAATCCCTCCCCCATGGTGCATCTGATAATGAGACCTCACACGGAGCTGAGGCTTGATGCGGCTCACCACTGTTTGGGCCAGCCAGCTTCAAACCCCAGCTCCAGACTCACCCCCGCACCAACCCCAGGCCACAGGCTGCAGGCGAGCTGAGGGATGTAGGAGGAAGGTGCGTGGTAAGAGGCAGCAGACCCTCCGGCTCCAACAGGTCTGCTGGATGAATGAGCAGCGAGATGCCGCGCATCAGCATGGGGTCAGAGCCAGGTTTACACATCAACAAAGAGAAATATCAGAGACCTCACAGTGAGAGACTATAGTGCAGAGGGGCCAGATTCGTCTTCCTTTCATGAAACGTTACAGCTCAGATTACAGTTGCCTAATAAACCCAGCGCAATTTTTTATTCGAACATGTGAAATTTCCTGCTCCAGGTTCATCGAAGCTGTTGGCTCAGAGGGTTAAAGAGGTTAAAGACATAATTAACTCACATGTTGTGTGAGCAGGTTGATGTGACTAGAGCTGGCGTAGCGGCGAGCAACCTGCTTGTCAGCCAGCTTCTGCAGGGCTGAAATGAAGGCCTGCTGGTTGGACTGGGCCTGGGCAGACAGGGAGTTTATCTCCTTAAAGGCCCCGGCTGAGTTTGACTTTAGCTTACTGGAACTGTTCCTGTTGTTGACTGGTGGAGAAAATCATAAAACAAGTGAGAACATAAGATTACATTTGACAACAAGCGGGGGACAGTGCTGCAAGAGCTGAGGAGCATGGAACAATAGGTTTACCTTGGCCTGTAGATGTGGGTCTACAGAACTTCTGGCTAGAGATGTGCATGGGACTCGGGATGGATGAGGCTGCCCCAGAGCCGGGTGTTGATGAGGTAAAGGACTGAATCCTCCTGAGCACCTGGGTTGGCTGAGAAGTTGAGGCTGTATTCGAGCCACTGGAAACAGCTGTCCACATTGTTCTCTGGGGTTGGGTGACCATAGGGACAGAGGTGTACGCAGGAGGGTCCGAAAGAGTCTCAGAACGGCAGAACTGGGACTTCGCCAAGCACTGTGCATAGGACGGGGGCTGAGGAGGAGGAGGCGGCGGCGGCGGACAGTGAAGAGGGAGGGATGTTGGCGCAGGAAAGCGGTGCTGCAGATGAATATGTGTGCAGTCTAAAGTCACAGGAAAGCCGGAGCAGTGCTGAGACGCCTGGACATCTGGCTGGGCTTTACCGGTTCCAACCGCTGCCTGTTGTTCTTCAGACAGTGCACGTACAGAAGGTTGACTCTCAGTGGCCTTGATGTCTGGGTCACCGCTGGCTTTCCCCGTGGAGAGCAAGGACTCTGAATTGCTGGAATCCTCTTTGGCCACAGGCAGAGCTGTTCAAAGGACGAAGGAAGCCAGAGCCCCTTTATCATCAGTTAGCCATTCCTCGTCTCTGACACACATTTGTTTTCCCCCAGTGAGTGCTAATCATTTGAAGCCGACCTTTTCTTCACCCCAGATGACTCAGTCCTTATCCCTTAACTTTTTTTGAGTTTACAAATCTAAACAATTCCTGTTTACTGTGCTTGAATGATAAAATATTAAACATAAAACAGGCCTACAGTAACAAGAAAATGGGGGGGGAACCCACATGGAAGGAACTCACTTTTGGAATTCTCACAGCTGCCAGAATCTCCCGAGGCATTTATTTCATGAACGTCTTTCTTAACACTCCTGACTTTTGTTCCGAGGAAGACGTTGGCTGATTTATTTTTCTGTGTGTAGAATGTCAGTACTTCCTCCAGATCATTTTCACTGTTAATGAAAACAGGAGATAAATGTGTATAGCAGATTGAGTTCATAACATATATAAGTGGAACGTTAAACAGCCAAGCCCAGAACAATGGTGCATGGGCTTGCCAATTCACTGACCTTGCTGCAGAGATGTACTCCTGAAATACACTGGGGTTGACACAATGCTCCTCTTTGCTCTTCTCCTGTTTTTTCACCACGTGTTCAGTTTCCTGAGAAGATGAGGAACATTTTTAAGAAAGCAGATATACATGTTGTTTGCAGAGAAACTGCACAATGTCATGTTCTGGGAACGGGTACCTTGTTGTAACATTGGATAAACTCTCCTAACTGGTGGGACAGGATGCGTCTGCGGTCTTGGAGTGGTAACTGGCGACTGGGCAACACCACGTTAATGTCTTGCTGAAGGTTACTGGCTGCTCTTCTCAGGAAGCGAATCACCAGCTCCTGTGCAAACCATACATTTTATTATCACTGCTTCATCATGCTGTGTGCGTGTGTGCGTGCGTGCGTGCGCGTGCTCTACTGTTCAGCATTCAGTGCCATTCAAAACACACAGACCTTTGAAGTTAATGGCCTCGAGATCCGCCTGAAATCATATTCAAATTTCCCCTAAAGGTTTGAGGTCAATGATGATGATGTACACCATGCAGACTTTCCAATCAGGCAAACTTTTACAGAGACCACGTTTTCCTACGATGTGGCCACAAATGCCTCGTACATATTTTAGCTTCAGCCAAGGAACAGATGAGAAACAGACAAATAATGAGATGAACTCTGGCGAGATTAAAAATGATCACTGTACCATTTGGTCGTTGTCTTTGTCTGGCCAAGCTGGGATGGTGTTGGCTCGGCTCTCTGCCAACAGTCTTTGCTGGACTCGCTGCAGGTACGAGGAAAAGGCAATCCGCGCCTGCACCTTACTAGAGAGGAGATGCAAAAAGCAGAAAAGAGGGGGGGAGATACAACAACAGTTGATAATAAAGATTATCCACGAGATCTTTCACTCAGTTTGCTATTTTGTGCCATTGGAAAAAGGGATACTTCTCTTACAACAGAAAGAATAAGCAACTCGTGCTCATTCCTTTTTGCTGACATATCATCCAGGAAAAGAGAAAAAAAAATAAAACAGGCACAGCATGTATCATTATCAGAAGTTGGTGAAATGCAATGTATCTTTTCCTGCACTGGTATCAGAATAATAAACTGTCTCCGTGGCCCAGGTGAACCGGGAACGAGAACTGTCAGAAAACTGTAGTAGAAAAAAAACAGAAAACATTTTGAAAAAAAAGCTGTCAAACACAAACAATGATATGCTGTACTATAATTTCCTTGCTTCATACACAGTCTTGGCAAGCACTGCGGAATTTCTACAAACTCAGACTTGTTATTGTAATTCCTCCTCCAATTACAATTTCAGGCACACTTTTAAAATCGACAAGAGACCACAGACTCTACTTCATGCAGTACAGCAGTGTTTACAGCGCACACACAGCACTATAGACTAGTGCTTTTTAATTTAAATTAAGGGATACATGAAAAGTTACCCCGAGCTAATATGTTTTCATGTCCTTTTATCCCTATCTTGCTTAATAGACAAGCAATAACAGATAAAAAACTATTATTTTAAGGGTTAAGGGTTTCAGCCAAAATATTTTTTGACCCCATTACTTTGACTAGTTGGTTAGATCGATAATAAATGAGGTACAGAGGGCCTGAACTTCTATTCAACCCCTACAGTATGCTTGGTACAGAAAGACGAAAGCCTGGGAAAGTGAGGAAGAAGAAAATACAGTAAGGGAGGAAGATGAGGGCAGTAGCCAACCTGAGCAGCAGCCCAGAACACAGACTGACCTGAGGTCCCACCCCCGCTGAAGGATGTTGAGCAGGTTGACTCTGGGCCTGGTGTTGTGCGAGGCTGCCTCTGAGCTGGACAGAGTCTCACTGTGGCAGCGCTCCAGTGGTGTGGCCACTTGTTTTCTTTGCTCTGCTACCAAAGCCTTGTGTGAGACTGGCTCAAGAGCTTGCTTCACCTCCCCTCTTTCCTTCGGAGCGCACTCCTCTCCCCCCCGACTGCCGCCGTCGGCCGGGGAGGCCTTGGATTCCTTCCCTGAGGCATGCGGCATTGCAAGGAAAGACAAATGTCAATTGCATCACTGGCATTCTGGATAAGAGGCATGTATACACTCAAAATAGGCCTTTTATTGTTGCTGCAATGAAATGAACTCATCGAGAGTCATGTTTGGCCAACCTCACCATGACACAAGGGAGTTATTTATTGGAACCAAAAGTGTATTAGTGTGTGATGTTATCCCACTTAGCTACGCTCTTCTCAGTTTCAGAAAAGAGCAGTTTGCTAAAATGAGGCGGAACACATCAGGCCTACCCGATTTTTTCTTCCCCGCAGCAGAGCGATGAGTCAGGTGGCGCTGTCTCCTCTTACGAGCCTCGAGAGACAGCAGCTTCCTCTCATACTGCACAACGTGACAGCGATGGACGGCGTCCACCTGCAGCTGCACATTCTCATTCACATTCCTGAGAGACAGAACAAGGCATGTCAAAGCAATTGTAATAACAACAACAATAATGATTTATGCACATATTATCAACAATTACAAAGTACTTTGCAGCCTATTTTAAAACCGAAGCCAGTTCTGAGACAGATTAGTGTGGGCGAGTAGTTTGTCCAGAAGTTGACGTGACCGACAGTGTTTGTCCAAAGGAGAGAGAGGGAAGCAACAACCGTCTCCCTAATCTGGCTTCCCAACAAATATGGAAAAATCATAGTTGGGCTTAGTTGGGTTGGGGGCCAAATCTCCAGACAATATTGCACAACAGTCAAAGCTGTGGTTAAAACCTGAAAGCCCATACTGATCAAATAACATAAAAGCAGGTTGCATTAATATAACAAAAATGTGGTTCAATAAAAGGACACAGTTCAACTATATCCGTCTTCCCCTTCTGACCCCAAATCGACACCACAATGCCACATACGCATCGGGCACGTGCTGGAAAAGTTGACGGTGCTTCGTCTTTTCAGCTGTTCCCCCTCACCTATTCAATCGAAAGACCAAACAAACGCCATGTGAGAATCCAAGCAGTTTCCACAAACTGATGGAGAGATTTATTCCCCGATCTCGACCACAATGGAAATGCTTACCTTCCATGGAAAAGTCTGTTAGCCAACATGTAGTTCAATGATGTCTTGGACTCCAGATATCCACTGAGAGAAGAAGATAATAAGCAAATTACAATAATCATAAAGGCAGCGGCCCATATGAGCCTTGACCACTCTACTTTGTGGCAAATGTGTTAAAGTGAGGCTTCTGTGATATAGCCACTCTGAACGCAGCCGCTGTTAAACGCAGCAATAATTTCCCAGACCACTCAATAATATGCTTCTCAAAATGCCACAAAATCCCTGCCGCTGAGAGAGCCATGGATCTAATCAAGCAACAAATCCTCATATAGAAATATGAAATGTAAGCAGAAAAGCAGATTTCCTCTCTAAAATTTCAACAATTAGTCACTGTTGGATATAAGCCTTTCTTGGAAAGTGATACGCAGAGTTCAACAAATACGTTCTGAAAACAAATAGTCAGTCACTAGTGCTGTAGCTACACCTCAGTCTGCTGGATCAATTAGACACAGGCAAGAGGAGTCACGTGGTCTGGTTTTGGCCACTGATTGCATCAATTTAACTTTAATGTCAACAATTATTCAAGGACACAATTAATACTGAGTAAAAATAAAGACAAACACACCTTCAGTATTGAATGTGATCTATCTGCTCCCTCTTGGCTCAACTCACCTGTAGAGCTCCCATGTTTCTGCAGTGGGAAAGATCCTGACGAAGCCTCCTCGTCTCTCGTACTCTTCCTTTATCCTCCGCAGCACTTTGATCTATATTTGTTAAGGGAAGGATGTTTTCTGAAATTGAGACCTTCTAAATAGTCTGTTTTTTTAGGTTACTATAATTTCATAATTTAGCAAAATTACACACATCAGATCAAACCACACGGCCATTCGGACATTACCTCCTCTGCAGTCAGGCTCAGAGTGCTATCTCCTTGACCTTGTTGCTTGTCTTTCGACCCCTCTGTTTCAGAGCTACTGGCTGATGCAGGCTTCTGTCGCTACCGAGGGAACAAGAGTAGACACAAAAATCAGGTGAAGGAATTTAGTAATGTTCAAAGGTTATAAAAGTTGTCTTTCATTTTTGGAAAAAAAAACTTTTCCAAACGTGATTCTCATTTCTAAGTGGAAAAACGTGTAAACTACACCTACAGAAACAAAAATACCCTCTCTTCCTCTCTTCCTGTCACATAAATGGAACATTTTGTTATACACTGGCATTCCTGGCTGTTTCCCCGCTGCATGCACGACCAGGCTGTGATTGACAACTTTGGCATGCAGGCTGGAATTTGGGCCAGACAGCAAGGCGCAACCCCATGGGATCACATACAGAATTTGTCATCTAAATAGCAGGGGGATTACATTTAATTTGTCCGACGCGGCTGGGGGGATACAAAGGCAGCCAAAAAGTGACAAGGCCTAATCCCACTGAAAAAGTCTCAACTGTTGCCCCTAATCAAAGTAAAGGGAGAGGACAGGTTCACCGAAGGCCCCCAGAGTTCTTCAGCAGCCTCTGTGATGGCCCTGGCTCAGTGTCGGGCTTGTTTTAGGTACGTCGGAGTAACTCAGCATCTGCACTGCAAAGTTTCTGACTTTTTGAGTCAAGGGGTTCATTGCAGCAACTTGAAGCACTTGCTCACAAAAGCCACTTTGCTAATGTGATGAATTCTATTAAAATACGGCATTAGGGATCAATATAAGCCATCTGTCTGCCACGATGAGAAACAGCACAGCCATATAATCAAATAAGAAAAAAGTAAGCAATTTCTTACCGGCAATGTAAGCAGCCATCAAGGAATTGCAAAGGGACAAGACAAATGAAGATTAATTTGTTGGAGCCAGAAGAAAACTTACCGCTCTGCTGTGTGCAGCGGCTGTCGGTGCAGAAAAAGGTTTCTAAGAGGAAATGGGTGAAGACAGTGAGTTGTGGGTGAGCAGCAGCATTACCTTTTCACCTTAACGAAACCGAATACAGACTACATGCGTGCTACATCAACATGCAACAGTGAAACACTGTTACTGTGAATCTACACAGGCCCTTTACACAATGTAAGGTGGAGCAGAAATTTGTCTGATTTGGTAATCTCCCTGCAGCAGACCATGCGCCAGATCTGGGTGCAGTAGTCGAGTGGTGGGAGCCAAATGCTTTAGCTCTTGTGGCATCATTAGGCAACAAGGCCTAGAGAGAGCATTAGTCACTTGATTAGAAATGATAAAACAATAAGCCACAGAGAGTAGCACTTACAAACTGATGTCACTCAAACACTGTAATTACATTAGCAGTTGTTTTGCATTACAGTGGATTTTCCATGAGGGTGAGAGAGGAGCTCAGTGACAGTGGCAGGAATGTACTGTAAGAAACAGAGAGATGAAGACAAGAACGGGAATGTTTCACAAGGACGGGTGAATGAGTGCAACACTTGGCTTGGGCCCTGCATGTGTGTGTGTGTGTGTGTGTGTGTGTGTGTGTGTGTGTGTGTGTGTGTGTGTGTGTGTGCGCGCGAGTGTGCAGTACCTGTGTTCTTGGGGCTGCTGGGTGCTTGAGGCTGGGGTCCAGGGTGACACGCTCGGAGCGTGGCAGTCTCGTCAGAGGGTCCTGACACACAAATCCTGCAGGGGCACAGAAGAATCATACGGGGGTCTATCGAAAACAACTTAGATATGTCCATTTCCATACACTTAATACAGTATTTTGCATAAGTTCCTCAACGTTTGGGCAAGAAACAACAAGGCAATAAATCCCATGTGATTCAACATTATCTTGGTGAATATCATGTTAATTCAAAGATATATTTGCTTTCATATCTTTTTAGATAAAAAAGGGAAGAAGTGTTTTAATATAGTGACAGATTGCTGCCCAATTGTGTGTCTGTGTGTGTGTGTGTGTGTGTGTGTGTGTGTGTGTGTGTGTGTGTGTGTGTGTGTGTGTGTGTGTGTGTGTGTGTGTGTGTGTGTGTGTGTGTGTGTTTGTATGTGGGTTTGTGTGTGTGTCCTGTGCATGAAATGTGCACTTGATTTGACTTTGATGTGGACAACTGACTGGGTTCATTGATCGAAGGCATAGTTCAACGTTTTGTAAACACGCTTAGTCACTTTCTTGCTGGGAGATAGAGCAGAAGAATGACACAGCTCTTATCTGACAGTCTTTGTGCTAAGCAAAACTTACTGACTGCTACCTTGGATCTTAGCATCCAACTCTCCGTCATAAAGCAATAGGAATAGTTTGTCATTTAGAGAAATGCAAGGGTTTTCTATAGTGGGACACTACTTTTGGTTAATAGAGCTGCATCACAGTGGTAGGTAAGAGGGGTGAGAAAAAAATCTTTGTAATTCACAGGGATGTTCCCACCCTGTCAATATGATTTAAATCTATGATCCTGTGCTCATCAATTCCCACAGAGCAGACTTAGTAGAGGCAAACGTGAAATGTCAGAGTAAAACAGTATGCTTATGTTGTATCTTGCAGTCGTACTTTAGCTGAATTAAGTCCATTGTCAGCTTGGAGCTCCGGGCTATTTGTTCTACCTCATCCGAGTCATCAGGTGAGAATCAGGCCCCTGCCCCGCTCCCACCTACACACAGCAATTATCACAAACACCGGTGACAGCTATACACAGGCGGAAAGTGAATGCTAATGGAATGCTGTCATTATTTACAGGTCTGGGATGCAGCCCAAGTGTTATCAGCCAACAGCGACATAGTTTGTTTGGTACATAATTGATGTGTTATGTTTTACATGCCACTGCTCATTTTCACCAGGCCCACAGTAACGTCTCAGTTCAAAGAAAACGGCAATTTATGGTTGCACTGTTTCATTAAAAATGAGCCTGAGGTGAGGCTGTTGAGCCACAGCATGGCCTCGGCCCCAGACATATGCGTGCACACAGACGAACGCACATAAATTATAATAGCCATTTCTTTAATATCATTAGGCTGAGACCACAGACAGACCCAAGGATTGAGTGACAGTTTGGATGGATGCAAGCTAATCAGTCGGCTCCATGTATCCTGTGATTGGCAAAAAAGGATTAAGTGGAGGATTAAAATATCAGGAAATGTGAGATATGTATATGTTTGTCTATATTTTCAAAACAGATACTATTAACTCAGGTCCACAAGGATAAGTCAGCTCTCAGACTGTATGTATACGCTTGTGTAGGGGTCAGATTATGAGATTCTTCTTTGTTTTAACTAGCACATCACAAAACACTGTAATCCCTTTTGTGCATGAGAATTCAGTAATAAAAAAGGGACGAGACGCATGTCACTCCCTGCTGCAAACACTGTTGTATAAACCATGTACATCTCTGCCTGGAGCCAGGCAATTTTTTTTTATATCTTCATGCTAAAGATTGCTTTATATGACATGTACGATCAAGTTTCTCAAAAGAGCTTAATGACTGCTGAGGCCTCTGATGACAATTTTGTCTGCAAGTCATTAAAAAAGTTAATGAATAGAGGCTGCGGTTTATTCCCACAACACTGCAGCTCCCATTATGGAGCCATGCACCTTTTTTCAGCACTTTGCGCCAACTCAACAAGTGGAATGTAGGAAAAAATTTGCAGGCATTAAAACAGCATATGACTGTCTCCTTCAGCTTGAAACCTGCTGCTGACAAGAACAGCCAGCTAGCATCTATGTCTTTGGGAGAGGCATTTAATAAAATACTGCATAATTACAGGACATTTCGTTTTATATGCGCTGCTTCAAAATTAATTCAAAATTTTTATCCCAATTATATAATTTTGCAATGCATACTCTCAGAATTGTGCCTCAAGCTACTTTTTCTTATCATTCTGACTTGACAGAAGTATAAAATAAAATATCAATAGGCAGTTTGATAGGCAATGTTCAATGTTTTTACACTCTGATTATCATTTACCCTGCTATCATTGTTCATCTTCTGTTGAAACCCAAACATAATCGGAATTTTTAAATGTTGTTTCTTTTGTAGGTTCTCGTTAATACTAATCTGTAATAACAATATTTAGGTGCATGCATAATGCATTGCAAGCTGGATTGAATCGATTTTTCCTCTGATTAAACATCTAGCTGTAAACAATGCATGTATACAAACTGAAGAATGAATTGCAATCACTTTGGGGCCCAGTGGAAGTTGTATTAAGTCGTTGTTTAAGCACGCACTCACCCACAAGCGAAAACATGTCTGCAATCATGCTGGCCTTTATCTTCAGATCCAAGGGCGCATCACTGTAAATAAGTGGATGTCAAAAAATGAAACAAAGAAGCAAACACCAAAATTGCAACTCACTAACAAGCGCAGGGTTTGAGCCAGCTGATGTAAGAGGAGACAGATTCACTGTCTGACCTTGACTAAACTGCTAAACTGACTTAAGGCTTTTGTGGAGGAAACAAAATTCAGGCTTCATCTGTAGCATGACGGACTGTTTTCACAAACAGAGTTCGAGGGCCATTTCCTTCAATGTGGCAACATTTCTTCATATACCACGTGTAAATTAAGAAGAAAAAACAATAAAACAAATGTTTGTTTGCATTGGTTAAGTTATTTTTATATATATACACACACACACACACACATATAAATATATTAGTACGAGATTGTCCGAAAACAACAAATGAGATAATCAAAAAGTGGAGACAGTGTCACTCACCAGGCGAGGGAGGGAGAGAGGTTCACCTCTAACAGCCAGGGCTTGAGGTTGGAGTCAATGAGCACATCAAAACCATACAGTTCTACAGAGGAAAACACAAAATGAATCAAAAGGTTTTCACCACAGACTGGGAAGTCCGCAGAGAGAGAGAAAGGCAGAATTAGAAACCTCTCAGATCTGCTCACTGAACATAAAGGATGAAGGGTATCAAAGACATGATTGTTCCAGGGGTTTATCGTAGCCCCATTATGTGGCACTTGGCAACATGGCCTATGTCTTTCTGCTACTCATTACACGCATGTTATATACGCAATCACTCACGAAAGAAACATTCACCGAAGTCTGCTACTGAGGGACTGGCTCAATTGCATTAACTAAGTACATACACATTTCATCTGTCATGAATTTGCTTTCGTAACATATATATATATAGTCAGGTTTCTCATGGCGGGGAAGGTTAAGCAGTCTACATAATGTCACTATACATTATCAAGAAGGACGGCACTCTAATGGCAAACAGGAAAAGCTGAACCCCCATCATCATGTTAGTATCTTGTCAAACTTTGGCGAATTAATATGAGCTCCAGAAGTAGTAAGCGGTGAATGTAATGGTGTGTCCCCAGTGGAAGAAACTTGGGTTTGCCTTTGTTGTAAACTGTATATATTTCACTCCAACAATAGCTTAGCTAGTGACACAATAAAGGCCTTTTACAAAGTGGTCAGGAAGTTCCCCGTGTAAAAGTTAATTCACTCTTTCTCAAGTTTCTCTTTTGTGTCACTGACTGAAATATGGCCCACTGTGTTTGAGTCTGCCTATGCGCCCGATGACACTGCTCTGGGGAGTGTCACCCTACAAGCCAACGACCCGCCGGCCCCAGCACCAGCGTGCTGGGAAACCGCATTATTTTACAGGGATAGGGCAAAGCCCAGCCATAGAGCCAGGGGAAAAATCCCTCTAATGGCACTTCAAAAGAGCAGACTGTGTTGAGAATAGGCTGGGGGTGGGGGGGCTTGGGAGTTTTCAAAGCTGCCATAACCAGCACTGTTTGTTCTAGCATCTCAGGTCAACGCCAGTGTTAAGCACACAAAAGCCAGCGTGACAGCGCGCAATGGCTTGATAATTGCAGTTGGTTGAATAATGTGGAGCCATTCTATTTTAACAGAATGGGTTACAGCTATTATGCTGTAAATCACTTAGTATATCGTTGAAAACATATCAAAGCCATATCGAAAGTTAAGGATAGACAACGTTCTGATCACATTACTATAAAAAAACAAAAACATTGTGCAATCTTTTTTTTGGAAATGCAGGAACAAACTTCAAAATGTATTATTTATCTATTTCAATTCTTGAAGAAAATTAGAGGCCATGCTTCTTTTTAACAGTGATGCCACTATTACTGTTGCATGTAATAAAAAGTAACAGTGCAATCATATTGGAAAATATATGTGTGTCTGTTATACAATATCATGTAAACATATAATTTGTCCAGGGGTGTACAATGTCAAAATATTTTATCGGGAAATATGACATGGAAATTTTCAGCTTTTGTCAGAGAGAAAATATTTACCTAGCACTCTTGTACACACAGGTTATTTTATTTAAGGTTGTAAAATTCCATTCATTATCTGTATTGAAAAACTCCACAGAGAAAATCCACACCTTTTTTTATTCAGCTTGATCCACTGGGCTACTGTTTAGCACATGGTTTAAGTGTGGAACTTATGGTCGTGCCATGAGGTTTAAATTGGTGTAACTGCAAACTGTATTTTCATGAGGGAACTGGAAAAAAAACTAAATCCCTGAGCCAAGAGCTGCCAACTTTAACTTATTTTACTTATAAGGATGGGCTGGACCCCCACTGCTAAACAGTGCTCAGAGCATTAACATTTCATCCACACACACAAAAAAGAGATGGAGGGAGTGTGAGTGCGATAAAACATTACTTTTGTGTGCATTAGTATTGGGGAACATAGCACTGGAATAAATGGGTCTGAGCCTGCAGTGCTTCATCAGTGGCACCACAACAACAGGGGAAAATGGGGAGGGAGGTGTTACACCACCTCACCAGCCCCCGACATGCAGACTCCATGTGCCGCGCATTTTCCCCCAATTAGGAGCAGACGCCGCTTCTGCCCCATAAGCCTGCCGAGCCACTCGCTGCTAGACACGTTTGTTCTGTGGCTCGACCGCTGCCGGGGGAGCGCTGTTAAATGTGCCTGCAGAGAACCCACAACAAGCATCACATACAAGGAGAGGGGAGGCGGCGAACATCCACATCACACCCATTAAAGAGGGAGGGAGAGACAAACTGTGACAGAGAAAAGGGATGATGAAGAACTATTTTTTTTTTCTTAATCATTGGATGGGCGCTGCTGGAAACTTCACCACAAGAGACAAACGCCCAAAAACAATAATCTCCCCACCCTGGCCATGCAGCCTGTTGGCCCTAGAATAACAACAGCGACGTGAAGTATTGCCTTCATGTGCGTATTCTTCACAGACAAGGACAATTGAATTACTCTTGCATCATCCCGAGATGAATTATTGCGGCCCAACTGTCCCTCGGCTGTTGCAGGGAGCACAGCGGCACATCTCTGAGCCACGGTCACGAAAACACTCTGAGGAGAGCAAATTAAATGAGCACAGTTTACACTCCGTAGCATTGATATGATCACGGAAGACAATCCATTCATCACCCTTAAAAAGACTGGGCTAAGCAGCGGCCACACTGTCATCATAGGGATGCGAACACGGCACTGCAGAGAAGCGTGTGTGGGAGGATCTGATAAATGTAAAACAGGGAGAGTGGTTCACAGACAGGGGATCCGACCACACTCAGCATTTAATGAGGGACATTCAGTGGAACAGAGGACCAGTAAGTGGAATGTTTTGTGTGTAATAAAATAGGCCTTTGGCTTGGCTAATCAGATCTTAGTCAAAACATCTCGTAATCAGCATCCCTCAGCAAAAAGACTGTCCATTAATCACACAGCGGCGGTAAGGAGCTGCATGGGTGGCATTTTCTCTCCACAGTCACACAAACACACAGACACACACACACACAGTTCTTACCGATGTAAAATGAAAAATCTGTTGTTTTTATTTCTTCCCACACGAGACATTACGGAGCTATAAAAAGATTTTTGTTACAGTATGCCTATTTACATACACAGAGCAATTTGAGCAATAGGAAGAAATCCCATTTGAAAACAATAAACATTGTATTAAAAGCCATTAATAGAGGTTAAAATGGTAGGGGAACAATTTGCAGTAAATTAAGATTATAATGTGCTTTATGGTCTCGCATGGCTCCCTTCCAGACAAGCTAGAGACTGTTTAAAAGCTCTAAACAATGGCTGCTTTTATCAGCCCGTTCACTGACCTAACACACATGTATTTGCTCCCCTACAATCCTACTATTACAAAGCAGCTGTTAAGGCCCAGGATGAAGGCTGGGTGCGTTGAAGGCTGCGACATGCAGAAGTCAGGGTAAGAACAAGAGGGAAGAGTCTGACAGGGGCTGACTGAACATGACTCCCTCGGTGGTTTGGATGGGCTCTATTTAACAGACAAGTAAAAGCCCACAGACATCCGAGACTGGACTACTGGAAGCTCAGACAGACCTATGTGTTTGTAAAAACCCTTGCTGTACACCGGTTCCTACATGCCTCTGTATTCATATCATCCATACATACTCACACGCAGAGCGAGTTTTGCATGCAACCCGATCACGACGTGAGAGACAGATCACCAGAGAGATGACGAGGGTGGTCCCCTGGAGCCGTCAAGTGTCTATCTTTGGAAACCTAATCCTGGAGACAGACTGTGAAATGCTGCAATTAAGTTGCTCGGGGCCATCTGAAGACAACAAAATGACACCAAATTCAATGGTAAACGGATACGGCTGAAGTGAGATGATGGGCATGTTCACGGCACACCACAGTGCATTGAGTGTCTTAGTCAAAGGTGTGCGACCTAATTGCTTTTGTACTCCACAATTACATTGCTGTAATATCTTGTGTCTATACAAGTCTGTGTAGGCTTACGTGTACAAAAGGGCTACAGTTTCTATACAGATCACTCAGCACCTCTGAAGCTACAAGTTGTTATTTTGTGGTTACAAATTGCCGACACATCTGCACAACATGGGTTAGGGTTAGGGTCACAATCGATGACCAAAGTCTAGTGTCATCAGCTGGTCTGAGTGATTCGTGTTTTCACTTTTGTCACTTTCCCTTCTAAATTCTAATGTTTGTGCTATATTCTTCACAATTACAAAGCAATATCAGGAGGAGTTTGTTTTTGCCAAAGCATGCAAATGATCGCAGAGTGCACATTTCTGTGGTATCACTGACTGAACATGCCATAGAGCGTTCTTGTGATTGGGATATGTGGATGTGTATAAACAAATAAAACGGGCATACCTGAGCGAAACAATGAATGGAGAATAGGAGCAAACTTGTTTTTTTCTTCCATTCCTATTTTTCCCTCTCACTCTCAAAGATATGCGTCAGCTGGTTGTTTACTCACATCCCCCAGGTGTTGTGAGCGCCAGGTTGAGACTTGATAAGCCACAGCCCTCTAAATACCCACATGGTCAACAAAATTGGGTTAATGTGGTTTGTCAACGTAGCAGTGATGCTCATATGCAGATAACATCTTTTTTTGCAGGCAACAGTCTGATGATGTGAGTCCATGCTGCTACATGCCCAATACAGTCCAAACAACCACCAATTGGGGGGTTGGGGGGATATTATGTCTACAGACGCCTGTCACAACTGCAAAGCCCTTTATTTTTCTAACATCTGAGAGGTGAAAAAGAGTGTGAGCGGGAGAGGGTGAATTATAAACAAACAGAAACAGAAGTGGGGGAAAAAGAGAGTGAAAAAGAGACAGCGGTGCCGAGGGATGCTCGGCCAACGTGCTTGCTTTCAAACCCAAAATCTCAGAGAGACTGCCAGACACAGAGAAAGAGCGAAGCCAATTAGTGCCAACACTAACACGGATAATGGCTCCAAAATGGAGTTCACACAGGCCCGTTGCTAGGCAGGAGCCGCCAAGAGAACAGTCAGCCTGAATCAGGCAGACCTGAATGGCAACGGGGAGAGGAAGCAAATTCTTGCTTCAGGCAACAGGCCCTCCATGACCATGCTGCCAGTCAGAGGGCAGCAACGCACAGGGAGACTCCACACTTAGAAATGACTGTCTGACGGAGAAGTAGTACGGAGGAACTGCCGGACAATGAATCTGAAACTGAAAGGAAATGAGAGGGGTGTGGTGGTGTGTATGACTAACTGTGTGTGTGTGTGTGTGTGTGTGTGTGTGTGTGTGTGTGTGTGTGTGTGTGTGTGTGTGTGTGTTTGTGTGGGTGTCTGTACTCTGAGCAACAAAAATTTGTCTAGAGATTAGATTTCATTCAAAAGGAAATTCTTTTGAAGACTGTCACTTTGTTGTCTTGAGCAGCTTGTTTTCCATAACCACATATGGCTTGTGTTATACACCTGACAGGATTTTCTGACATGATCGTTCATTTTTGTTGGACCAGGTCAGTTTTTCTTATTGTCACAGTAACATTTTAAGAAAGAATCAGAAATGATTTACCAAAGCAGTTTGTCTTGTGGGGAACAAACGTCTTGCAGGCAGTGGCTATATGAAGCTCAGCGCTCAGGACAGCTTTGACGATGAGGTCTTCCACCTGCCTCATCAGCACTGAAACAGACAAGAGAGGAAACATAAGACGGTCTTAAAGTACATTTTGCGTACACTGGAAAAAAAAATTGTTTTGATCACTTGATAGACATACTTTGATAGATAAAATCAGCCAGAAGTGAGAAGTGAACAACAAACTGAGCAAATTTTATATCCATCATCTTTGCATGGATATTAAAACCACATCGAGAAGGTGAAGGTTTGACTCACATGTGGTGTCCTTCCCCTCTTGCCTCAAATACCTCAACACTGCACTCATACTCCATTTGTTCCCATAATCCTCAACTTCAGGGTCGTCGCAACTGAAAAGGAAGAAATGCACTTTCAAATGCTTGAGTTATATTGGACAGATGAGTCACCCTTGCTCACAATAAGAGCTCCGCAGTCAGTGTGTGTGTGCGTGCGTGCGTGCGTGCGTGCGTTTTACCATCGCTGGGGCTTACCTGACATAATCGCTGCTCTTTTTGTTGACACTGTAGTTGGTGAGGTGCATGAATGTGTTCTTAATGCTCTTTGAAGTCCTGTCATACTTCACTGTGGCAAACCTGCACACACACGTTGTTTATTTGTACAAGACAAGAAAAAAAAAGAAAAAACATAACCTGTCATCAGACAATTTCATTACATGTCCATGTGCCATAGTGACCACATTCGTGAGGCTGAATCAGGGCACTATGGCAGAGATTAGTTTCTGGCGGTGTTTAAGAGGAGTGGATGCCACATGTGCAATAATGAGAATTCCTTGGCACACACCGTGTACCTGAATACCAACACAACCCTGAAGGAATGTCAGGAGATTAAAGTGATATTCAGGATTTGGCCATGATTTATTGTTGCCAGTTGATAATCAAGCCAGGGCAGTGGCACACTGATTCCAGCTCAAACCTCCATCTCAGATGGGGAGCCAGTCGTTTGATAAATCATCTACCCTCTCCTGATTTACCTGTGTCCGATGAAAGTCCGTCCTTGGGTTAGTACATTCTTCTTGCTATAAATAACTGCATACAATAAATGCAGTTTGTTTATACAAAGCTCACATCTTATGATCTTTGAACAATGACAAAATCAGCAACATTTGATGAGCACATCCTACAGCTGGAACAATGGAGGGCTTTGTTTCCAAGTCTCGACCACTTCACCCTCTACACAGCAGTCGGTCTGGAAAGATAAGGCTGCCCTCTTCTGGGCGCTGAGTATTCGGGACAGGCATGATGAAAAAAAAAGGGGAGGATTTTTTTTCTCTCTCTCTTGCATTTCGAGAATAAAGTTGAAATATCAAGAATGAAGTTGACTCCTCTGGTCCATCAAATCCAGTTAGAGGAGCGACTGACAGCTGTGTGAGCTGCCAGTGTTCCATCTTTCCAAGCCTAGGTGGTTTCTCCTTCTGAGCATATGCAGTTTTTACTGTTTATGTGCTAAAAGAAAATTTCCTTGTTTCAAAAACTGATTCTGAAGAACAATTTCCCCTCATTCATCTGCACAAGGCCTTTTGTGGAGGCAGTCATGTGCACTAACTTTTAGTTTCCCATTATTCTCGACATTTCAACTTTTTTCTCAACATTTCAACTTTATCCTCAAATTGCACAATTTCCTCATCTTGCCTGGCCCCTAATACTCTTCCGTACTGAAGGGCTACCAGTGTTTGTGCCTGATTAAGTGCATCATGGATCTCATAGTGATCACCCAGGGTCTATACCAGTAGACCAGTAAACTGTAATAAGCATATGAAGACACATATGTTAGCATATGCGTTGCTCCGGTTCTGCTACAGATTTCTTTCCGTTAAAAGGGAGTTTTTTTCTCTCCTTGGTCACCAAGTGCTTGCTCATTGTGGGGACCGTTTGGTTTTCTATGTAATATGTAATGTAATGTAATGTAAAGTGCCTTGAGACGATGTATGTTGTGATTTAGCGCTATACAAATAAAATTGACTAAAAGTAAAATTCAGTAAATGTGCTTATTCATTTCACTATATGTGTAGAACAGTCTACTCAACAGATATAAACTGTGAAGAGCAATCCCTGACTGTTCTCAGAATTTGGCAAAAAATACCTTAGCCTGTGTGAGCCATCCCTGGAAGAACTTTATCTATAACAATGAATGAGAGCAGGCAAATGGTCAAAATACGGTGCAAATACATAACTGGTGGAATCTGAGTGAAAAAAGTCATCCAACCTTTTGAAAGGTGTGGCCACTGAATGCATTTTGTGTCAGTATGTGCAGCTTATTCCGCAAAGTCTGTCATTGTGCTGAGTGTGCAAACAGTTATTATTGTGATTATTTATTTCTTTTGATTAATCCATTTTTCCCTGTGCCTAATATCAAGTACATGACTTTTATAAAATGCCTTGTTATTTTCAAAGAGACTAACTTTTGAGTATATGATGTGTTTGTTAGAATTATATCTCAAGAGGTTCAGGATATATATGGATGAAATTACATGAAAAAGGAAGTTCTACGTGATAAGATTTAGAGGTTGATCTACAGTATCGAAATGCTGATGGAGGAGTCCTAATACACTCACCTCGCTAGGCCCTCCTCATACACATAGACGATGAGTGGATCGTATGATGTTACCAACACGTACAACCGCACGTCAAACTTGAACTCTGGAAAGAAAGAAAAAACAGATTTTAAATTTTTGTTCAATTCTGCCAAAATGTCCCTTAAATATATTGCTGTTTTCGCAGCAACTTACCATCTATCAATAGCGGGTTGTTTATATAGCGAGACACCAAGATGTTTTCATCCATTGAAATCTGATTTGGCTGTAGATGAGAGAACAGAACACATACAAATATGACAGTGCACACAAAGAAGAAGATGCAAGTACAATAACATGATGACTTGAACAGGTTTAAAGCTACAGAACAGTATTACATAGTGAATTCCAAATAACTGATCTAACACCGCTGTTAACCATGAACATCAAAGAATGATCACACAAAGAAAAGTTGAGTGTGAGAGTATGATGACACTGGCCACAGCAGGTCAACCTTCAATAACAACAGCCTATAAAAACACAATCTGGTGGTGGGAGATGGGTCATTTATGAGGCTGAAATGTGTTGCAGGTGGCGGAGTTGAGAAGAGATGGGAAAGGGGGGAGGGGGTGTAACCTCAGTGCTGGCTGCAGTTCAGAGAAAACCCACCTTCCCCCCCTCAAAAAAAAATGAACGTATTTCTTTTTTCTCTCCAAATATCACTCTGACATTCTTTCCACTGTTTCATAAAAATGCCTGAGAAGAAGAAGAAGAACCGTGCACATGTTTTCCAACAGTGAGAACCTTGTTGAGCTCCTCCAAAAAGCCTTGGGAGACTGTGATTTACTCCTCAAAGCTTATTAATGGCTGAAAAATCTGGTTGATACTTTTTTTTTCCTTCCAAAAACAGCTGTATCTGTTGACCCTCCCCCTAAAAAAACGAACATCTGGCCAGCCGGCTGTTTCAGTTCGCACAGTAATTTTTAAGTCAGTGTGCTTACAGTGAACTGAGGTCGCCATTAATGTGAATCCGTGCTCACATGTGAATTAGAAAGAAAAGACAGGAAAGCTGTGGTTATATCTGGTTTTGCCATTTCCTGTGTTTCCAATCCGTGCTGACCTAAGCTAACTCTCGACTAGCTGTAGCTTCATAATTTTTCCTACAGAGAGTTGTATTACTCTTCCAGTGTAATCAGCGAAACATAAGTACACTTATGGAATGACAAACAATTCACAACTTAATTACCTCTGCAAAGGAGGTTATGTTTTTGCGCCTTTCCGTTTGATTGTTTGTTTGTTTGTTTGTTTGTTTTTCAGCAAAATTATGCAAAAACTGCTGGAGGGATTTCCATGAAATTTGATGGAAGAGTGGAACATGGGCCAAGAAAGAACCCGTTTTATTTGGGGGTGGATCCAGGATTTTTTTCCCCACTTTCTTTAACATTGTGAGATTTTTAGACATATTTCGGGAACTGATATCTATAAGTCTATGCAGCTTGACTGAATTTAAGGGGACTGTTGGGCCACAGCGGAGGTATGTGCTCACCTGAGTGCCATTCTAGTTCATACAAATTTCACATGAAAAATAATGTAAGACCTTGGTTTAAATCTCCAATTATTTTTGTCCTGTTTGCATGTTCCAATAAACAAAGAAAGATAATTTGTGGTGTCAGTCCAGCTTTTACTCTAATTCAATACTGTTTTAGCACCACAATGAAAAAATAGACAAACAAAAATCGCAATTTTTAAGTCAGTCAATGTACAATCGTTACATACTCATGTTGATCACAGTCAAAACTAACACAGGTTTATTTTTGGTCACAGCATTAAATGAGTAAATGAGAAGTGGTTCCCAACCTGATTCCTAAGTAAAAAAGCAAAGCTTTCAGTGAACTCTCATATATGACCAAAGTAATTATTATCACAAGATCAACTTACTTAGCTTTTTTCGCACAGCTTTCACCCACATCGTTTGGCCTTCGTCAGTACACGAGGGCAAAAATATGTAGGGAACAGTATGTGGCTGCAAGTTATTTTTATTAATTTATCATTTAAGACAAATTTTCAAGCATAAAATGCCAAATATTCTCTTAATATAGTTTATCAAATGTGATTTTTTTTTCTGTTTTTCCCTATTGTACAGTATAACCAGAGTTCATAGAATATCTTTTGGTTTCAGACTGATGATCGCACAAAAAAAAGGTATTCAAAAATGTATTTGTTTTTCTTTGTTTGCAGTCTCACTTTAATCTCTTCAGATCTCCAAATTCTGTCAAATTAAACAATTAGTATCAATAATAAGGACATAACCTGTGATGAGGGGTCCCAGTGGAAGGCCGGGAGCCGTTGTATGTGAGAACGATAACTGTAAGAATCACTCACATTGCTGACCAGGTAGATGCCCCGCCCTCTAGAAGATGCTACTGGTTTAATAATCCATGGGCCCTTGTCCTTGGCAAAGCTATCTGAGATTGAAGCAGAGAGAAGGGTCGGATTCAAAATGATTTACAGTCTGTGTGTAAACATATCGTAAATATAGCTCTGCTGAGACAAACACAGTAAGATGGGAGGTATCTCACGGCAGAACTCCTGGTACTCGGAGGGAAGCACGAAGGTCTGGGGAACGATGTGGAAGTTTCTGAAGCCATGAGTCTGCTGCATTCGCTGGATGTTTTTGTAGAGACGGTCTTTTCGTGTCAATTCATAGGACCTGGAAATGAGCAGGGACTTCCAGTGTGAAAAACGCTTTAGTCATGGACAGAACAAAAACACATAGCAGCTACAGAACGCCCTCTGCCTGACAGTATGATTCATTTCATGTTTAAGAGAGGCACTGGTCCAAACTAAATGCACTTTGCAGTGGAAGCCAACAACCACATTGCCTGAACTTGAAGGGCTTAGAATGGCTCAGTGGTGATATTTATAACACAGAAAACAGTGGCGGTACACTCACTCCCTCACTCACTCACTCATTCTGTTATACCTGGGAAAGTGGTTGACCTTCTGGAAGTCTTGGAGGCTGCGTAGTATGTAAGGCTTGAGGTGAGATCCGGTCCACATGAGGTTAAAGTCATTACAGTTTGGATGAACCTGAAAAGGGGGAGACACTGATTCACTTAACTTGAACAACTCAGTACAAAAGACTTTGTCAAGGGCACAATTTTAAAAAATAGATCATGTGAGTGTAAAACCAAGTATAGCACTTGATGTCCATACAAAGCGAGCTACAACTGCAGTTGTACAGTATATTCGGATGTCCATCAAATATGGCAGCTCAGTTAGATTACAATCTAACACTAACCTGAAAAAAAGTACAGCCTGCTTTTTAGACATTTTCTCAAAGGGATGGCCAACTTACAGATTTCCATCACCATCACATTATCTTATCTGTTTTGTTCTTTTCCAGCAATACGTTCATACGCTGAATTCACATGGCCGATCAGTCAGCGTCTAGGCGGGAGGCAGATGTTTGCAATAAAGGCTTATTAAAGTTTGGCTCTGCGGAGGCGGAGGCAGACACTCGTCTGCGTTTGATGATTGGTTAGCGGGAGTCAAGATGCATTGAAATGAAAGAAAAGGGGAATTAATTGTAACTGCTTGGAGAAAGAAATAATGTGGACTTTGTGCCCTTGTGAAACAGGATTAATGCTCTTGAGGTCATTTTGTGTTGGGGGTTTTTTGTCCGTGGGTGCATTCCTGGTGCATTTGACAATGGTTTTGTAATCTATATATATATATATATATATATATATATATATATATATATATATATGCCTCTAAAAACAACAACCTGTTTATGTCCGCCATAGGTTCATCTTTTCAATTTGCATGATTTAGTGAAGAACATTACCTCACGGAACCCATGATTGGCAAGTATCCCTCGCACCAGGCGGCTCTCTGTGCGCACGATCTTGAAGGCCAAGTTGTATCGCTCTTAGCAAAGGAAACACATTTCAAACGATAAAATAGTCTTTGTACCCAACTTATTAAAACTGCAGTGTTTATTTCTATCATTATTAATTTTTGTCACTCAGCAACATTTTGTAGCTTCATCAAATTGTGCGTTACCTCCAACTGAGCAGATATTCCCATCTTTTAAAACAACAGCTTCAGGGAAAAACAGGAGAACTGGGATGGTCTTGCTAAGGCCGCTCCAGGAGATGCAAGGCTGGTCGCTAGTGGATAAACAAATTACATATGAAGCAGAATAACTTAGTAACAATTCAAATTCAAATCACTTAAATCTTTTGATTATCTGGATTTATACACAGCAAACACATTCTCCGTAACAATATCCTGAAGATGCACTCCAGGGTTAATTTCCCTGGCCAGAATCTGTGGTGTGCAGTCCGTGATGATGTGATCTTTTCCTATAGGGGTATCTTACCTAATGGTGTGGGAATGTATCCTGACACGGTGTTTATTTCAGCCAGGCAGATAAAGACAGTACCACACACAAATTTCAGGAGGTGCCAGGCTCGTGTACTGACAAACACCCTTGTAAAACTGCATACTATCTGATAGTACCAGACACAGCCTGCTTACAGCTCGAAATAAGATAAGGTAGCATGATGATGGAGCAGACCTCAATCAGGCACGGTCAGTCCTGATAAGAGGGGAGGCATGTAAACAATTGCTGCTCCTCGCTTATGTATCCAGGTATGTCAAACAATGCAGTGGTTATCTTTTCCACTGCGGTGGCTTGACTGAACCCCCTTAATTTGATGATATTTGAGAAAGCTGTTTATTTTAAACATAAACCACCATCAAGACTATTGAGAAAATACACCGACAACACAAGATTTGAAGATCGTGGACAGCAGCTCAGATTGTTACTTATACTTACTTGTTACTTATTGTGATATTTCAGCAAGGTATGGTCCTTTGAGTTAAGATACTTTTTAAAACTCAATCCTCTAGTGATCAACTACAGTCAATCAATGTTTGTTTAGCCAATATAAAATCTGTACTTTATGTTGATTCCTTCTATTTTTCTTTTCATCAAATACAATTAAATATGAGATCAAAGAGGCATTAAAGTTGTTAAAACACCTGTGTAAAATTATGTTTAGTCTTGTGCACTGAAAAAAGAAAATTATTTACCAACTTAAAAATTATTATTTCAATTGTAAACACAAATAAATTAGGCTTGTTCAACTTATAATTAACAAGTTAATTAGTTCTTAATTAGTTCTTAATTAGTAAATTAGTTAATTAGTTCTTAATTAGTAAATAGTTCTGACAAACTTGAATTTGTCAGAACTATTTTAATTTGTGTGTTACCAATTGATGTCCATCCATCCATTATCTATACCGCTTTATATCTTAAGGGTCGCGGGGGGCTTGAGCCAATCCCAACTGATATTTGACAAGAGGCGGGGTTCACCCTGGTCAGGTCGCCAGTCCATCACAGGGCCTTACCAATTGAAATATACTTTTTAAAGGTTCTAGGCAGTGCCATGTTTCCTCCTGTGCATGCACTTTCATGAGTTTGTCTTTATATATGCTATGTGTCTCTTGCATTTGCCTGTAATATTATACTTTGTTGTCCTTCAGTGCATTATTTAGTGTTGACTGTTGCCACGGTAGGAGTCCGTCGACCAATTTTATCAAACATTCAAGTCAGAGTTGAGCAGAAAAGTGTGTACAATAGCAGTAAAACTATTCCCCATAAGAAACATCTGTGTTACTATTGTAAAGGAAGTGGTGTGTGATGAGAAGGAAGATTTTTCTTTTTGATCATCACGTCTTAATAATAATTACAGCCCTTAGTAAAAGCAGCGATGGTCACTTAGAGGTTAAACCCTAATACTAAGCAATCCAGACTAATTCAGGAGATGGAAGATGGCCTAAAACCAGGCGCAGTGTCTCTTAGTAAGGTATGACTAAGTATAGCTTAAGAGGGAATTAGCTGGCACCTGCAAGATGACAAAGAACAACTGACGACAACCACGGTCTAATGCAAGATGTTCTTTTCTCTCATTCAGTTTACAGTATATTCATTTTGCAAAAGAAAAGTTCAGAGTTACCCGAGGGATTCATTTTGTCTAAATGCATTTTGGTACGAGTTATTAAACAAGGCTCGGGAAATCTTCTGTAATCCTCCATGGATTACATTACACATTCAAAAGACGATGGCAAATTGCAAGGATGTGTAGAGTAAAATGGGAAATGTTCTTGGTCCTGCACGTTGTCACATTAACACTGTATTTAGAGACAGATCTCGTGAGGGGCACCAGGGGGGATCAGCGGTCTAAGAACCTAACTGACACTGAAGGAGACAAAGAGACAACCTGCTTAATTCAGACAGACCACAAGCTGCAGGGACGACAACCTGCTCATCGTCATTGATATTAACTGCCTTAACCGTGTCACAGTTATGAAACACAGTGTGCAGTACATTAAGCGAGGAGCCTGTTTTGAAAGAGGGAGTACTCAATCACAGGTGAAAATAACAGAAAAATAAAACAATATTGAAAAATGTTTTTTTTAAGGTAGTATTGATACGATAGCAGCCGAAGAAACACCCTGGTTTATTCTATTATCGGTGCAGTTGAGTTCATGCTACGATGCTACAGTGAACAACTACAAACGCGTGCTCACTCTTGCTCGTCCTCGGAGGAGGATTCAGGGTCCTCCTTGTCCCGGGTCACAGCTGGCATCCTCACAGCGGACGGGGACGAGCTGCCCGGTGGAATCTTCCTGCAGGGATCAAGTGTCCGGGTCGGAGCATGGCACCTGAAGCCTCCACCTGCAGAAACAAGCAGTCAGTAAATGAGCTCCGCTCGTAAAAAAAAAAACGTCAGTCCATTAACAACATACTATGAAAAACAAACAACAACCACGTTATGCGGTTTGCTTATGATGACTGTCGCGCTGGTACAGTCGTAAAGCAGTGGCTGACAGTTAGCAATGCGGTTAGCTGAGAACAGCTGTTTTCTGGCTAGTGTGACCGTGAAAATGTCGTTGTGGACGTCACAGCGGACACCTGACGTTAAGACGAAACCCACGAAGACAGCGTTAGCAAAATAAAGACTCGGGTTTCTGCCTTGCTCTAAGTGTGGGGAGCTAACGGGGTGCTAAGTTCAATGCGCAGGTTGAGTACACGTTTCGAAGATGCGGTGTAAATAAACAGCAGAAATACACACTTGCCTTTTATTTCTATGGAGCGTGCTAACCGTTAGCTAGCTGGTATCACCGGGGGCCAGTTGGTCATCGCGGCCACTCTTCCTGGTAACTACAACAACTGAGTAGCAACAGAGCATTGCGCATGCGCACTAGCGGACGAAATCTTTTTTTGTCCGCCTGTCTAAATTTTGGACGTCACTGTAACCGTCAAATCAATAACATAGAACGTGGTACACGAACGTGCCTTGAATTAAATTAAGGGTGCAAAATTATCGAATGACCCTACTTATTCAAAATGATGGCTCTCAAAAAATGCTGTGTTTATATGTGTTCACATATAGTATTGCTTCAACTAAAAAATAAACGTGTGCTGAAGTAAAATGGTTGATAGGTTACGAATGGCCGCTCAAAGTTACTAAATGGTACTAGTCGTTTAAACTGGAACACTCTGAATGGTTTCGACTTGAATATTTTAGTCGAAAACACGGTCCACTCCTGCCGAACCAAATCCACTACAACCGATTACTCTCTCGCTGCATGTTAACTCTTTGTTCGAGTGCAGCCTATCCTCAGTCTACAGGTGACGGGGGGGGTTGCTTGATTCCTATTGGTTGGTGGGTGAGAGTAGGCGGGATCGTAACGCTTGAATAGGGCCAATCATATCGATGGTACGACTCGATGGAGCCATCGTTTAAGCCTTCTCATTGGTCCAAACACACGGTTCAAGATTGTCAAATGTACCATTCAGAATATAACACCCACACCAAACCCGGCTGTCTCGAGTCCCACTATTATCATTTTGCATCGAGTAATCCTGTTTTTTATGGACATACTGTAGCTCGGCAGACACCGCCAGGTAAATACACGCACCATATATGTTACTGTTTTATCATAAGGTGTTCACCAATGGCGTGAACCTGTTCAGAGCAGCGTTAGCCTGCCATGTCATATTAGTTATTGATATGTTTGCTCATTGCTGATCGATGCACTTCGTGTGGAGACGTGTGTTAGTCATTAGATGTGCCCGACACAGTGGCTGACCTGTTGTCCCCGACAGGTGCGTCTCACCGACAGACAGGCAGGGAGGATGAGTCGCTTCCTGAACGTCCTGCGGAGCTGGCTGGTGATGGTGTCCGTCATCGCGATGGGAAACACCGTGCAGAGCTTCAGAGATCACAGCTTCCTGTCGGAGAAGCTCTACACGGGCACACCAGAGTTCGGTGAGCCAAACTGACAAAAACCCAAACAGACGCTGCAGCGTCACCACAATAAAAAATCAATAAATAATTAAAAACATCTGCACTCAACTGTGAGGTGATTCCTTTGTGCTGTGTTCTTAAGTTTATAAAACAGCATTAAATAGGGGAGATAGGTCTAAAGGCTGCTTATCACTCTGTGAGGATGAACTCATATTGCCTGGTGTGACACCGCAACCATTAGATTAGATTAAATTACATCTCAGTATATGTATGTAAACAATCATCAGTAACAATATTCTTCATCATTAGAGCCTCACCCATACAGTATGTGTGAGTTTTGAAAAATCTGGATCTTCAGTAGTGGCAGATAAATATTTTCAACATGAGAGCACTTTACAAAAACACATTTTTGTTCACTATAAATATTGTTATGAGAGGATTAAAGAGGTGTACTACCTGGACTGGTTTTCTGCGGTGGACATTGTAAAGATGACACGTTTCTAAATACTGTATAACATCTCTGACGTTTCAGTGCGACACATTCATACACATACAGAGAGTAATATTCGTTTTTTGTGACTGATTTTTTTTGTTACAAACAGTCCGATAGCAGTCACTGATAATAGATCAGTTACGTTTTGTAAATAAATTAATTTGAAATGAGGCAGTTTTGCTCTTGTCTGATTTTCAAATATACAGATGGTTTTATCATGACATTTGTTCCCATTTTTTCTTAATGCCAGCCTTCCCCGATTTCACCTTTTCATCCTCCTCCCCTAGTGAATGGTCTCCAAGCTCGAACATTTGGCATTTGGACATTGCTGTCTTCGATCATCCGCTGCTCGTGTGCCATCGATATCCAGAACAGAACGTAAGACCACCAGTCGCTTCCGGCGCCTTCTCTCTGTTGGCTGCCTTCATATAAAGTTCTCACAGTGTGCCCCCCTCTGCAGGCTGTATCACATCACCTTGTGGACGTTTGTGTTGGCGCTGGGCCACTTCCTGTCCGAAGCCTTCATCTACAAAACTGCTCCTCTGACCATCGGGGTCATGGCACCTCTCATCGTGGCAAGTGAGTGTGGCTCTTTACACTGCACCTTATATAACGACTATTGAAATACTGTAGTTTTTAAATATCAAATTAGACGACACCCGTCCCTCTTGTGTTAGTGAGTAAACATTAATTCTAAATGAAAGACTCCTAATTGCACGTCAACATTTTCTTTTTTTAGGTTTCTCTATAATGGGAATGCTGATTGGATACCAGTGTATTCCAGAAACACAAGAGGAAGTGGGAACACGGCAGAAGAAACGTAACTGAGTAACTGAGCAGTTTGGGTTTTTGTTGTCCATGGAACCCACGACACGACCAACACCAGACAGTCGTGGGGTGAACCAGTCCTCAGTGTGCTGCTGCTTCTTGCCCTGAAGAACACGAGATCTGCTTTCATTTCTTATTGTGATATTTTCTAAGACAATATACATCTCGGACTTAGTGTATTTCGTGTTTTTAACTGGACATTTTTCAGCTGACGGTGCAATTACAAAATGTTTGTCTGAGTCACTTGTAATTTACTGTCATGTTACACTTCCTGTTCTGATTTCTAACTTCTTGGCTAAATGTTGTTAATTTCATATCATAGCAGTTATCGCTGCTAAAACGTCATAATGTGTCATAAAGTGACACTTGTCAACGAGATACCACTAAATGTAGGGTTTTTTGTTTTAAACTTCTTTTTTTTTGTCAATGTGTGGTTATGACTTTGTTGGTAAGAAAAGTGATCACAGCTATAATTGAGTTGATTTTTATTTCACCAGACTAACATGTCCTGTTTTTTTTTAAAATATAATTTACCAAGGAACAGAAATAACATACAGTATGAAACTATGCTCTTCATTACAAAATAGCACAAACACTTATATTAGCAATTCACAATGTTTTTTTGTGCTGTAAAAGTTTGCACACCCTTTTCATATAATTTTTTTTTAATTGAATGGTTTGATTGTTTTGCATGTTCTAGCAAGTAATAAGCAAATTAGATATATTTCTAAATGTCAAAAGAAAAACAATTTGTGATAAATATACATGGGCTTTCTTTTCCAATGGTGTAATTGTGATTTTACATCATTTTGAAAAAACTTTTCAAATCCTGTGCTGCTCAAATCTCATTCTTGGCTTTTGATGTCAAAAATAGTTTTCGGAAATAAACAATGCTAATTTTGTGCTGAAAACCATTGCACACTTTGGTATGTCAAAATTTAATTTAAATAAATTCTCAGGCTTTCGTTATTGAACATAAAAATATATTCAGTAACACTGAATTGAGAGTTCATCTAGAGAGATGGGGAATGAAACAAACCTCACAAGTCCTTACACTCGTGTTTAATTCTACTAATTTGTTTGATTAATTTTCTTGAATAACTAGTTAAAAGAAAAAATATATATAAATCAATTCACGGCATAAGAAATGGCAAAAACTCTGTGCAGACATGTTTTTTTACAGCTCTGAAATGTCTGAAAAATGCCAAGGAAATAATAACTAGCTACAGTCACGTGACAACCGCCACAAAACGGACAACTGGCCACATCACATGTGAACGAGTGTCAAACATAAAGAAATTTTTCTTGTGCAAAATGACAAAGGGCAATTGATGAATTTGCCTTTTCCTTCCATCCCTTGCTGCGCTGATATTCTTAGTGCTCCATATGCTCTCACGTCTTAATCCAGAGATTCATCACCAAATGTCTTCTTGTGGAGACAAAGACTGACCTTTTAAAGTGTTCTCAGATGCACAGCATCAACCAGTTTAACAATCAGCAGTATTCAGAAGTGCGTTCTTCCGTGTGAACCTGAATGGCAGGCAGAGATGATATGACAGCGATGGGACACCTGGCTGCCATGGCAGGAAATCCCATCAGTCAGTGAGTTCAGCTACACACAATATTGGTCCGATACTAGGAAACACTCACAGTATAAATAATGCTCATTATATGCATATAACAAAACATTAACACTAACCAGAGGAGGGCAGCAAACGCTTAGGACACATCAATAAGTTGAAGAGTTGTAGCAATGCTGGGCAGTTGGATTCAAGGTGAAATGTCTACAGTTCGCTGAATGAAATTAAATATGATTTCATGTAGGGGAGGTAAAAAAAACCCACTGAGATTCCAAGTGCATTTCCTGTGTGCAGGATTGAAATGAGCTTAGTTGCACTTGGGATGTTAGTGTGAGTCTCTGGTGTACGGCCTGTTGTACAGCAGGTCTGCTCCATCTTACTCCATTAATACAAATCGTCACGCAGTACGAGTCTCGACGTGCTCACTCCTACTCAGGAAAAAAAGTAATTCTGTGGTGATGTGTGCATGTTTATGCTTGTAGACAAGTCAGTTTTTCTGTTTGGTTGGGGGGGGGGGGTGTACATGGTGTCGTTGACAGAGGGGACGTCTTTGCTCTTCATTACTTCTGCTCTTTCCGGATTTCAGGTGGAGATACGCCTCCTTCCAGATCCGTTGTGAGCTTCTGTGAAGGATGAAGGACAGACAGCAGATGAGTGAAGCCGTCGTAGCGTAGTTAATCAAAAACACACAGATTGTCTCGCAGCATTCAGAGAGACACGAGAACATCAGCATGGACAAAAAGGATTGTGTTTGTTTCTTTTACAGTAGTGTTAAATTTAAAACTTCTAGTTCACCTCTTGCATCAAATCAATGTAATCCATAAAGTATGTGCTCATCAAAGCCAATCACTTACTGTGAGTTAATCACAAACAGCAGATCATATAAAAAGTTGATTTGCTTAAAGAAAGAAAAAATCACGTCAAGTGCCAAAAAGACACAACTGCTAGAACTCTAATTATTATTATTATTATTAATTTTATCTTCATAATGGGATTTACAAGAAGATGAAACATCAGGAAGATGTTTAATTGCACACTTACACCAGTGACCCTGTTTAATTGTATAATGTACTGCAGTTAAGTTTTGGCAACCTTGAATGTTTTTAACACGAGTCTTAACCTTTATGAATCAAACACTGAAACTGAAACACTGTGTGTGTGTGTGTGTGTGTGTGTGTGTGTGTGTGTGTCTGTGTCTGTGTGTGTGTGTGTGTGTGTGTGTGTGTGTGTGTGTGTGTGTGCGTTTGTGTTTGTTGTGTGTGTGAGTGTCGTATCGCTGATGTTCAAGCTGGAGAGGAGTGTGTGTCCGTACCTTGGCGGCTGTGTGTTTTGGTTTTAGTGAGGTTGTGGATTAATGTCAAGACTGTGGCTGTCAGCTGCGCCCTGTGGCCCCGTAGTCCTGCGCCGATGACACGGACCCTGTAGGCTGGAACAGTAGCTTGGATGTCACACCTCTGAGTGTGTCATCTCCCGCTCTCATATCATCTCTTCCTCCACCTCCACCATCTCCTCCACACAACACCACCACGCGTCTGCCCCCACCAAACTACTGTAGCCAAGTAAAACTGCCTGCTACCAGTCTGTCAGCCCAACAGCCACTCGGTGCGGGAAATATGGAGTGCAGTTGAATTCACTTTGCAGTCAATCATACTAAATATGATGTAAATTTAATAAACACTATTATATATAATTTCACTGCTGGTCTTCTTATTTCTAACAATTTAACAGTACTGGCTCATCAATAAAACAAACAAACTAAAGGTCTGTAAAAGGTTTCTTATATTAAATCTGTAAGTGTACAGAGTTACTGGAGCTACTTCCAGTGTAGCTGCCTTTGTATTGTTATACTGGAATATTTCAAACAGGAAGAGGAAAAACAGGAAAAACAAATAAAAAGCTTGTCAAAGGGGCAATAAGTGTGAAGACATGCAGTGTGACGTATTGGCCCATTAATTTGCCATTCATTGTTAAAAATGAAAAGGTTACTTTGAGCAGCTGGAGGCCACTGACTGACTGTAGTTGTTGTTGTTGTTGTTGTTTCAATGAAGTTTAATATGTGAGCTCCTGATCATTGTTTTTATGATCCTTAAAAAAGTTCTTTTAAAAATCAAACCGCTTTGTATTTCTCAAAAGTGAATTCTTGTGTGTTATTATAACATTATTAAAGTGATTTATGAAACTGATTATTACAGGTTATAGATCCAGGTGACAGCTTTCAATTGCATCCACGTGAAAGCGCAAAATCAGGTTATTGTAGCAGAAGTTGGTAAACATGCTGTTTTTGTTAGAGTGAGTTGGAGACTAGAGCCGTCACACACAGAGCGATTGTGCTTCCTGCAATCAGGATGTTTTTAGTGAGTTTAGAGACACAAGTTTCCTCCCGATGCAGCGATGCAGCCCCTGCGTGCACGGCAGTGTGAGGACTGCAGAGAAGCAGCCAGCAGAGTGCGTTCAGCCCACGTCTGGGATGGTATCTGACACATTCCCTCACCACGGGGATGTGAAGATCCCACCTCCGACTTCATGTGGCACACACAGATGTACTCACGCTCACTGTCTGCACCTCGGCACGTAGGTTGGCCTTCTGCCGCCGGAGGTCAGCCTTGATGAGTCCTGTGATGAACACGGAGGAAAGGGAACATGTAATGGGACTTTCTGTAAAAATGTAGAGCTTTATTTTTTGTGAAGCACTTTGTGTTACGTTTTGTTTGTATGACATGAGCTATATAAATAATGTCTGATTGATTGATTGAGTATTAGCCATGAGGGAGGCTCTATAATGCTTTAAAGCTCATGTAATTTTAATACAAAAAAAAACTGGCGTATTATATGAAACACTAACCAATGACTTTTTTTCATTTGATTGTCCTGTGGTTATTCTTTCATCCACTAGATGGAGACTTTACCCTGTTAAAGATTTGACTTCCTGTGGGATTGTAAAGACAATCCACAACCGTCACACCTCACCGCTGTAATACAAGGTGTACTGAAGCTGACTTTTATGTCACGCGCACGCGCGTTCAATGTTCTGAGAATAAACATACTGAGGAAATAGAGGAGAAGTTCATCTCTTACCTGTCATTACTGATCCTATTAGTAGAAAGATGCTCAGGAAGATGTTTCCCGCTAATGTGCCCCATCTATCGATGATCTTCCCTTGGGAGATGGTGAAAATGATGCCGAAGATCTGGAATGAGTTTAGAAAACGATTACAGACACAAACCAACATCGTTTATATTCTGTCATGTATGTTTAGTCTGTGGCTCCGTTGTCACAGTGGACCGTGTTGAAATGGATGACCTGAGCGGAACAGTTAAGAAGTCCAGATGAGGTTCCCTCTGATTCAGGATAGGTGAGCTCCACTGCAAACTCGAAGCCCAGAGGCAGATATCCCGTCATGAAGAAGCTGTAGAAGGACATCGAGGCCATAACAAAAGTGTGTGATGTGCCGTACATTATTCCTGAACATCAGTCACTGTTTTCAACCCACAACAAGGCATATGAGATAGCACCACAAATGTTAAAGTAGCAAAAGTGTATAATACATCCTGTCTGGGCTTCAACCAGACAAAGGAATTGTTATGGAAACAAGTTATGGGCATAATCAGCCCACCATAAATAGCAATAATTGTAAGAGCATAGCACGTGGACCGAGGGGTCGGAAGAGCTTTCTTTTGTCAAGAGAAATGCAGAGGGCGTGAACTGCATACAGATGTCAACGATGTTATCACACGTGACAGACATGATTCATTATCACCTCCAGGTTAAAATTACATCTAAAAAAGTGTCATTACACATCTCAAAGGAAATTTTCTATTAAAACCACCGTGTAAAAGCCCTCTACATCTCTTGCAACAAAACTAAACATCCTAAAGACGGTCAAAGATATTAATCATAACCTCTGGATTCATCAGATATTACTACTGTTTAGGTTTGAGTGCTAAATGAATTCCCCAAGGTTCCCAGTCTCATTTGGATATCAGGAAATAGCATTGGTCAAATTTCAACATTTTCCCTTTCTAATTCAAAAAAGTCCTGGTACAGTGCATATCTCAATCTCAGGGATTCCTTCAAGATCTAAAGTCAAAGGTTCAGATGATTTCATCCTGTTTATCACTCTTCATATAGAAATAATGGACAAATTCTGACCTAGCATTTCTAATAGATAGATAGATTTTAAGGTTATCTAAACACAGCGGCTGTTATTTGGCAGGTGTAGTTGTGGGGATGAAGAGTTGTTAATGGTACACAAATGACCCAAATGATGACGGTTAATTTTTACCCTCATCATGAATGATGTTTGGGGTTAATCACAAGCCCCGGCTGTGATGTTTAAGACCCTGGTGGCCTCTACTCTTTAATGGTTACCTACCCTAAAAGTCCGGCTGTGACAAACACCACCCACAGGTGACCCAGGTTGAGAGTGAAGGCGTAGACCAGCATGCCGATCAGCGTGAGGAGATATACGAACAGGGTGGTCTGTCTGGAGAACAGAGGAGGCGAGAGTCAATCATTTTGTCGCACAAAAGTCGCACATGTTTACAGGCAGCACCCACCATGAAATAAAAGACTATTGTAACTTTAGAAACTCCAAATCATCTAAGGGGTCAAAGTACATACGTAAGTATGTAAATGATTTAACATTTACATACTTAAGAATCTGAAGCTTGTGACGAGGCTCAACAGCTTCTGCTACATTCCAACCCAGGCATGATTTATAATTTCTTTTTTAACACACTGTATAGATTTATGTTTCCCTGGCTTCTTCGGGGCGATCTCCTGACATTGCTCAGTCTATATGTAAAATGCTAGTAAGTCAATACTCTTATTTGCAAAAGTATGGAAGCGATAGCATCAGGACCCACTTTCAGTACTACTTTTTAATGTTTTTTATAAAAACTGCCTGTTTGTCTAGATTTACTAACATCTGTGGGGATAAGTTATCGCATTAGGATTTCTTTATATAAATTTCAAGTTCCATTTTAAAGAATAATTGTAGTATTCAACATGCATCCCTTCCTCTGCATGCGTCAAATGTGCACAGTGCATGTTATGGCAATGTTGTAAAAATCGTTTTTATTCCTTTTTTTATATTTTGTTTGAGATCAGGGTATTTCCTCACGTCCTCACTATTTGTCTTGATGTTGAAATTCCTCACATTTCCTCAGAGTGAAATCCAATAAGAGGAGCCTTCAAGCAGCTAACTAACTTACTGTTGATTGAGGATGGTTCTTAACTATCAACTTTGGAAAAAAAAAAAGAAGATACCCTGAGTCACTAAATGCCCCGGGCCACCTGCACAAACAGGCTTACTCTGGTGAAGCTGTCTCTTGTACAACCACGCGTAAAACATTGCTGCAAAATGTTTTTGTTAATATAACATGGTCCTTTGACTCTCTTTCCCACATGGGACAATAGGAGCAACAGAATAAATCGGGGCCTGACTGACTGTATGGAATCTGAGGACCAAGGATTTTTTTTTCCCTGATAATAATAATTTGCCTGGCACCAAATATTTCACACTCAGAAACTTGGTCAAAATAAGAAGCAAATATGTTGATTTATCTGATCAAACCAAAAGTATGGTTGAATATTTGGATACCTATCAGATATATTCACTTTTAAAACTGCATCATCACTGTTTTCCGTGTTTGTTGCAGCGGCGCCAGGCCTGAGATGTGACCTGAGGGGACCAGCAGAGTATAGCCTGTCAGCTCAGATTAGCAGAGAGGGACGTCGGATAGAAAGCTCAGTTCCGCTGGATTCTCATTCGTGTCCGCTTTGAACAAAAACCTTAAATTCACTCTGACGCATTCCCCGTGAACAAATTTGAAAGATATTCATTCAAGGAGAACCGTGTTGTCCTGCAGCAAACAAGAGCGACTGTTGACCCTGAAGAACAGATCACGTTGAAGCATTTCCTCTCAGAGGTCACGCTAGATTCGCTTCACACACGTGAAGCTACAACTACTTACTGTACTCGTGTCAAAACATGACAATTAAAAAAATGATAGCATCCTAGCAGATTCCCTTTCGTTGCATAGTGGCTGAAAAGCCACTGTCAGAGTTAAGTCATCATTTGTTTCCTAATGGCACCTTGAACATGTCCAGCCTTGTAGACCACTGAAGAAGTAATAGTAATATAAAGGATGCTTATCTTACTTGTAGGTCTTAGTCTTGTCCAGCCAAATGCCACAAATGAGGGACCCCACCATGCCCGCAATGACGATGGTCAGACCGATCCTGCCAGCATTCACCTCATCGCCCTGAGATTAAAAACACTGAAGTTTATGTTTTTTCGAGACCACCCAAGTCGTCTGTGGCATTCAGCCGTTATCTCGTCCAGTCAGAGACTCCTGTAATGTGTCAGGGTCATCTGCTCGGCAGCTTTATAAAGTAGTTACTCGTGTCAAAGGAAGTCACACAAACACGGAAGGAGAAGTACAGTTAAAGCTCATCTGGTTGGAAATTAAGGAGACAAGGCAGTGGAGAGTTTTCCAGCAGACGCGCTGGAACTTACAGGGTAGTGTTCGATGATCATCCGGTTCAACAATGTGGAAACGGCATAGAAGCAGCCGACGTTCAGGCCTGCGGACAACGAATGAAAAAAGTCTCTATTATGGGAAGAACTGCAGGGAACAGAGAAGATCCAGATGGGACCCTTCTAAAAAAAATACTGGCGTCAACCACACAAATCCACTCTGGAGAAGCCTTTAGACTTTGCCATTACTTGGCTAGGAGCATCTCAGTTTGTGCTGCAACACACGTCACTCAGCACTTCTTGTAAACATCCTTATTCAAAATGATGTTAAAACCTTATACAGGTGTCCAAATTTTCAGATTCTTCAAACTGTCAATCATTAACATCTTTGTCATCACACTGTGACCTTTGAGCACGTGTGTGACAGCTCAGAACGACCTTTAGATCAGCGCTACACATTGGCAATTTGCTGGAGGTGTGACGGTGACACATCTTCATATCTGCCCACCAGCTGGGAGTTTACACAAATAATGGCCGTGACAAATCCTTGTTACCTTTCACCTCCATATTCTGTCAACATCAGAGTCTGCAGATACCTTAAACGTAAGATGCTGGAGTGTGGAGTGATGTGATAAAGGTCACCTTTGTGACAAAACAGCATGTGAGGAGACATAGATATGGCTCTGACTTCCTCCTCCCTTCATGTGACCTCCCTATGGCCCAACAGCATATTCAAATTAGGATGTTTGAAGAGTCAGAGAGTGTTACAACAAACTAAAGTCACACCAAGGAACTTCAGTGTATGTGAATCAGGTGTGAGAGGGATGATTTAGCCACTGAAATGAGTTTTGCATCAACACAGTCACAGTCTCTGGAGTCATTCAATGATGAAACCAGTGCTGAAACCATCTGTCATATTGTTAACTTTAACTTGAATATCATTGAGTCCTAAAAATAAGCAATTTAGGGATGACATCTTGAGCTTTCAGAACTTGCCATGTCTTATTTTAATAGTTATTCAACATTTTACAGCCTAATCCATTATTTGGAGAAATAATCCATTTGGAGAAAAAAATGAATCAAAATCATCATTAGCTGCAGCCCTAGCTGCAAAGTCGAATGAAACACAGAATGGCCATGTCCGCTAGACAAGGTGTCATCTAATAAAGGGTAGCAGGAGGAGACCCACCATAGCTGAGCACCAGGAGCATGAAGGGCTTGTTGCGCAGCAGCCTCAAGATGGAGGCCATGTACGAGTACTCATCCGGGGGGATGCTCCTGGCCTGGGCCTGGGCCTGCGTGGGAGGGATCTCTGGTCTCTCCTGAAACACTGGAAAACAGATACACAGTATTTCAGGAAATTATGTGTGTGTGTGTTTAGGATATAAGACATTCTGGTCGGAGGGAGAGAAGCTGGGTGACATCGTGTTTTGTCTGCTTTCCTATCAGCTCTAACACAGACACTGGCCTGGGGTCAAAGGCCCAAAGTGATGATGGAGGATATACTGACAGGACGAGGAGCAACAGTGTGTGTGTGTGTGGGTGTGTGTGTGTGTGTGTGTGTGTGTGTGTGTGTGTGTGTGTGTGTGTGCGTGTGTGTGTGTTAATTTTCATAGACGATGACCTATTTCTATTGACTTTTTCTGTCTTTCATGGAATTGTTTGTGTTGTTTTGCTATTTCTCCTTCCTCGCAACTTTGCATGGTTAAGGCAACATACTACCGTTTTACAATTTTTATTAAATTTCTGTACATTGACTGCACTGAATATGTCATCGCTGGGTTTAATGTGGTGCCAAATACGGACCATGGGATTATGTAGGATAAACTTCCCTGTGTGTGATGTCAGCTATGCCGGACCTAAAGACTCAATGACCACAAGATGACTACAAGAGCATGTTATCCCCATTAAATTGATCCCACTGATCACAGGGAGAACGCTGGACTCGCCAACCTTTGTCCTCACACACAGTAAAAGCTCTGATTGAAGATCAAGGAACTTTTTCTGAGCGACTGAGCATCTTCCAGAAATAAATGGTTTCTCTGACTGTCAGCCAGTTCTGGTCCTCAACAGAGGTGGAGGGAGGATTTAACAGTGCTGGTGGTGGGGGGGATTTCATAAAACACTCCTGACTCCCTGAGTGTCCAAACACATCTCTTCAAGAGGTGGACAATTACAGCAATTACTGCAGCAGCTCGTCTAGTGGACGGCAAGGCTGCTGATCTGTTGGTAGAGAGCACATCTCAGGGAGACTCAGCTTTTCAGCAGTGCAGCCTGAGGAGCCCGACGACCAGAGGAGGCTCCAGCATGTAAAAACGAATGGAACTGCAAGTCAAACAATGACATTTCCATGTTGGAAAAATTATTTTGGAGAAATGTTTGTGTTCTAATTGAAAATAAATATTTTATTGCAATACCAAACAGATCTTATTAGCATTTATCTGCGTCATACATTTTCACAACCATGACTGTGGGAGTTGGGTGACATTGCAGTCGGCTCTAATTGCGCGAGTGAGTGAAGAGTCCTGACAGCTCTCACCCACTCTAGGAGCCCGTGGACGAGGTTACTCATCTTCCCTCGAAGACTTACCGATCACCACGAGGATGAAGATGAGGGTGGCCACTCCGGCGCTGATGTAGAACATGATTCTGATGTGGTGTGCCAGCTCATCCATGTCGTCCACGTTAGGCACGAGGATGGGTGGCACCAGGAACCCAATGGCGATACCCATCTGTAAAGGAGAGGCGCTAAATTAATAAGTCAACTCTGTCTAAGTGTTCGAGATTATATATATGATTAAAGCTAGCAGCTGGTAAGCCTTCGCATAACGACTCAAAACAGAATGCTGGCTCCATCCAAAGGTAACAAAATCTGCTCACTAATTCACACTTTAGGATCATTTCTGCGTTCCAGAGATGGTAGAGGGGCTGGTAGGGCGATTGTGCTCCCTTCTGACTGGGCCACAACAGGATGTTGACATGCAGATACAACAGCGACGGTCGAACTTGACTTTCTAGATCTTCACACTGGATAAGCCCGACCCATCCCTAAGGGTCCAGCAGTGATTCTAGTTTCTCTATGAAAAATGAGATAGTGTGGTTGCTAAACCTTCCAAATGTGGATACCACATAAGTAAAGCCTGTTTCCTCAGCTTCCTCCAGCCGCATAAACATCCCAGTGGGGACAGCAGCCGAGGTCCCTCCAGTCTAGGGGAAAGGTGAGGGAAGGAAAAGGGCAAAAAAAAAAAGGAAAGTGACGAGACATGTTCCTACAGGGGGAACCAACCAGAGGGAAGCGTCTGAAGTGAGCAAGAAAAACAAATACTGTATATCAGACCTCTTCAGTCCACTGGGAAAGTGTAAGAATCCCCATGATTTATAGATCTGCACCTGTTACCCTCTTACAGTACAAAAAACACATTGCGTTATTGATGTCAGTTATCCAACATTAGCCCCTTGAACAATCTTTAATTAACCTCGTGGTTCTTTTGCAAGAGAAAGCTTTTAAAGATTTTCACAGGCACCTATAAAAGATCCCTACAACTGAATAACGCGACCGTCATGTTTGCTCAATGAAGCAAAGAAAACACCTTCTGTTTCAAGTCAGTGCATTTTTGAGAAGCAGAGCGAGCCTTGATAACTTGTCGTAAAAGCAAATACAAGCTCCTTCTCAATTTGGTCCAAATCATCAATGATCTCTCTTATGAAGTTACTTTTGGCACCATTCTTCAATGCTTTGCGGGCCTTCATGAGAAATCCGCACCGACTTTTCGTTAGCACTATTTCCAAACATCTGAGGGGAATGTGTGAACTACTTTGGCCCGAAAACTTGGAAGTGTCCGGTCGAGGAGATCAGAGCCAGAGCAATAAAGTCGTGGTGAGCAAGTAAACATCAACGACGATGTGTCCCTTTATCTGAAGCGACGGGGGGACGGGGCGGAAAGCACACAACAACAACTCGCATGACAATGACCGGTGTGCAGTGTTTGGCCTAACGCAGGTGAGAGGACACACTTCAATTGAAGAGAAAACTGTTTGGCTTTCAGAGTTTGAAGAACATCAGAGGGGGTCACACATCCTTCAGTGGGCTCTGTTTGTGTGTCACAGAGTGTGGTGAGAACACAAGGGGACCATATATAGCCTTTATCAAATAGGAACTGTTATGCTTGTGCAGAGTCCGCTGACTGTTTTGATTGGCCGGCGGAGAAAGAAAATAATTTAGAGGTAAACCGGATTATGGAGCCACATTTTTCCATTTGTAAATCCCTCCAGATTACATTAAAACCTACGCCTGCGTTTCACTCTGCTGCAAACTCGTGTTGGTCTTCTGAGGTACGAGAGGAATGAACCGTGACGAGCTGGAATTTTCCATTACCTTAGGTTTAAGATGACTTAGCAACTTTAATGGTAACGGCAATATATGTTCTAATATTTGGGAGCTTGTTCAGAAGTAGACGGTTTAAAAAGTGGAAGTCACCTGACACACACACACACACACACACACACACACACACACACACACACTGTGTCGTATCTGCTTCTTTACCTGTCTTTATGATACACCTGCTGCCTTTTGATGTGAGTGTGTATAAGTAGAAACTGAGCTTCCCCCGAGTAAATGAATTCGTAAAATTAAAAGGTTTTTCACTTGACATTTGGAAAATAACATACATGAACTACGACCTAATATCCATACACAGCTGACCAAAAACAGCTACTTCCTTTGAACCACATGCATGTCGACGGCACACGTGAGAAATCCTGAAACTTACAATGTAAGCATTTTCTACTGTAAGTAGCCTGGTTATGCAAGTTGGTCGGCATTGCTTCTCTCTAAGACTCTTCAAGCTGTTGTTAGAAGCTGAAGTGGCCACGAGTGATTCGCAACCTGCTGACTCACGGAGAAGGTTGGAAAAACAAGTCAAAGGCACAGAGACTGAGTCACGCATATATACGACACGCCTGCTTTTTCTTTTTTAAACATTGCCATTCAGATAAATTAGGAGAGGGTTATCTTATCAGCAATATGAGAAGTGCAGAACAGAACAGGCCAGCAGGTAAACAGAGACACACCTGGTTTCCCAGCACGCCAATGGAGCAGGCGGTTGACACCTCCTGCTGCCCAAACCACAGGGACGCGAGTCTGGACGGGATGCCAAGGATGTGAACTGTGGCCACCGAGCACACAAACTGGCCCAGGAAGGTCATGGCGAACATTCCCGGGTCCGCCGTGCTCGTCTTGATCCAAGCCCCGATGCAGTTGAAGGCGGACCCCACCACCACCATGTCCCTGATGCCCCGGTTGTCCAGCAGCCACGTGA